>NC_140573.1:33770393-34025393 GCF_057381845.1 Rhamphochromis longiceps
ATGCAGAAAACAGATTTGAGACGGGAAACTGTTCCTGAAGTACAAAGAGAGAGAGAGCTGTGCAGGAAGTGTGATTTTTATCGTGGTGGAAGCAAAACAGCAAAAGTCAGAGGGAATTCATGACGACATTGATCAAATGTGAAGCGCAGTTTGCTGCTTCTTTTGCTGCAGGCTCGGTGAATTTTGGTTGGAGAGAGGCAAAACCTGCAGCTCAGAATCAGCGCAAAAAGACGTAAACACAGCGCGGACCCGAAGAATCGCTAAGCTCCGACAGCGTGTCCGTGTTCAGGCCGTCGGGTGAGAAAGCCGAGAAAGACGAAGCTGATTCTGATGTGTTGGGTCCGCTCCGTGTTTAGGTCTTTGTGTGGAATCCGTTAATGAATTGATATCGCTTTATTCAAGCTACTCACCTCTCTCTTCCACCTGCACTTTCAACTGGACCACGGCCAATCAGAGAGGTCCCGCCCCTGACTATCTCTGATTGGTTTAGTCCACGATAGGGGCATAATGTGTGTCTGTTGTTGACCACACGGAGAGTTACAGAGATTTTTTTTTTGTTACCGGAACAGTTGGTCGCACCTGTGCGACCAAATATTTATTTTTAGTCGCACCACTGAAAAATTTGGTCGCATTTGCGACCAAATTGGTCGCACTCTAGAGCCCTGTGATGACACTCAAACTAAATTTCCTGTGGTGGGAAACTATTTTGTGCAACTTTTTTGTATTTACAGTTTTGAGGGATAAGCCTCTTAAATTTCTAGAAATATATGTTAAAAAAACAAAAATGATTTTCAATTTTTTTGTAGTTTATTGCACTTTTTTGCAATTTATGTAATTACTATGCACTTAATGCATACATATTATTAAAATTTGGGCTATAATGGTTGTAGTGATGTATAGCAACTTGAAATGCTCCCAAAAATGGCACTACAACATGTAGAAATATAATATAAGCTCTGGCGGACTTGGTTCTATGGTAGGTCTTAAAGGGTTAACATAGTCTCTTAATGAATGTTTGCTTCTAGAATCAGTTGAGCTACTACACACACTGGAAGCACAGAATTATAAAAATGTATGTCATAATGGCCAGGTGCCACTACACCAAGATAATCCATTTTATTCTCTCTCTCCTTCTTTTTCTCTCTCTCACTGTCGTGCTGACACTTAGGAAATTAATTCAGTGATATTATTGCAACACATGTATTCATAATGACCATAATCTCATTTAATTAAGATCAATTTAAATGTCTACACTTTAAATATGTTTGATCCAGTTCATTTTCTTGCAGGGTATGAAGAAATTTTGCAGTTTGGGTAGCAAATGCATCTAAGCCTATGGTGACACACTACCACTAAATGAAACCAAATATTTGGTTTTGTTTATCAATCCCCTGTTTAGCCTATTCAAAAAGCTATGTGGTTTTAATCTTCTTTACCACGTCTCTGATCTTGTCGATTTCTATGAAATGACCTAAGCACTTCTTCCCTCAGCATATGCTCATCATATACCTAAACTACATTTAAGTATATATCTTTAAAAAATCTTTACAAATAAAGTCCTAGGTCTACCTTTATATAAGGTCAAACATAGAAGGTTACCACTAAACCATTTTAAACAAGCTTTATTAGCAATTTCATTTTAGCGATTCTCCTTTCTTGCCTATCTATATCATTATGAAAATCATTTCAAAATACTCTTTACTGGCAATCAAGCATTCTGCTAATGACAGAATTTTAATTAGAAAAGTTTAATACCTAAACTTTACTTAAATTAAGTGTAACCTCTGGCCTGCATACTGAATTGAATTGAATTTATCTTTATTGTCATTAAAAATACATGGAATATAATGAGATTCAAAAAGGTACCTTCCTTGCAGTGACAGTTATTCACACTACAACCATTGCATGTAACACAACACTATTGCATGAGGATACCACCATGTGTGTGGCATTATTGGACATCATAACACAACATACTGCAACCTAATCAAAAACTTTGTATTAATTAAATTGAATTTTTTTTTAGTGGCCTTTTGGCAGTAACGATTCTAACGTGTTCAGGGTCAGAGTTTGGATCATCAGGATTTCAAAGCAGTAAACTTTAATTTACATGTATTTCTAATCTTAAGAACATCTTCTGAAACACATCATCTTTTCTCTCCATGAAAATAACCAGAGCTTTAAATCACTTTGATTTTATTAAATAAGCTGCACGTAACATATTCTTATGTCGTGGATTTCCTGTTGTTTCAGTCATTGTAGGTTCAAGACAAAAAACACGAAGAATTTGTTTCGCAGATCATTCAAAACACTGGTGTGATTTTTCTCCCTTTGTTAAACCCTTCTCCTCTGCTTTAGGACCTTCTGTAACCTAGCCATAAGAACTTGACTGGCGAAGCTGTTTGAAGCAGAGATGTGTGCCTGGGGGAAAGTGCTTTATGTTTCACTCAGGCCAAGAAAGCCCTTTTAACCTCTAAGATATTTGCTGGCCTTCCTGACTAGAACTTGCCATTTCAAACCCTCCTGCTGTGCTTTGAGATAAACATTTTTAGCGCCTTTCTTCACTTGAGTACCAGCCATGATTTCTCAACTACACACCTTTATCCAAGGAGCACACCTTTCACCCATGCACTTAAGGTTAAGCTGTGGCTCCTTCATGTGTCTGTACAATGGCAATATTTCTGCCCATGTTATGGCAAAATGCCCACGTAACGAAATCCGCTGGCTCTGATTGGCTGAGCCCAGAATGCCTACAATGCCCACAATGCCTACTGAATCATGTGACGACCCCCTTGGCTTTCGTACTTGCGCTTCGCTGTTCCACTTGAACGACGTATTGTTGTTGCAGTTAGCAATTAGCCTATAGCCTATCGTTCACTCAAAAGGCACGATGGGTGATTCGACTTACGAAAATTTTCGACTTACGAAAGACCCTCGGGAACGAATTAATTTAGTTGTATCAACTACAACTAAACCAAATACAGCGTTATAACCTGTTTAAACACTTTAATATATATTTTAAAAGGAAAACCAGCCACAAGCAAAAAAAGTGGACATTTAAAAATATAAATATTTGAAAAATATACTGATATACTTGTAAGCCAAAATCTGGCTAGTAACAAGTTGCTGCCATTAGTTTTCCACACTAAAATCAGTTTTCAATTATTCCTACTTCTTGTTGTTTTCTGGCTTTTAGATGATATTATCAATACTTCTCCTTCTTGTCTTCTGTGAGAAGTTGTGGTTTTGCTTGAGACAATTCCCAAGCTTCCAATGAAACTCCTGACCAAACAAGACCTAATTACACTGTAGCCTGTCCCTCTGGAGACACTGAAGAGAGTAAGTTGTTTGGTATCCAATGAGACCATTTCTGTGTTAGATGTGTGTGCACCTACATCTTAATAACTATTCATAGCTTGTGAGTACTTAATAAGCTATATGTTCTAAGTAATAAGATAGTATAAGTGCATCTCTAACTTGTGATTCTGTAGGATTACATACTGTCCACTTGTGTGTATGTGTGTGTGCATGCCAAACATGGCAGCAAACATTAAAGCTCTCTGTGAGTCAACACAAACATTAAAGTGTGCACGTCTTGTCCTGTTTTCTTATAAAGCTTTTCTTCCCATTAAGTGGGTTCAATTCAGCACAAGCTAGTTCCTTTGTGATTAATGATGTCTCGATCAGATTAAATATTGGAACCGAACTTCTGCCTCTGTTGATCTCTGTAATGCAGTACTGTTTGTCACACTCACTCTTTTGGCCTGTTTGTTCACCTCCTCTCTTGTTTTATGCCACCATTTAAATCCTTCTCGTATTTCTTCTTTAATCACCGCTTTTCACTAGTTTCATTGTCCCTTTATCACTGTCTCTCTTTGTCCTCCTCGTCATTTCCTCTTTTATCTTGTGTATCTTTACTGACTCTTGTTTATCTCTCTGTCCTTCCTCTCCATCTCAGTCCATCGGTTCCTCTGTCTTGGCCTCTGCTTGTTCACATTCGTCTCCTTTCATCTTTTCCTTTATCTCACTTCTTTTCTCCCCCCTTTCTAATTGACTAAAGCTTAGAAAAAAATCCATTACACCGTGGCAGACTTTCTGAAAAATGAATCGCTCAGACGAAAATGTCAAACCCAATGTTGTATATAATTTTCATCACGCCATCCTACATGCCATTACAAGCTGACTCATCTTTGTCCGATGCAAAAGTTCAAATAGTTAAGTTGTTTTGCCAATCATCAAAGTACCATTAAGCCTGTTAATGACCTTCAAAACCTAAAAAAAAAAGTCATTTAAAGGAAGGCAGAATTCTGACAAGACCTGTGCAATTCTATGGAGGTTATCCGTGTATGTAAATAAAGCTGGATTTTTGCATTTTCTACAACAGCATGCAGAGGTAGCTCAAACTATAGCAAGTGATAAACTTTAATATAACTGTGTTTCAGGTGAGTTTCTAGTCTTGCATCATGAAATTTTCTCAAGTTATTTCATGTTGTCACACGTTATCTTTATTGTTTTTCACACATCTTTTATGCCACACACTGTCACCTAAGCCGTGACTTTAACCCTGACCTAAACCATCTTATGTCAGGGTTAAATCATCATTTAATGCCGTAAAATTACATGGTTCTAAATGTCCCTGAAGAAGCATGCTGTTGAGGTTTTGAAGTTACTTGACTGCTAATCACAGGACGTTAAGTCATCTGCTATTTTAGATTTTTGTCAGTGTAGAGTCAAGTGAATAAGGTCTCAACCATACAGGCCTAGAGAGGGGTCTGCAACCATATGGCAAGTGAAAATTGTGTATTCCTCGATTGGTTGGCAAAAACCTCTCTTTTGATTGCTAGCAGATTGCAGCCTTAGTTTGCATTAAACATGACAAATTGTCCAAGTTGGTTAAATAAAAGAGAAATGAACACGAGTCATTGGGAGACTCCTAGAAATACTGTGGCGCAACCACTTGCCTGATCATTGACATTAGAATGCCCTACAAAGGTGAGTTAGGGCAACACGTTAAAAGTGTTGCCCTACAACACTTTTAACGTGTTGAACTGGAACTACGCACCTGTCTGCAGCATGATCTTGATCTGAAAGTCATCTATGTTAGATGTTTCATGCAGGGTTTGCTGGTTTTGCAACTGATGGTTAACTTTGACTAAATATTTGTAATGTATGCAATTTTCTTGCATGGCCCTGAATCATGCGCTGGTGTCATTATCATAACTTTGATGTAGCCGTGACGTAGACTATAAATAAATCACCTCTTACTGTGAAATCTACCTCAGCTTATGCCAATGTGAGCGTGATAAAGTGCACTGCACTTAAAAAGAAATGGCCCATGATCCAAAGTGACAAACATGAAAAATAGAGATTCAAAAATATTTATTACATAAAGACAGCAACTGAACTTTGCATTCCTCAGAGAAAAGGGTACACTCTAAAGAATAATTCAGAGGCTTAGTAAATATCACTATAAATATAAGTTAGATGAGCCTGATGAAATTTATGAAAATCCTTTTGAGTTTGATAAGTTGAAATAAATGTCTAAAATGTTAACGTATGTGTTTGTGTTAAATTAAGGTATTTATTTACATTTATCTCAGACAAAAAATTCTGTATGTGGTTCACAGAATAGCTCCTTTGCATGTACTTAATATTTTTGTTTAAAATTGAATCAAAGTATTTGTGAAATATGTATCTATACTCCTCAGTATCTTGTACTAAAATCATTAATTATTCAAATCAATATTATTTATTGTCAGCAACTACAACTGAAAAGTGTAAGTAAAACACGATAGCGTAGAGTAATTGAGTACCATGAGCCTTTTTCATTGTTTTGTTCATTTTGTTCTTTAAATACTCTGAGCTTTTGTGTTTGCTCTCCTGGTTTGCCATTTATCCTTCAAGTTTGTAAGGCTTTGAGCTAAAAGGGGAAAGGCTCTTGTCTTTTTAGTTCTTGTTTATTTTGAGTTATTGCCATGTTTATTAAAGTTAAATTTTCATTTGGAAAAATGTTTAACATGTGGTCATTTTTCATACATGTATTATGAAACACACAACTGCATATTAGTTTGTTTGGTTTTTTTAGACTTAGACTACCAGTGAAATACAATAGCATTCATATTTGAATGTTAGGGGGTGATCGTGGCTCAAGAGTTGGGAGTTCGTCTTGTAATCGGAAGGTTGCCGGTTCGAGCCCCGGCACCGACAGTCTCGGTTGCTTACTACTGGTGGTGGTCAGAGGGCCCGGTGGCACCAGTGTCCAGCAGCCTCGTGTCTGTCAGTGCGCCCCAGGGCAGCTGTGGCTGCAGTGTAGCTTCCCATCACCAGTGTGTGAATGGGTGGATGACTGAATGTAGTGTAAAGTGCTTTGGGGTCCTTAGGGACTAAGTAAAGCACTATACAAATACAGGCCATTTGCAAACCTTTATATTAAGTACAATTTTGATTACGTTCAGTTTAAAATATTAAGTAAATGGAACAAAATTTTGGATTAAGTGACCATCTATATTTCAGTTACATTGACCAAGCATGTTAGTATTATTTACTCATTTTTTCATGTTTGTGTAACAACTACAATTATTAATTTCAACTTAATATGTTTAAGCCTTAGTTATTCAATTGATCAAGTATATGGAACAGATTTGACTGGTTTCCAGTCTACACAATATTTTTAAGTGTAAAAGTGTTGCCTCAAAAATTTTAAGTAAATGTCAGTTTTAGTTTTTAGAGTGTACTTCCTAAGCTTACTACTTTTAATTAATAGTAATTAATTTTTTTAATATTTGAAATTCTGTCAAAAGCTTTTTGACACAACATGATTTTTGCTGCATTGATGTCAGCCCTCTTCATTGTGTTGTCCATCCAAAAAGTTTTCAGTAGACATTGTAGTGCCAAGCCCTCACGAGCATGCACAGTATGCACACATGCGGAATGAGGGTGGAACCATTTCACTGCTTGGTAGATTTATTACAGTGTGTGTGTGTGTACATTTGGTACATTTGTGCATGTGTCTGCCCTGCATGCCAGATGACATCAATGAACCACCCACACTGCAGGCTGCGCAAGCTTGGAGTATGAGACCATGCCTCACTTCCACCACATTTATAATTCAACATCCTGTCACACTCTAGTCATCTCCTTTCTTCTCTCTCTTTCCTGCTCTCCATCCTCACTTATCTCTAGGGTCTGTCCCCATCCAAAGATATTCCTAGTCGACTTGTAGCAATAAGTTCAAGCAATTAGTCAGGAAATCATTGAAATTATTATTTTTAGGGCTGAGAAGGAATATTACAGTACAGTATAGATGCTATCAACTGTGTTACTTTGCAGTGAAGTGAAATAACAAGCCCTGTAAAATATAAAGTTTATTAGTGTGGATGTAGAAGTAACCTGTTAGCATCACATGCAAAATGGGGAGTTGTTTAGTCTATTACAACAACCAGAAAAGAAACAGCTAGCATTGCTGAATAAATGAATACACATCAAACAACATCCAGAGCTGAAAAAAAAAAGAAAAAAAATCCAACACACAAGAATCAAAAACTGCAGTTCCTCTAGTGGCCACTTGAAGCTGGCTTGTTTTTTTTTTTCAGTATGTAAATGTTTTTACATGCTGTGTAAATGTTGTGTTGTCCATCCAAAAAGTTTATAGTAGACATTGTAGTGCCAAGCCCTCACAAGCATAACAGTATACACACATGTGGAGTGTAAATGTTTTTACATCCTGGACCAGAAAATGTTTTAATTGGCCTTTCCCCCACCTTTATAACTGTATGGGGTTCTTTTTTTAAATGCAGAATCTGTGGACTTCTTGATTGTGTTTGTGTTGATGATGCCTTTAGGGAAGGTTTGCCAAACTTATTTTAGTTTTTGTACCACATATGGTTACATTTTTTGGGACAGTGGGACAGTGAAGACATGTTCCTAATGACTTAGCTCCAATTTTCAGACTTTGTAAAGACAACTATTGGGCCAGTTTGTATTATTCAGGCCAGTTTTGGGCCCTTGCTAACATGTTTGACACTCCTACCTTAAAGAAGTTGCAATGGAATTTTCTGACTAATGATTTGATATGGTCTGCTAGTAGGCACAGGCCATCCAAGAAGTTTATGATTGAGATTTAGTGAATGAAATTGTAGTACTTTATTGCAGGTGTTATTAGCACCAGCAAGTTTATCAATATTGCATTAGCTGATAACTTAACGCTCCATCCTCTATGAAATATTGTCACCTGCTCCAAAATCAACATGATTGCTGCCAAAAAGCTAATGTTAAAGGTTCAAGTCCATGGTCGATATAAGCCATGTTTGAGATCAGCAAAAGCCAGGCAGATGTTTTCCTGTAGCTTCCATGGCAGCGTCTCAGGGGTGTTCTTTACCCTCTTGAAATGATCCCACACTGATTTTCCTTTTAATTACTATCTAAATATCGCAGGGAGCAGCTGTCTAAATGACAGTGTTTGTCTATGATTTACCAAATGACTGTCACCACACTGTGTGAAGATTTTGTTTCCTTTCCTGTGACAAACTGAAAGATCAAAACTTGCTTGACAAAGAAACACTGAGTAATGTTTGGTCGACTATTTGGGGACACATATTCATTCCCTCTTCTCTCATCTGTATCTCTTTCCACCAGTTGTCGTCTTCTTCATCAACAACCACACCTCTCGCATGCTCTCAGCCTTTCTCATTAACTCCTTTTGAGCTCTCTTTTTCATCTGCCTCACCAGACCTTCCCTTATCGCAGCCTCGCTCATATTTTCTCTTGCTCCCCCCTTCCCCTTCCCCCCATCTAGCTAATATTATTTCCAGAAGCAAAGGATGGCATTAGCTGTCCATATGCTTCAGCACCAACATGCAATATGTTGGCACATGACAAGATTGTGTCCCCCTCAGCAAACTGCAAAGAGCGAGAGCAGGGAAGCATCAATAGAGCTCACCAGCCAACCGTGACAGGCAGCCATGCGCCATATGATAACCACACTGGTTCTATTCTCCTCTCTCCTCTAAGCTGACTTCTTATAGTTATTTTTTGCTTCTTCTTCTTGTATCAATCTTTCGCAACATGTAACTGTGATAAAATTTCCATATCTTATCGATTACTCTAGTCTTTAGTGTTCTCTAGAGATTACATATTTACTGTTCACTTTCATTTTTTTCCCCATGCAGTTTGCCTCCCACGCATACTCTCCGGGTGTCATCTTTTAGCTTCTCTGCATCATTTTCCCCTCATTGTCTTTGTCATTCTCTTCTCGTTTTATCTTTCTTCAGCAGTTTTGCCTGATTCTGATTTTAAGTACCGCTGTTTTTTGTTGGTTGCTTGTATTGCTATTTTCCCTTTTGTCTTCTGCTCTTTCATCCTCCTCTGCAAAAAATTGTATAGCTCTTTCCTTTGCCAGCTCACTTTCCCCCCCTGAATTATGTATCTCTTTATTCCTTTGTCTCTGTATGTCTTCTGACTGGCAAGGATGTTTTTTATTCAACAGCTGATGCATTCCTCAGCATACTGTGTGATAAGTGGGGGGAGCCACTTATCTTGGCAAAATCTTTAATTGGAATTAAACGAATATTGCTCCAGAAACGTAAAGAAATGGCTGAAACTAAGTTTAAGTGTGTGATTCACCCCCCAAAAAGTTAGCCACACAAATTGGTTTTCTGTGTTCTAGAACAATACATTTGCCCCCTTCCCGATTTTTAGTTTTTTGAACATCTTTCAAACCTAATGTTAGATCATAAAGCATATTTTATTATCAGGTAAAGATAACTCCAGTAGATATGAAAAGTAGTTTTTAAATGTTAACTCTGTATAATAAGAGAAAAGGGCAATCCAAACCTACCTGGCTGTTTGTGAAAAAAGTACTTACCCCCCCTAAACGTAATAACCTGTTTTGCTTGGCAGCAAGAACTGCAGCCAAGCATTTGTGATAACTGGCAATGAGTCCTCCACATCACTGAGGAGGAATTTTGGCCCTCTCTTCTTTGCATAATTGTTTTAATTCAGCCACACTGGACCATTTCAATCTCAGGCAGAGTTGAATGCAGCAAACCCCTGGTCATCACACATTACCACAAACATATTGGCCTTTGGTATGATGTTGTTTTTATGAAATGTGTTAGTTTTACACCAGATGCAAGGGGATGAAGACCTTCCAGAAAGTTCAACTTTTTTCTTGTCAGTCCACAGAATATTTTCCTAAAAGTCTCGGGGATCATCAAGATGTTTTTTGGCAAATGTGAGACGAGCCTTTGTGTCCTCTTTGGAACTCTCTCGTGGATGCCATTTATTACTAGTCTCTTTCTTATTGGTAAATCATGAACTATGGCATTAACAACAGCAGGTGAGACATTTAGATGTTGTTCTGGGATCTTTTGTAACCTCCTGGATAAGTTTGCTGTGCATCCCTGGCATTAATTCTGGTTTTCTTGGTCAGACAGGTTCTATTTAAGTGATTTCGTGATTCAACAGGTCTTTTAGTAACCAGATATGTGTGTCCCTGGTGAAATTGAACTCAGCTTTACAAAAAAAATAAGTGTTTCATCACAGTTAATTCATAATTAATAATTGCAATTACTTTACTTACTACGAAAGGGGAAAATACTTATTCATACCACTGTATTTATAAATTGTGCTTTAGCAATTAGAACAACAAAATACCTTTAAATGTAAAGCAAAACAAAGTTATCTAATGTTTTAATGCTTTTTTGTCTTTACAATATCTAATTCTCCATATATAGCTTTTTGCGTATGGAAGAGGAACAGGGCACCGTAGAGTAGAAGTACTGGTGGTTAACTATAATTTGGTAAGACATTTTTCTGGTATTTCACAAAACACTTTTTTCTCTATTCAAGCACTCAAAACACTTTCCTACATTCTCACTTGGGTCATACCATCTCAAATCAGGCAATTTTTAGAACATTTTCTGCTCATACAGCTCTGATTTGCATACAAATTTTATGGGCCAGAGTTTGAACATAGGTAGCAATTGCTGTGAAATTTTAGCTTTATATTTCAACTACTTTTTAAAATCTATAGCTATGTTTAAATATGAATATCTTAAATACTATTAAAGGTAAAAGCCTGAAATTTTTACTGATATTTCTTACCATCAAAATGAATAAGGAACTGTAATTTGGGACAGATGCATCAAAAAAGGTTTATGTATTGGCTAGTTAAAATTTAAAGAAAAGTCCAGCACTCCCTTAAAGTCTCATATTTGAGCACACATAATTAGAAAAGCTTCACCTTGCAAAAGATAATTAGTGACAATTTCTGAATGGTATATACTTGACTTTCAAAATACTAAGCAAGCATCTAGAATACTTTTTTAGCATGAAATTCTCAGTCACAGAAATGAAGCAAATCCCATCTGGAGTTTCCAGATGGTACTCTAATTATAACTCAAAAAATATTTTAGTTAACTATACTACTGCATATTTTTCACTTTCAAGCCCTGGGTTGCTCCAATATCAAATGAACAAATATTTAGAACATTTTCTATACTGCTATCAAATCCTGTCACAGACAGTAAAAAACACAGAACACTGCTAGGCTTTTCCTTTAAGCTTTTGGGGTCTGATTGTAGGCTCTGATCTGTTTCTGTATTTAAAATACCAGATTTCATCCTCCTTTGTTATGTTCACTAGCAAAAGGGAAATATTCTTGCGTCTTTCACTTATGAGCAAAATTAAAATCAATGTGCCTCACAAAAAAATAATGCTCTCTTTGGATTACTCTACAGTAAAAAAAAAAAAAAAGAGATGAAAAAAAGGAAAAGAAAATAGGTTGTTTAGAATTTGATTTGATTGAACAATTTCTTTCTCAGCATGCCACCACCACCTGCGTGACTCTAATATTTTCTTTCTTACGCCCCATTTGTTTTCAATTTTTAGTCATTCCTGTCATGTCCTATCCCTCTCTGCATCTCACCATCTCTCTCACAGAGAGCAAAGTGTTACAGATAAAGAGTTGGAGTTTTGCAATTACAAAGGCAAGAAAAGGCAAACTGTACCTCACCATGTACATAGACTGCTATCAGTTAATGGCACTCCATTTATCCACAAACTGAAACTGAAACTGAACAAACTGGAAAATAAGTTTTTTTACATCAGCGGGTAATTTTTGTGCTACGCTGATTGTTGCCATAACGATCTTAAATCATTGTCTGATGACAACATGACATGACAGCAATTTATTACACTATCCTACACGGTCGTTTAAATCTTTTAAAAGGTTTAAAAGGTCTTCTAATTATTGAATCCCTTGGTAGACCCGTGTGTGTGCTTGTTACATGCATTCCCTATTTCTGTTCTTACTCACGAGGTCAAAGGATATCTTTAAATACACTTGTAGGTATTTGTATCAACATTTCATCACGCTGTCATAAACTGCCAACTTAAAGTGCAGCACTAGTGCCGTATCTGCTCTCAGCCGACTGAAATGTCAGCATACAAGCGGCTGTGCAGCTGCACTCTCTCTCAAAGTCATTTATCACAGAGGTGAAAATTGATTATAATATGGAATATTAACATTGTAGGGCTAACTATTTCACTCCAGCTGGTGGACGTGGGATGGGTTATAAATCTGAAGCGTGTAGAGCAAGAGAGAAGAGGAGACTAAAAAAGGAGGGAAATTAGTGTTTGGCACACACTACACATCCTAAAGTGTGAATGAAAAAAATTTATTCTTCCTCATAACCCTCAGTGCTGTGGAGCCAGAGGGACATGACTGACCTTTGTGTGTATGTGTGTGCAATCACGCACACACACACACACACACACACACACACACACACACACACACACACACACACACACACAGAACAACAACAATGCCTGTAGCTCTGGGAATACACAATGACTCATCTACCCTCTGAGTTCCACAAGAGCCATTCACTACAGGAGGAGTGCTACAGAGAGGACAAGAGAGAGACAGAAAGAAAGGAATGTTAATGGGGAGGCAGGAAGGAGGTTATGGAAGAACAGAAGAAAAAATAAAGAAGTGTATATGACAATGCAGAGATGGAGGCAAAAGTGGCAAAGCAAAGAAAAACTCTTAGAGATACTTGAGCACTGAGGGAAAGGGCATGCTTTTCTGCTCCCTATTATGTATTCCTGGAAGTGAGAGAAGGAGCCAAAGGAAATCAGATAAGTTAAAAATAAAACTCTCCACTGTACATCTAAAAATAATAATCCTAAAACACTTAATGGAGCGTAAGAAATTTAATGCTTTACCCACAAGACATTTCCAGAGCTTGGGCTGCCTGAAAGCAGTTTTAGCTATACCCAACAGCTCTTTATCCAATGATCTGGCCAGCTAATACTTGCAGGGGGGGCTTGCAGCCCATCCCAGGGTCCACTGAGTAAAAGGCAGGGTACTAACTGGACTCCGGGTTGCTGTTAGCATACATCAGTCAGGCTTGAGGCTGTCTCTACTGCAGAAGTGAAGTTTTCCTTGGTTTGCAACCTCGTGGTTTATTCCTGTGCAGAGTTCTAGAAATAGTCTTCTTTGAGACCACAATCCCCAACAATCCCATGTCTTGGCAGTTGCTCTGGGGTCTTTAGACACATCTCTCACTAGTTTCCTTTTCTATCTTTAAAATCTTTCACTTTCTTCCTCAGCCAGGACTCATATGTACTTGGCTGTCTTTGAATTTCTTAATGATACTTCTCACTCTAGTTCTTGATACTTAGAAATGTGATAACTTTGCGTATGCTCACAAAGCGGGAGATGGATAAACAATTCTTTTTCTGTCTAAACTGATTTTGGTTTTTGGAATGAGGCTTTCTGAAGTGACAGCTTAAACCTTTATTGAAGTTTTTTTTACTGTATGTAAATTGGATGGTAAGCTCATTTTGGGACGATCGTGGCTCAAGAGTTGGCAGTTCGTCTTGTAATCAGAAGGTTGCCGGTTCGCGCCCCGGCTCGGAGAGTCTTGGTCGTTGTGTCCTTGGGCAAGACACTTCATCTACTGCCTACTGGTGTTGGCCAGAGGGGCCGATGGTGCTAAACGGCAGCCTCGCTTCTGTCAGTCTGCCCCAGGGCAGCTGTGGCTACAACTGTAGCTTGCCGCCACCGGTGTGTGAGAGGGAATGAATAGTGGAATTGTAAAGTGCTTTGAGGGTCTCGAAAAGCGCTATATAAATGCAATCCATTATTATTTTACAAGTAGTGAGCAATACAAAGTTAAAGCACAACACCACTGCACATCTCAGTAAAAAGGTCTGTTTTCCAAGGGGCTATAAATAAATATCAATCATGGTTATTTTTGAATTCTTGAAATTATTTCTCTTATTGTGAGCAAATCAAAATAATTTTTGCTTTTAAAGAGAAAAGTATGTTTAGAAATGGTATATTAAAAAACCTTTGCTCTGTTTAAAAAAAAACATTTTTAAAGGAGGGGCTACTAATTTTGTCATCTCTATCCTGTCATTCAAAAATACCAGTTTTAGAATCTCAGTAAACCTTCATTATTAATCTAATACGTTATATTTCCTGTTTTCTGACTAATTTTTAGGCTCTGAGTGATTGTGCATTGTACTGTTGAGGCAAACCAAACATACACACTCAGACAAAGCATACATTAGTATGCTGTGTTGCCAGGAGTAAGGGAAATTCATTGCCCTTAGCAGATTGCATAAACAGTCTTGGCAGACAATGACAAATTTGATTAATTGAATCCTGCCACCCTTTTGCCACCACAACAAAGACGACAGGGTGATTGTCACATATTGGACAAATCAGCAGTGGGAGGCACAGGGAATCTCGCTCTCCAAACAAATACTGCAAAACAAACAGTATGTGCTGCATTTTGTAATTTTACACGCACACTCTGTTACATTTCCTCATACCCGCTTGATTGATTTCTGTCTATACATTTCTCCCCCGCACTCACTGCGCCTTCGGTTGAAATCTGTGTCACTGTGATGACAGTGAGCTCCTATAACTTCACTTGGAAGAAAGATGAGGGTGGTCGAGGGAACCTTTGGGAGTAGAAAAAGAAATTGTCTTTAGGTCACTCAGAGGTGGGAAACTGTCTTCTCTAATGCACCTTCCATTTGCCAGAGTATTAGTCGGGCCTGCACACTAAGAGCCGCGCGCACAGGCAACACTGAGCAACTAAAGCACGTTGTCACCCATTTCAGGCATCATTACACTGCGGAATGTCCCAAATTTGTTGCAGACACAATTTTCCACACTTTAACCAGAGTAACAAGCCAAGTGGAAACAAACAAAACTTGTGTATGCAGCCTCAAGATGTCACGCATTATAGCAGAAGGCAGTGTGAGGGACGCTGGAGGATGGTGGCATCTCTCTTGTTAGCTCAGATTTTATCATGCTTCCTCATGTTTTCAATTAAGTTCTGCTGACCAAGCTCATTGCGAGATAATGTCACAGTTGTGATCCAATGTGAAATGCCGACAAGAATCAGATTAGTGATACGTGCCAAGCTTGTCTGTCACTGAACACCCAGCAGCCTTAGCAGAAGGAGCTGCTGTAATACAAAAAACGGCTGGCATAGTGGATTAATAGCCATTAACCAAATTTATGGCTTTGGGAGAAAAAGCTCACTGTCAGGGGTGAATCATGGATGAACCCCAGAGTGAAAACTTTGCTTCTCTAGTTTATGTTTGCTAAACTGCTTTCCTTTGCAAATGAACATCTGTCTACATTTAAGTGGCAACTATGGCTCAGGAGGCACAAGCTGATGCGTAATGGCCCAATTTCTCCAGTGTGTGTCAAAGTGTGCATGTCAAGTACTAGGGTATGAACCCCAGAGGCTACGCCAAATGTGACACACCTTTATGTCCCAGAAATAGAATAAAGTATTATTATAGATGTTGATATCATTGATTATTTGCATTGATTGATTAAGATCTCAGACTGTATATAAAAGATGCAAGGCATTTTGGGTCTGAAGAGGGAAGACAGGACTAAAACCTGCATTCTGTGCACTAACCAGCAGGGGGTGACTCATCTCATTGCTAAAACAGGTTCCATTGCAAACACCGATATTGACCTATGCTAGCATCCTCTTATAGGAAGATTACATTCTGGCTTCTCTTATTCTTCTGCACAGTAAAGTGTTTAATACTTAGTTAAGCAATGTTGGCTTTATTATTTTATGTAAAATAAACCCGCTGTGCTAATCTAAAGTAACAGCTTCCTGTTCAAAGCTTGAAGTTTAGTTTTAAACTTGAGGTCCAACTAATCCCAGTTGGTTAGAATAACAATTAAAAGTGCATCTCAAAGAAATGTGGGAACTTTCTCAGGCACTTGTTTACACTTGAAAGCAATATTATGTTACTTTTAAATAATTATAGTTCTTATTAGAGTCAAAATTGATGATAATGCCTATTAAGCTTTGGGTCAGGTTTATCTTGTGTTCTAAGTGCCTCATTAGCATCCAACTTCGTTTTCATTTATCTTTTCAAAACGCCAAAATGGTGACAACCAAAATGCTTTGCTCGAGGCTTCATAAGAGGACTTCACCAGTCACTTGGTACTGTACCAGTGGTTATGTCCATCTTTTATATACATTCAAGGGTTACGGCTAAAAGCACACTCTACATATAATGTTATTTTTGTTTATATGTGTTTGTTAGATACAATTTAATAGTTGGTTTCAAATAAATATAATTTCAAATGACTAACAGCTGAGCATACTGTAATTTCTTTCTTTTCCTTTAATACCTGTGTTGTAATTTGTGTGTCTCTGTGGGATTTCACAATCTTCCTTTAATGTTGTATTTGCTGTTAGCTGTCTCCTGAGCTCTTGAAACTTTTAAATGAATAAAACTAAAGTTTATCTTTGGATCTAAAAAATAGTTTTAGATAACTTTGGCGAAAAAATAAGTTTTTTTTAATTCCGACACATTGTCATAGATTCAGAAAAAGTAAGGCTTCCCATCTTCAGCCACAGATCTTCCATTTATCACACCACTGTCACACTCAACTTTTTTTTTTCTTAGCACAGTTCACTGTCAGCGTTATCTTTAAAGACACATGAAAAATATGAAAATGATGATCTTTTTCATTTATCCCCCGTGAGTTTTTGATCATTCTGGACAGGGAAGTTCCATTAAAGTATTTTTTGTCATAAACATACAACTTTAAAAAAGGAAGAAACACTTCATTATTTCAGTTTATAGCTCACTGTCATTGTCGCTTTAATGACTTATTCATAAACCTTGTCAGAGACTGGATCTGTTTTAACAAATATACAGCAGGATGACAGTTCTGCATTTGGCCCCAGTGAATATTTCATATGAAGGGATAACACAATAGAGAAGAAGACGACGGAGAAGTAGAGCTTAAGAACAACACTCGCAGGAGTGCCAACACATGTAGTTGGTTTCACACACGCATGAACAAAGGAAATCCACTACCGATAGCCAGTCTCTTTCTGTTCCACTCCCCGTAACCACTCTCACACACATCATTTGCCACTGAGTCATCCGCTTAAGCTCCTGTCTCTCTAATGGTTCCCCCCTCACAGCTAATCTCACCTGCTCTATAAATCCCTCCCACATCACCTCGCTGGCCCACAGAGAAAATTGGAATCTTGTCATTGCTCTTTTAAGATTTACTTTCAAAGTCACTTGTAAGTGTTTTTCAAAGATATTAAAAGTGACTGTTGTTAAAATAATTAATTTTAAGCCAAACAAAGGTGATGAAACAGGGAAAAAAGGGGGGTAGCTTTTTATCAATCTTATAACACCTGTGCCTTCCTTTCCAAATGTTTTGACAGTTCTGGAGGCAGTGTGGCCACAACTGAAACAGCACTGTGGTTTTTCGCCATTGGGACAACTCGTTTGACCTGATTTAACTTCATCAGTTTTATTTGTTTCATATACTGTACTGAAAAAATGTCTTAAGTCACTGCTCATTTGTTTATATAAGAAATGGATGCAGCGATCTATACAAAAACAACAACAACATGTAAACATACATGGAAATACAGTGCATAAGGCAAAAAAACAGAATTTGTACAATTCTAACAAACTGCAGTCTTAAACAGCTCATTAAGTAGGATCAGTAGTCTGATTATGGCCTGTAGTTTGGTTCTATGTAAACATTAACCTTATATACTCTTCTCTGACTGGGCACTAGTGCCTGAGTGCACATATATTTTTCTTGTCAGTGATTTCTGATTCTTGGGCTTCTTGCAGCATTTGCTAGCAGATAAACTGCAATACTCACTAGAGACTGTAGGGGCAGGAGAGCATCTTGAGTGCTGATAACCAAAGAAAGACACAAGAAAAAGGGGGTTAAAATACAAAGGCTTCTGACCATTTTGTGTCACGAGGCATTTATCTACAGCATGATATGTCCTTAATCACAAAGGACGTGATAATACGCCTTATACATGTTCACAAAACACATGTAGACTGATTGGGGAAACTCCCACACCCTTGAATATCCTTGAGAGGATAAAGAGCTGGTCCAGTGGTCCACAACAAAGACTCAAACTGCATTGCTCCTCATCCCTCATCTGAAGTTCATTTTCGGTGTTTCAGCATAAATTTCTATGCACCATTTTCTTGAGAGTAGTAATCCCTCTGCCCATAATGATATTAGATAACATTCAGTTTCCTGCAGACAGAATGCTTGACAGCTACTAATCTAGTCTGGGAAGCAAATGTAGCCAGTGATCACATATGGTGCATATTCAGCAAGATAAGAGGCACTTTCCACCAACAGAATACAATACAAAAAGCTGTCACTTTGACCTACACTTAGTATGATCCTGCCCACACGCTGTACATCTGGTGGAGGTTTAAAGTGCGATAACATGCTGACATGATGCAGTGTTTGTGTATGCAGATATAGTACTACAACATGGCGAGGGAGTAGTTTGCTTGATGTCGTGACTGATCTGAAAGTGGACTAAGTGTTTTGTCTGCTGGAGTGCTTTTTAACATTGCTTTTAAGAGATACCTGCCCTACCATCCTCAACCATCCAACTGTGTGTGTGAAGGTTTTTCTTCTATTTTATTTATTTATTTATTCTTTTAGATTTTGCTTCTGTTGTGTTTTTATGTGGACTCAAGCCACTCTACCTAAAAAGGTGGAGTGGCTTGGAAAGGTGGCAAACCGAGCAAAAAAAAAAGAAGAAGAAAAAAATATGAGAAAAAAAATCACTAGCAAGAATAATAAAAGAAGGAGAGCGCGAGGTGTGGGGTTAAAAATAAACTGCGGCTGTACTGTTGTTCAGCAAAGCAGCTTTAATTAGTTCATATGAGAGAGTGGTCCTTTTGCTCTGTTTTAAAATGTCATTTCTAATGGCTTGAAAAGCTGAGGTACTCTGTGATCGTGCACTAGTATATCTTCAAGTGGTATGTGGCTTACTAATAAAGCAATAATGCCGAAACAGTTATAAGAAATCACAGTAAAAGCAACATCAAATAACATTTTCTAGTGAGGAGAGATTATCTAAGGTCGTTTATTCTCTCTTCCTGACAGTAGTTTTTTTTCAGTATTTTCTAACAAAGGGTTTCATGCGGTTATGTAATTTTTAATTCAAACATCATCACAAAGAAGCCTTTTTGACAAACTACACAATGAGCTGGACTTGTTGTTCTTAGACTGCAATGTAATGCATTAAAAGGCAGATGTATTGTTTTAGAAATGTTTCCGACAGCTCACAGAATTGGTTGATTATGAGTGAAAAGCCATAATATGAATGTGTGGGACCTTTGTGAGTGAAAGCAATGTTTATGCAAAGCTTCACCTTTAGATCTGCTCCTGATAGCAGGCATATTTGTTCATCACCCTCTGGGAACCACCTTGGACTTGACGCGCCCCTGTTTTCATTGTTGGGTAATGTTATTACAGATTCACTGTATATATTTACCCTTTAGTTCCCTTAATCTCTCAGCTGGATTTGCACTGAATGTTAAAGAGTGACGCTATGACAATGCAGCCGATTCTAGTCCTGAATACAAAATACAGTGCATCTGTGATCCATCTGCAATGCATTTTTTATGTTGTTTCACAGTTATTTTGTTGGCAGACAGGTGAAAATGAGTTTAATGAATATTTTATGTATTTATAGATTAGTTATTTAAATTTCCCTGTCCTTGACCACAGCTTTGTGACTGCACAATAGACCTCATAGTTGCACGAAGAGCAAACAGGAACAGCTAACATCACAAATACTATTTTATGTCATCAATTGCTTCCTGTCATGAGAGCTGAGTCTCTGCTGTGAACAAGAACTGCACAATGTACAATACCAAAGGTGACACATCAGGTTAAGAAATACAGCCAAGACATGCTCTCAATGTTTTTATTATATATTCATGAGGTTATGGCATGAATTTGTCCTCCAGGGTGAGACAGCTAGAGCAGAATTTTACTGTAATGTTCTGAGGTATAACATTCAGTGGAACATGCCATAATGCTATCTTTCACCCACTCACAGTACATCATGCTTTTAGGTTGCACCAGACCAGTTTGCCAGGTTTCCTGTGACTCCCCAAGATGAAACACAAGTCTTGAAGTTGAAGGGTTGTTTTTTTTTACTCAGCGGTGCAGGTCAAGGTTGCACCAACAAGAGCAAAAGTTGTGAAAACAAGACTTCCAGGAAGTGATTAGAAATTTTTTGCAGCTGCCCGAGCAGTTGGATGGAAAAACTGGGCCAATTTAAATCGCATGTTGTTTATAATTGCCTCCATGTATGCTATTAAAACCCAATACTTGGCTAAATTAACACTAATCAACAATTTTACTGAAATTTCCTGAACTTTGCCCTCAGAATTACAAACTCAGAAACATGAAAAAAAGAAATAAATATACAAATATGAGGTTTAGTTAAATATAATTAAAAAGATACGTTGGCGGCACCAGGAAAATAGCCTCCTCTTATAAGTGACTGGATTTTGTCCATTTTGTTTTGTATTTTACTCTGTGCTGCCAAATATGTGTGAAATCACTTCAGGCTCTGAGGGTAAAGCATTTTGATTCATTTCAGATAAGCTAATAAACACGTCTGCCTTCTAAAGTTGGCTAGCTCCTACCTGTGCTTCAGAATAAATGATTTTGGCTGCCCACCAAGACGCTTGTTCCCCATTACCACCCAACACAAGTCAAACCGCCCTCTCACTGCACGACCCTCTCCGCTTATTCTCCAAACGGTTTGAAGTGTTAGCCAGAGTGTACGCGTGAACATGCACACACATTTTAGTGGAAGGACATTATCTGTGGAGATATGAATAAAAATGTTCGTGTTTTTCCACAATTAAAGATGTAATTGCCCACATTTTATTTTATTTTATTTTTTTTAAACTATTTTAAAATTGAAGGGCCGTTCTCTTTAATTCAGAAATCTAGAGAGTGTGTTTAATAATATCAGAGTGTGTGTGTGTTTGGGATGTGTTGTAATTGATTGATATTATTATACAAGTAATATGTAAAGAGTGAACACATAAAAATGTACCTGCTCCAATTAACGGTGTCTGCATCGCAATATGGAGTGATATTGCAATATTTCTCTTCTTTGGATTCATGCAGAACAAAGTGCTATCAAACAACAACGGCTCTATGTGAGCATAGCAAGCAGAGCTTTGAAACTGCACGTCTGTCTTTCAATGTTTCTTCTCCTGACACTTCCCATCCGGTCTTCATCCATCATTTTTGTATTTTTCTTTCCCCTACATTCACCTTTCTTTTTCTCTACTGCTTGTCTTAATCCACTTAATTCTCTTATTCTCTCTTTCCCTCCTACATATAAAACATCTCTCTCTCCCCCTCAAACATTTGCATTCCTCTTTCTTTCTCTCTCACATAAACGCTATTATAGTTTTTCAAATTTATGTCTATGTATAGTGTTTTTCTCTCTCTCTCTCTCTTTGACTGCACCGACACCGAAACAAGCTTGCCTCCAGCGCTAGGCTCCCTGGCCACTCCAACAGGATGCAGCCTCTTTATCCCTAAACATGTTTTTTTATGTTTAAGGAGCACACCAGTTCTGAAGCTTTGGAGCATGAACACAGTGTTGCACTGTTGCCCAGAAACTGAGTTTTAAAGAAGGGAATGACTGAAAGAAGAAATGAAAGTGGATCATTGCCATGGTCCATTTTGAAATTAAGGTAAAAAAAGGATTGGTGTGTTACTGCTACTAACTTTCCTCTGGATCATAAATTGAGTTTTGAACAATGTAGCAGTGTCACCTTCTTAGTCATGGTGGCATGATGCTACATTATTCCACTTTACTGATCAGCAGCTGTGCTTTCTGGAGAAATGTAATGGACCGAGTCAGTTATGGACAGTCCATATGCCTAGCCTGACATTCCCCCGTTTCTAAATTCCTCACATGCTTTAAACTAAAAGTTTATATTTCCAATTTCCCTCCTCAAGGAAGGAGGTTGGTTGTCTGATCCAGAACAATTTGGCCTGTAACGAAACCCAGAAGAAGTAGATATATACAGGCACTGGCTTAACTAAAATAGATAAACCACGATTGGCCTTAGGTAGACAGAGAATTGTGTGGTGGTGATCTACAAGGGCAATTCCCCATTTTGAGCAGCACATTAAACATGCTTTTAAAGAGCTAGTGATAAAATGTGAGGCCTGGGGATCAGAGAAATGAATCCTTCTTGAAAGACTTTTCCATGGCCTCCCTTGCTCTAAATTACTGGGTTTGAAGCCTGCCAGTGAAGACCAGAGAGGTCCAAAAGCAAATTTACTTCCCTGTGATGTGGAAGATTTGGGAAAGAAGACACAAATTACACAGGATAGCAAATGACAGGGAGAACAGAAGATGAAATACAATGTGCAAATGCAAAGAATCAATTAGGCAATTAGGTCGTTTTAAGAAAGGAACTGCTCACCTGCAAGAGAACCATTTCTCTTGCACATTATTAAATACTAAGGGAAAAGAGAAAATTGCCATGAGTTAGTACTTGTTAAATTTTGCTTATCTCTAGAGCAACAACCATATGCTGGAAAACACATTCAATAAGAATTAACTTTGATTACCTAAAATGGATTTGGAACTCCTGCCTTCTTCATCTCATGTACTGTATTTAGTTACCACACAATAGTAAGTGCAATCGTTACTATACGTACTCCGATGCACAAGTTAGAGGGAGGTTTCTACAAGCTAAAATAAAATCCACTTAAAAACGATGTTAAGTTAAAGCTTAAAATCTCAGTCACACAAAAAATAAGGTCATCACATCACTGGGTCATAAAAAGGGACTTGATACTGCTAAACAGAAATTAGAACGAAATAACAGACGAATTTATCCTGCAGTGGTACAATGTACTTATATTTGGTGCTCAGAGAAAAAGAAATCAAGCCACGGGCATAAATCAAAATGATCAGCATTGTAAGCAGTTTAAATTTACTGGAAGTCTGCTTTTACATTTTGCTGATGTAAAAGCAGATATTTTACAAGTATTGGCATTTACTACCACGCAACAGTCAAGAACAAGCAATAAAGACATGTGCTTTAAAAAAAATGTCACTTCCACACTTCTCCTTTGTGAACACACCTTTCAATACGTATTTAAGAGCTGATTAGTCCAAAGACAAAACAGGTATGACTTCCTCCCTACCAGCAAGTTCAAATCAGTATGCTTCCTTAACTACCAAAAGATTTCAGTTCATTCAAACAAAACCCGTGTAGCCCTAACTACCTCAAATTAAATTTTAAAGAAATGTACAAAGAAATAAAGGCACTGAGTGCAAGAAGTATATTTTAATAACTAAACTCTGTTTTATAATGTGGTTGATAGAATATTACCACTTTACATCCATAAAAACATTTTTGTAAATTTGCAGAATGTTCTATTTTCCAACAGTACATAAAGTAAAATCAGAAAAGAAGAAACACATGCTTTAGGTAAGGTCTGCATCAGGTGATGGAGAAGACAGACAAGTGAGAGGTGGGCTACTGGAACAAGGCATTAATGAACATGGAATTAGTGGCATGGTACTATGCCAATTGACCCAAATGAGAAATACCAAATGCAATGCATGTCTTAAATACATATAAACAGAAGACTGACATCTACACTAAAAAAGAAGCACCTAGGAGCTCAGTGCAATAGTATCAATAAGAAAGATACTACTGTTGAAGCTGGAGAGCTACACAACCGCACAAAAGTCTTTGTTACATAGAGTCGTTAAAGTGCATTCAATATGCATTTATATTGTCATGAATGCATCAAACAGTTGTTGCAGATTTGTCGGCTCCACATCCATAATGTGAATCTCCCGTTCCACCACATCCAAAAGGTATTCTGTTGGACCGAGATGTGAGATCTGAACTTTGGGTTTCATTTGAATACAGTAAAATCAAGACTTATCATACCAAATAGGATGATATTTAATTAGACTCCTTCTGCTCAATGAAGCACTAAAAGCACACTACGCTTTCTACACTATGCAGATTTTTCCTTCTACTATTCCGTCTTCTACTGTCCATATTTGTGGTGCCTGTGAGACGTATGACTTCAGTTTCCTGTTCTTAGCTGACAGGAGTAGCACACAGTGTGGTCTTCTGCCGCTGTAGCCATCTGGTTCAAGGGTCATGTATTGTGAGATCAGAGTTGCTCTTGTGCGTATCTTGGTAGTAATGAGTGGTTACTTGAGTTACTATTGCCTTTCTGCCAGCTTTCAGTCTGAAGCTGGCCATTCGCCTTTGATCTCTGGTTTTGTTCCAGAGAATTCACTGAATATTTTCTTTATCATTCTTTGTGAAGTCTAGAAATTGTTGTGTGAGAAAATTTCAGTAGATCAGCAGTTTCTGAAATGCTTAGACCCACCTGGCTGGCACCAAGAACCATGCTGCATCAAAGTCCTTTGAATCAACTTTTTTACTCAGTCTGATGCTTGGATTGAGCTTTACATGTCTAAAAACTTTGACCATATCTACATGCACTGAGTTACTGCCATGCTATTTTCAATTAAATATTTACAGTATTGACTCAATGGACAGCTATACCTAATGAAAAGGCTGGCGGATGAAATATTGTTTTTTTTTTTAATTAAACAGTTATTTGTTATTCTTTGCTTTCTTCTTTTCCATGTCCTTGCCTCCTTTCCATCCCTTCTTTCAGTTTTTCACAGATTAAACTGGGCAGCTATGAAGAGCATGTATAATAAATGTTGAGGAAGGTTAAATAGTGGGCTGTTTTGCCACGCTAAACTTGCATACTACCCACACACATATGCGCACGCACATAGAGCGATAGACAGACACTTAACCACCCGCATACTGCAGCGTCTGACTCTATAAGGACTACAAAAGAAACTGATTCACAGGGCCACTGCATTGTCAGCCTCCACAATAGACCTGATGAGATTGAGACCTCACAAGGACACACCTACACACACACATACACACATGCATGGTCTTGGACAATAGTCCTGATGAGTTAAGAAAAATCCTAATTGACCTGAAGCTACACTAGGAGCTAGTAGAGGGATACTGATACGCATTTTGAAATTGAGAGCCACTGAAAGTTCGGTATTTTAGAAAGGGAGACGGAAGGAACAGTTCAGTGTGTAAGGGAGAGCAGCTAAGAAAAAATAAGCAGACAAATAAAAGAGAGACTGAGAGGAAGGAGGAGAAAATACTGTGCATGGAATAGGAAAAAGAAAGTCCTGGAAATAAAAGAAAAGGGGAATATGACAAAAGAGAAAAAGACCGAGAGAGAGAGAGTGAGAGAATGTGAACAAGAATGTGTGAGAGACAAAAATAAATAAATATAAACAAAAATTAGAAAAACTGTGTACACAGCACAAAGAGAGCGGGAGTAAAGGAGATAGAGACGAGAGGCAGGAAAACAGGGTACAAGACAGCTTTTATTACACAACATGTGCTGTGGACAGATGGTGGTGAATTATGTATTATGGCTTTTACACTGTGCCTGTACTTTTGCACTGGAGTAGAAAATAAGCTTGCATGTGGAACAAAATGTTTAGCTAAGTTTCCACATTTTAACCCAGAGGGCTTTAAAAAAAAATAAAAATAAAATACTAATATAACAGGACATACAGGTGAAAACATATCCAACTAAAGCACACGTGTTGCAACACATGCTGAGGCTTTATAACAATGCTTGCTTTTTAAAAAAGTTATAACATTATTTTGGGTGATTTTACTGCAAAAGGGTTTGCATTTCAAGGGCAAGAAAATTCTATTTATTTTGAGTATTTCTATTTAGAACGACAGACAATGGAAGGTGACTTATAAGGGCATATTCATAGTTTATGGAAATGATTTTTAACTTTATACAGATACATTTTGAGTAACTTAGCCAAAACAGAACAAAAACACAATTCTTAGACAACAGAAATTGGACATTAAAAAAAATGAATTTTGCAATTGTTAACAGTTTCCAACTTTCACATTTTTATCCCATTGAAAAGCTAAATATTTGCTAGCTACATACTCTTTGAATAATCAATTACAGGCACTATTAGTGCACAAATATGCATGACACCATGTGCATACAGTATCTGTGACCTCATTGTGCAACTGCAGTATAAAAAAATATTTTGCAAAATGTATTACAGCATCACATAACGAACAAATAATTTCATCAATAAAGAAAATGTAATGCTGCTGTTTGACAGCTGTTTGTTTGATGCTGTTTCCCAAATGCCATACGTACAGTGGGGCAAAAAAGTATTTAGTCAGCCACCGATTGTGCAAGTTCCCCCACCTAAAATGATGACAGAGGTCAGTAATTTGCACCAGAGGTACACTTCAACTGTGAGAGACAGAATGTGAAAAAAAAATCCATGAATCCACATGGTAGGATTTGTAAAGAATTTATTCGTAAATCAGGGTGGAAAATAAGTATTTGGTCAATAACAAAAATACAACTCAATACTTTGTAACATAACCTTTGTTGGCAATAACAGAGGTCAAACGTTTACTATAGGTCTTTACCAGGTTTGCACACACAGTAGCTGGTATTTTGGCCCATTCCTCCATGCAGATCTTCTTGAGAGCAGTGATGTTTTGGGGCTGTTGCCGAGCAACACGGACTTTCAACTCCCGCCACAGATTTTCTATGGGGTTGAGGTCTGGAGACTGGCTAGGCCACTCCCGGACTTTCAAATGCTTCTTACGGAGCCACTCCTTTGTTGCCCGGGCGGTGTGGGATCTTTGCTCACCGTTCTCATGATTATTTTGACCCCACGGGATGAGATCTTGCGTGGAGCCCCAGATCGAGGGAGATTATCAGTGGTCTTGTATGTCTTCCATTTTCTGATGATTGCTCCCACAGTTGATTTTTTCACACCAAGCTGCTTGCCTATTGTAGATTCACTCTTCCCAGTCTGGTGCAGGTCTACAATACTTTTCCTGGTGTCCTTCGAAAGCTCTTTGGTCTTGGCCATGGCGGAGTTTAGAGTCTGACTGTTTGAGGCTGTGGACAGGTGTCTTTTATACAGATGATGAGTTCAAACAGGTGCCATTCATACAGGTAACGAGTGGGGGACAGAAAAGCTTTTTACAGAAGACGTTACAGGTCTGTGAGAGCCAGAGATTTTCCTTGTTTGAGGTGACCAAATACTTATTTTCCACCCTAATTTAGGAATAAATTCTTTACAAATCCTACCATGTGAATTCATGGATTTTTTTTTCACATTCTGTCTCTCACAGTTGAAGTGTACCTCTGGTGCAAATTACTGACCTCTGTCATCATTTTAAGTGGGGGAACTTGCACAATCGGTGGCTGACTAAATACTTTTTTTGCCCCACTGTATGTTGCTAATTCTGGTATTATAGATATTTAAATATAGTAAGTTTCGTCCAGATTGATTAACCCATCTAAGAAGAAAATATAAAGAGCAATTTTTAAACTTTTGTGTTTCTGTAATGAATAACCAACCAGTCTATGCAAACTCTTTAATCAAAAATTTTAATGCTAAAAAAATGAAAAAAAAAAAAACAAACAACCAAAAAAAACCTCATTCATTTTTTCATTAAGATGATGAATTTGTTATTTACTTGCATTCTTGAACAGAATAATTAGTTTTAGTGGTTTAATATTATGCTTGATTAATTCCTAACTTCTCATTGAAGTCCAGTGTGCTGTCTCAAATTTGGGTATAAAAATGTTAATTCAGTTTGCTATTTGACTAATAAATTAATTTTTTTTTTAGTTTTAAACACCTTTTTGACAGAATTCTAAAGCATTTGTCTTTTCTTGTTTTTATGACAAGTAGTCTGATTCTTTTTTTTAAGCTTTGTAAATGTTATAATCCTATAAAGCAAGACATACACCAAATCAAAGGTAGGACAGAGAAACCATGACAGGATCTGACAAACTTGTAAATGAACCTCTGAATAAAATGCAAATAAAAGTTGTTTTTTTAAATCCAGATCCCTGCTTTTGTTGTTGATTACGTCCAAGTATGCCACCCTGGAACATCTGTAGCCATCAGTTCAAAGTGTCCTCACTTCAACTCATATATCTGTCACATCAAGAATGAGGAAACTGTTTTTTATTAAGGTTAAAATTGGCAGAGCATGTCATTTCTTTTGCAACAATAGTAGAGATGGCAAAGAGTCGCTTCTTGAAGAATTTAAGTTATAGGGTAAAATACATTTTAGAATCCAAGAATAATCGAAATAACTAACATATCTAAATAATTTACGCATTATAGAAGAAGAGAATGATGGAAAAGTTTAAAATCAATTTGGCTGGCTATGTCAAAAGAATAAATCCATTTTAATCAAATAATTATTGTCAAAGTTGAACAGTGAAAGTCTATCACACTGTACACACCTCTCTCCTCTTCCCTGAACCTCTGTATCTAATTCATCCACTCTGCAGCTCTTCACCACCTCTGCTCTTCTTCTCAGTACTGAAGGCCATCCAGTCTGGATCCATCTCCGGCTCAATATCCCATCCATGATGCATTCAGTCCTGCAATAAGTCATCTTTCATCCAATGACATTCTGCTATATATTTGTGTATCAAACTTACCCAAACATCATCTTGCAAAGAGATGTAAGGACAACCTCTTTGAAGCCAGTGGCTTTGAGAAAAACTGAAACATTTGACACTTCAGGAATGAAGAACAGGATTCTTGACAGACATCTGTTCAACTAAACACTGTTTAAAAAAAAATCAAACTGCTGTCATTCCTTAATCCCTGTCAATCAATGTCACAGTTATTAGCATACAATCATCAAGGGAAGAGTAGCAGAGTAGGGTGCACTTTTATGTCACAGCAAAAAGGGCCTGTGTTTCAATCCACTCGCCATTCTATGTGGTATGTATATATCTTCACTGTGCCTGTGTGGGGTTTTCCCTGCATACTCTAGTTTCCTTCAACAATACAAAGATATGCATTGTCATAGGAATTAACCCAAATGCTGACAAGGTCAATTTCAAATGCACCTTTTAATGACGGTAGAGAAGTAGATGTAAGTTCATGGGACAAAACAACAAAGATCTCCAACAAATGGTAGGAACACCCTCCAAAAAAGATGAAAAATGAATCCTTAGACAAAGGAAAGCTGGGCCTCCAATATATGTTGAAAGGAAGTGGAAACACCAGGGAAACAAGACACAGCTGAAACAAATCAAGGACAACAGGACAGGGAAATTAAAACTAAATACAGGACACATAAGACAACAGTGTATTACAGTAAAAGAGGAAGTAACATAACAGGGAAATACTAAACACAGAGACAAAAATTCGAAAATAAGCTAGAAATGCTGGGAGACTTGACTAACTCTGAGCGTAAAGAAAACTGATATAAATAATAAAATACTAACAAAACCCAGAAAAGAAAAGTAAAACGAACTATTACCAAACACAGAGGCAAACTATGTACAAAAGTAAACAAAACCTTGAAAAATATAAAGATTCCAAATAACACAACTTGTCATGACCCTGTGCCTTCTCGGCTGACTCTGTATGGCTACAAGTGTTTTTGTTGTGCTGCATCTCTCTCTCTCCCCTCCCGCGCACTGCGCTCTACCGGGGCGGAGTCGTGACGGCTCCAGCCCCTGGCTCGGACACCTGCAAGCAATCATCTCACCCACTTCTTAAGGCGGCTGCTGAGAGTGCTTCCTCGCTGGATTATTGTGTAACACTCGTCAGTGTCATCACCTATCTGAGCCGTTTTTCGAGTTTCTGTCATGCCACTACTTACCTGCCTTTCCTCTTGTCACGTGGCCGGGTGGCCGGTACTGAACAGGACTCAGGTGCAGAAACCCAGAGCGGAGACAGCAGATGATGCAACAATTTATTAGGTTTAAGTGCAAGAGAAAAATGTGGCAAAGACAAAAAACAGCGAGACGTGGAGTCTTGGTGCGGCGTGGCCTGGGGAACGTGGCTATGGCGAGGGAATGAGGCCTGAGATGCGGAACGGAGCTGAGTGGGGAACAGTCACACTGAAGGAAAAGGATATAGGAGTTAGGTAGGTAGTGAAGGCAGCTCTGCAGTGGCCAGTTGTAAGAGCAGCAATTCTTACTTGCAGTTAGGGACCTGGAGTGTTGAGAGGGGGGTGATGAAGATCCAGGGGAGGCTGAGTGGCGTGGAAAAGCTGGCCTGAGATCCGGGGCTTCAGATGGAGTGTGATGGCAGGAGGGCAGGCAGGTGAGGCACAGAGAGATTTCCAGAATGATTACTAGGTATCCTGAGTCCAGAGGTGGAGTGTGAGCCAAGGTGGATACAGCAACTGTAGCACAAGAGAGTCGTGTTAACAGGATGAATCACAGCAAGAACTTAACGTATACGGCCTGTTACCAACATGTGTTGATGACGAACTGGCAGTGAATGAACATCAACGTGTGGTTTAAATCCCTCTGGCTTGATTGCCTGCAATAGGCTCCAGGTGTGCGGGAGCTGGAGTTGGCCCTGCCCAGGGGCGGATCCCAGGTCAGTTCAGGAGCCTTATGGAAATTCCAGCCACCCACCGCAGACCATGACACCTCTCTGTGCCAGAATTCTCGCCAGCCTGAGGACCGCCGTTGGTGAGCTAAAGCCGGAGTCCGAGCTACCTGAGCTTCAGTGGATTTTGTACCTAGCCCTCTTCTTCCCGTGCCTGTGTTCCCCGGAGACCCTCTTCCTGTGCCCCCTCACCCGTATATGTTCGCACCTGGTGTCTGTGTGTGTAAATAAATCACGAACTTAAGTGACGGTCTGCCTCCGAGTCCCTCCTGAGCCTGACAGAATAATCCAGCCACCGCTATGGACTCAGCAGGCCCAGCCTCGGCAGCCCCCATGTCTCTGGAGGAGCTTCTGCACCGACACGAACAAATGCTGGTGAAGCTCAGCGGAGACGTGGCGTCTCTAACGCAGGCCTTCGCCCAACGGATTCCGCTGGCCGAGTACCAGCCTCCCGCGGCCCCTCCCCAGGTAACGCACGCTCCTGCCGTCATTACAACAGCCACAGCTACCCAGGCTGCTAGCGCGGTAGCGTCAGTAGCCTCCGCGGTTTCGCTGGATAAGCTTTTGCCTTCACCTGAGGCTTTTTCTGGGGAGATGGGAAAATGTGCGGGATTTTTGTTGCAGTGTTCTATGCACTTTCAATTACTGCCCCATGTGTTTGTTTCTGACGGGGTTAAGATCGCTTACGTCACCCAGCTACTACGTGATCGAGCCCTGGCCTGGGCCCAGGCCCAGCTGCAGGCTTGCCCCGGAATGTCTTATGACGACTTCCTGTCGCGCTTCAAGTCGGTGTTTGATAAAGGCTCTAGTACGGAGGCAGCTGGCTATCGTTTGATTAATCTGAAGCAAGGTAGGCGAAGCATGGCTGACTTTTCTGTTGATTTCTGGACCCTAGCTGCACAGACCAAATGGGGACCTGAGGCTCTGAAGACCACTCTGTTAAATAATATCTGCGAAGAGCTCAAGGATGAGATAATGATGCGGGAGCTTCCTGCCTCTCTGAATGCATTGATGTCCCTGTGTATTCAGGTGGATGATCGCCTGCGGGCGCGCCAGAGCTCACGAAGGCGGCAGTTTCGCGAGCCTCTGGCTTCTCGGGAGCCCCAACCCGACGCACGGGAGGCTGGAGCGTTTGGAACAGAGGAGGAGGTACCCATGCAGCTGGGACGTTCTCGACTCACTCCTGCGGAGCGACAACGCCGGTTTTCCGCGGGTGAGTGTTTGTATTGCGGTCGCAAGGGGCATTACATCTCTGCCTGCCCGGCGCTGGCAAAAGGGGGCGCCCGCCAGTAATTGAGAGGGTACTGGTGGGTGACCTGTCCAGCAACAAGCCTCTTCCCCGTCTCTTGCTGCCTGCAAAACTCACCCTCCGGTCGTTGTCCCATTCCCTCTCTGTGTTAATTGACTCTGGTGCAGAACAGAATTTCATTGATGCGTCGCTAGTCTCCAAGCTCAACATTGGCACACAGCCACTGCCTCATCCTCTCCGCGTGTCCGCCCTGTCCGGTCACCGGTTGCCTGACATAACACACGTCACCCTACCCGTCACACTCACTCTCTCCGGTAACCACGTTGAGAACGTTTGTTTCTGTGTGTTTAAGGCTCCAGTAACCCCGCTTGTACTAGGTTATCCATGGCTTTCACAACACAACCCACACATCGACTGGAGGAAAGAGCAAGTTATGGGGTGGGGTGTGGGCTGCCACATGACCTGCCTTCGGGCCGCCACGCCATCTGCTCCCTCTTCCCCCCCCGGGAAGCCTTCAAAGTCACCGGAGCTGTCTTCGGTTCCCTCCGTCTATCATGACCTCGCAGCAGTTTTTAGTAAGGATGAGGCGGGCTCGCTTCCACCACACCGGCCCTATGACTGTGCCATTGATCTTCTCCCTGGGGCGCCTCTCCCCTCTGGCCGCCTCTACAGCCTCACACAGCCCGAAAGGGAAACCATGGAGAGATACGTCAACGACTCTCTGGCTGCTGGGTTAATTCGCCCGTCATCCTCCCCCGTGGGGGCAGGATTCTTCTTTGTTGCAAAAAAAGACAAGACGCTCCGGCCATGTATTGATTACCGCGGCCTCAACAAGAGCACTGTAAAGAACAAGTACCCTCTTCCCCTCCTTAATTCTGCTTTCGAACTACTCCAGGGGGCCACGGTGTTCAGCAAACTAGACCTACGAAACGCTTACCACCTGGTGAGAATCCGGGAAGGAGATGAGTGGAAGACCGCTTTCAACACGCATATTGGACACTATGAGTATCTCGTCATGCCCTTTGGCTTAACCAATGCGCCCGCGGTCTTCCAGGCCCTTGTTAACGATGTTCTGAGGGATTTTATTAATCGATGTGCTTTCGTGTACCTTGATGATATTCTCATTTTCTCTAAGTCCCAGGCGGAGCACGAGAGTCACGTGAGGCAGGTCCTGCAGCGCCTCCTGGAGAACCGGTTGTTCGTGAAAGCGGAGAAATGTGAATTTCACGTTGACACGGTGGCCTTCCTTGGCTATATCATCTCTCGGGGGGATCTCAAACCTGACCCCGAGAAGGTCCGGGCCGTGGTGGACTGGCCTCAACCGCCGAACCGCCAGCAACTCCGACGGTTCCTAGGATTTGCCAACTTCCACCGACGCTTCATAAAGGACTACAGTAAGATTGCCTCACCTCTCACTGTACTTACCTCTCCCAAAGTTCCTTTTCAGTGGGACCTCTCTGCTCAGGAGGCCTTTTCCCTGCTAAAGGAGAAGTTCACTACCGCCCCCATCCTCCGTCAGCCCAACCTCAGGCAACCGTTCGTGGTGGAGGTGGATGCTTCGGACTCTGGAGTGGGAGCAGTTCTGTCGCAACGATTTGAAGGTACGCTCCATCCCTGTGCATTCTTTTCTCGTCGTCTCTCACCCGCAGAACAGAACTACGGCATCGGTGATCGGGAGCTGCTAACGGTCAAACTGGCCCTGGAGGAGTGGAGGCACTGGCTTGAGGGCGCGGAACACCCGTTCATCGTGTGGACCGACCATAAGAACCTTGAGTACATCCGGTCCGCCAAACGCCTAAATTCACGACAAGCCAGGTGGGCCCTCTTCTTCACAAGATTCAATTTCTCCATCACTTACAGACCAGGGTCGCGCAACGTGAAGCCCGATGCACTCTCCCGTCAGTTTTCCAGTGCGGAAGGAGACTCCGATCCAGAACCGATTCTTCCAGCTACCTGTGTTATTGGAGCTGTCACATGGGAGATCGAAGCTCTCGTGCGCGAGGCCCAGGATACTGACCCCGACCCGGGGACGGGCCCCCCTGGTCGGTTGTTTGTCCCTGCTGCTGTCCAACCTCAGGTACTACACTGGGGCCACACTGCCCGGTTCACCTGTCATCCCGGAGCCCGCCACACCATCACCTTTCTCCAGCGGTTTTTTTGGTGGCCCTCCTTGGACAAGGACGCCAGGGAGTACGTCATGGCATGCACCACGTGTGCCCGGAACAAACGTCCCAACCGACCACCCGCCGGGCTTCTTCAACCGCTCCCCACGCCAGGACGGCCCTGGTCTCACATAGCGCTGGACTTCGTTACGGGGCTCCCACCGTCATCCGGTAACACCACCATCCTCACTATTGTTGACCGTTTTTCTAAGTCGGCTCATTTCATCGCCCTCCCGAAGCTCCCTACAGCCCTGGAGACCGCCCAGCTGCTCACCACCCACGTCTTCCGGCTTCATGGCATTCCGATGGACATCGTTTCCGACCGGGGACCCCAATTTACCTCTCGGGTTTGGAAGGAGTTCTGCATGCTGCTCGGCGCCGCGGTCAGCCTCTCTTCGGGCTTCCACCCTCAGAGCAATGGACAGGCCGAGCGTACCAACCAAGAGCTCGAAGCGGCACTCCGCTGTGTCGTCTCTCTCAACCAGACCACTTGGAGCGAGCAGCTCCCCTGGATTGAGTACGCCCACAACTGCCTGACCTCTTCAGCCACTGGACTGTCGCCGTTCGAAGCCTCATTAGGCTACCAACCACCCCTGTTCCCGGCCGTGGAAGGTGAGCATACCGTTCCATCAGTGCAACATCATTTCCGCAGGTGCCGCCGGGCCTGTCGGTCCACCCGAGCCGCTCTGCTGCGGACGGCGGAGCGCAATAAGGAGATCGCCGACCGCCACCGGATCCCTGCGCCTGCCTATACAGTGGGGCAACAGGTATGGCTCTCCTCACACTTTGTTCCCCTTCGTGCCGAGTCGAAGAAGCTTTCCCTGGCTTTCATCGGTCCGTTCGAGATTGAGGCCCTGGTCAATCCGGTATCCGTCCGTCTGAAGCTGCCTCGCAATATGCGTATCCATAATTTTTTCCATGTCTCCCAGGTCAAGCCCGTGCTCTCCAGCCCGTTGTGCCCTCCTTCCGGGCCCCCTCCGCCCGCCCGGCTCATGGATGGGCAGGAAGTGTTTGGCATCACCCGCATTATGGACTCTCGGCGGCGGGGGAGGGGCGTTCAGTACCTGGTGGACTGGGAGGGCTACAGGCCAGAGGAACGTTCCTGGGTGCCCCGGTCGGCGGTTCTGGCTCCTGGTCTGCTCCGCGAGTTTCACCGGCGGCATCCGGGTAAGCCGGGTGGGTCGCCGAGGGGCTCCCGTTGAGGGGGGGGTACTGTCATGACCCTGTGCCTTCTCGGCTGACTCTGTATGGCTACAAGTGTTTTTGTTGTGCTGCATCTCTCTCTCCCCTCCCGCGCACTGCGCTCTACCAGGGCGGAGTCGTGACGGCTCCAGCCCCTGGCTCGGACACCTGCAAGCAATCATCTCACCCACTTCTTAAGGCGGCTGCTGAGAGTGCTTCCTCGCTGGATTATTGTGTAACACTCGTCAGTGTCATCACCTATCTGAGCCGTTTTTCGAGTTTCTGTCGTGTCACTACTTACCTGCCTTTCCTCTCTGTGCCAGAATTCTCGCCAGCCTGAGGACCTCCGTTGGTGAGCTAAAGCCGGAGTCCGAGCTACCTGAGCTTCAGTGGATTTTGTACCTAGCCCTCTTCTTCCCATGCCTGTGTTCCCCGGAGACCCTCTTCCTGTGCCCCCTCACCCGTATATGTTCGCACCTGGTGTCTGTGTGTGTAAATAAATCACGAACTTAAGTGACGGTCTGCCTCCGAGTCCCTCCTGAGCCTGACACAACTCACATTTCATAATCAAAAGAGACATTAATTAACAATAAACTAGAGTTCAGAAAAGAAAAAAACCTCTGGACTCAGAATCTAGGACCATGTTAGTGGGTGATTTCAAATTGGCCATAAATGTAAATGGTTGTTGTTTCTGTGTAAGACCTGCGACAGACTGCCAACTGTAGCCTGGCTTTCACTCTATGACAGCTGGGATAGGATCCAGTTCACCTGCAACCCTAAACTGTATAAGCAGTTGGGAAAACAGAAGAATGTAAATTTACAAAATCAAGGCCAGACAGGTCCAGCGGCAGTCTAGCATTACAACTACAGTTTTAGTGAACTTATATCAAAGTCTAGCAACTCGCACAGTTCAAAAGAACACGCAGTGCTCTAGTGCGCACAAAATACAGTGTAAGCCATTTGAAAGTAATAAAAATGCAGGGAAGAATGAACAGAGTTGGGATGACATTTGTTTCACACCCAAGTGAGTTTGTAGCCATGCTGTCGATTCTGTTTACCCCCCTCCCAGTGATGGGCTTGGAGCAGCCCACCCTGTCTGCTGCCAGTCATATTGGCCTTCCTAGCACGACGGACCGTCAGAGCTTCTGCCAAGTCTGGGAACACACTAGTCCTCAGGCCAAGGGGACACATGCTAGTAAGGGAATTTGGCAGTAATGGAGTGTTAAGAGAGAAAGAAATATATGGCAGAGCACAGGAGACACACAGGAGGAGGAAGGAGAAGAATGCAGAATTCTGAACGCAGCAGAAGTAGAAGACAGACGGAGTACAAAAATGTAAAAATAAAATCTACATTTGACTAAAAATGCTGTCATTATAATCAAAATTAAATTGCTGGAAGTCAGCTGCTGTCTCTCCCCAACTCACAACTCTCTCCAATTCTTGTCTGTAAACAACACTATTAATGAGACAAAATCTCTCACTATGCCTCTCTCTCCCTGTCTCTGTCATGCAAACACAATCTACTGCCATGCAAACTCATACCTCACAGACACTACACTCACTAATTCACTCGCACAATATACACAAATGTAATGAGAGTGTGGTGTTTACACTGTGAAGACTGATGGCTGTTATTAAGTCAGGATGTGTCTCGCTCTGTGAGATAAGTTTATTTGGTGCTGTGGTTACACGAGGGGCATTTGATTGTGATTTCTCTATCTCATAGCAGTACCACCCCCCAACAACCCCAAAAACGACAAGTACGATATTAAAAAAAAAAGAGAGAGAAACAAACAACAAACAAATGCTAATGAATGGAAACAGATTATTACAGAAACAATTCAGAGCTCCTGCTGTTTTTTTGAATTTTCCAAAAAGGCACATTTATGTTCTTTGATCATCCGCCTCATTTGTTTGGGACCGACTCATCGTGTGAAATTACTTTAATCAGAATCTGTGAGGAAGTTGTCGAGTTACCAACAAATAAACACCCGATCAAACAATTTATATAAACTCTGCGTCGTCGCAGCATCCACCACCTGTTTAGGTATGTAAAAAAATAAGCTTCAAAATAAGCCTCACATATAATCTGTATAATATTTGCCTTCACTATAATTTAACATGTAGCCTCACAGTCCTACCTTTATATTCATCATTATACCAACTTTTGCTTTTTTTTAATAACTATATATTTTGTTTACTTGTTTTGTTCCTAATATAAATGACTTAAAATGTGCTTTTAGATTATCAGACAGACTCAAAACACACAATATGGCTGCATTTTTTTATTAGTATTCATTATGCACACCATTTGTACTAATGCCATTTATGCTTCATTTAGGGAACCATGCACATTATGCAGAAACATAACCATCATGGTCTGTAGGTCTGTTGTGGCTGTTTTGTGTGTTCAAGTTTTTTAATTAATCTCTGAGTTCTGTGTTTTTGTCTCGGTTTCCTAATATTTGAGTGCTGATCTTTATATTTTGAGGCCAGGTTTATAGTCTGGGTTTGTCTACATTTTTGATGGGATGTATGGTTCTTGCTTTACTTTCATTCACATTTCAATGTTTCCTTTGAAATCTAGTTGAACTTTTATATGTTTGCTTCCTTGCAATTGTGTCAGCTTTTAGTGTCTGTTATTTAGTCATTTTGAGGTGTTTTCTGTTGGGTTTCCTTGTCAGCCTGTGTTCTTGTTTGTTTTTGTTAATTTGCTTGCCATTGTGAACCTTTGTCCTCTTAAATCTTCTTATATTTAAATTCTAATTACTGTTTAAAGAGCCTGTTCATACATGCTTATTTTCCTTTATTAAAATAGCTGTCTGTAGTGTTTAGTGAGTTAGTTCCTGTTTTATTTCGGTAGTCAACTATCACCTGTGCTCCGTGCTTAGTTTTACTTCCTCTGATGCCTCATAGCCTTGACTGTCAGCATGTTTGCCAGAGATATTTCCACTTCTCTAATAACCCTTTGTATATAAATGATTCTGTCTGTTACTAAGAACAGTGAATTAGCCAAAATAAAGGCACACCTTCTGTTTAACCAGTCCACCTCCTGAGCCTTCATTTTGGGTACTTAACCTGCAACTTATGACATGCATGCATGGTTACATCTACAATTGTGCATTTGTGTATTCATCATAAAGAAAGGGTCATCTTGTTGCAGACAACAGTACACAATATTATTTACACTAGCACATATTTATGGCATATGTATGGCAACTTCCCTTAAATGACCATGTGTTTGGGTAGATCTACTAATGCACATGAGCTTTCCCAGGTTCTAATGATGATGTTGTGCTGGCTTCTTGTGATATTGAGTTTTCAAGTTTGTTTTACGGTTTTTGTTTTTATCACTTTTTGTGTTTTTAGTACCCTTGGTGTTTTCCACTGTTGCCTCCCTTTGTCTTATTCCCTTGCCCTTGTCCATGCTCAGTTGTCTTTCGTAATCTTCGTGTCTTTGTATTAGGTTGTGTTTTACCCATTTCCTTTTTACTCTGGGGAGTAGTTTTCTCACATCTCTTGTTTTTGTTTTTACTTCCCGCCTCTGTGATTGCTCATCTTCTGGGACACTTGTTTTTTCCAAATTGAGATGAGTTTTGTTGCCGACTAGCGCTACATCTAGATCTTATTTCTCACAGTTACCTGTACACAGATATTCTTTGATATCCTTGTACACAGAGGTTAAAAAAACTGTGATATTGTTACACTTATGAAAACTGCTGTTTTTTGTGATGTAGAACACAGTCTTACATCTTTTATATGCATAATGTATGATCGAGCGCATTTTTCATTACAAAGGGGTGTAATAGCCTGCATGGCTGGCTGCTAGTTCATCCATCTCGGTGTATGATAAAATTGGAATATATATGCGCATTATGTTTTTAATGTTTGGCTCAGGTTTAAACATTTTCATGAAATATGGAGCACAGCACAGCATTAACGCTGTATTTTTTTCTTCATATACTGAGAAGCTATTTAGTTTCCCAATTCCCTTTTGGATTCAGTCATTAAAGATACGTAAAGTGTTACAGAGTTTCTGCATTTCATGAAAATTATTGCAATTTGAAGAAACAAATATTTTAACACCCCTCGATTTCTAGATTTTAGGTTAAATGCTAGTATACGGAGAATTCTCACCTAGTATTGCTCTCTCATTAATTCACATCTTTTTTTCATCAGTTACTGGTCCCCACTGTGCGCATTTTGACAAATAAAGTCATTTCCCAAAATGCTGAGGCTGCTTTTAGTTTAGCTGCTGATGACACAGAGAGAAACTTTGCAAGGCAGGAAGCAAAAGAGAGGCAATAAGCAACCTCAGGAGAACTTACTATCTGCAGATTCCAATTTGAAAACCAGAGCAGGTCTTAATTAATACTAAATAAGTAATTGATGAACAATGGTGCAGAATGTGTTCAGGGGAAGCTTGTTTGATTATGCAGATTAGGAATGAACAGACTAACAAGGCAATTACTTGAATGCCCAGTTCGGTGTATGCATGTGGAGATACATTCCACCAGCAAATTTCTAGGCACTTGTTTGTGAGCGTGTGCTGTTGTGCCCGAGAGTGACTGTGTTTGTCAACAGGGGGTTAACTAGTAATTAGCATTAACATTCATGCGTACTTTCTTCAGACCCAAACCTAGTGTAATGCAGGTGTGAATGTGACTTTGAGAATATTTTGCCACGTCCAAACAAATAAAATTGCAAAAAATAAAACACTGTTGGGGAATTGAGTACTGAAGTTTGAACTCAGTCCAGAATCTGCTGAGACTTGTACATATTAAAAAATAGGCTAAGGCTCCAGTCAGACAGCCCAAGAGACCACTCGGTGAACATGTTGTAAGCTCCAGTCGCTACGGAAAAATGTATCTCCAAAGTCATAGGCAAGTATTTCTTGGAGGTTGCTGGCTGTCGCTGGCTAAAACCCCAGCATTCTGCAATAGCAACTATCGGTTGCTAGCAGATTTACACAGTCACTCATATTTGCCTACTGGTAGTAAAACTTTTAATTTCAATTACTTTTTTCTTTTTAGAATTATTAAGCTACCCAATTGAAATGTGCATAGCAAGGTTTCAGTTTCTGGTAAGTTAAAAGTCACTCTTGGTTTGGTGTCCAGTAGTAGTAAAGTTGATGAATCAATAGCAAAATAGTGTATATGCATTTATATGTTTTACATTAGGAAAAAAACATAATAAAGGGTCATTTATTGTCTGTTAAATTGATAAGCTCATACAGAATTTCACAGCAAGGAACTTTACTACGAAATAAGCCTTTACCAGCAATTTTCCAAAACCACTGGAAAGCTTTTTTATTTTAAGTCTTTTGGTTATTATTCGAGTCTTAGTTTTGTAAGTTTTAGTTTTATCATATTCAACTTCAGTTCCTTGAGCTGTTTCTTGTGGCTTTTTTTCTCTTTTCCACTTCCTCTTACTAGTATTCTGTTCATATATTATCAGTCTTCACTCTGTCACATGTGTAACAAATCTTTGTGATACTCATTGTGACAAAAACCTTTGTTGTCATTACATTGTTACATCTGACTAGTATTTCATTTTATCCAAAGAAATATCAGATTTGGGATTTTAATAAGTTGCACATGCAACAACAGACATGATAATTTTAGTTCTAGAAGTACCTCTATTTTCTGCAATGTAGAATGTAAGGGGGGAATTGTTGTTCTTACATCTGTGAAGGTTCTCAGTCATCCAGGTCATCGCAGTCATAGGAGCTTGCAAAGAAAAGCGTCTGGACCTCTTTAAGTTGCTTGAAGATGTTTCTCCTCTCATCCGAGAAGCTTCTTCAGTTCTAAGGTCAAATGGTGGAGGGACCCAGATTTAAACCTAGTGGGAGTGACCCCCCACAGAGGGACAAAAGGACCCCCTGATGATCCTCTAATCACCTGAGCCAAGGTGTGAAAATGGGTGTGGGTCCCAATCAGCCAGGGTTTCAGGTGAGCTCATTGTGAAACCTGGCCCCACCTTATCACGCAATTTTCTGAGGTCAGATGGCCCAGGATGTGAGTGGGCGTTAAGGCGTCTGGGGAGGGAACTCAAAACTGGATTATAGATGGCAGACAGTTGGTGTCGTAAACCACCGCCTCTGTTCAAAGATGGTCGCTCACAGTGGACATAGATGGCTTCCTTCACTCCTCTTTCAAACCATCTGTCCTCTCTGTCCAAAATGTGAACATTGGCATCCTCGAAAGAGTGACCTTTATCCTTAAGATGCAGATGGACTGCTGAGTCTTGTCCCATGGAGGTGGCTCTTCTGTGTTGTGCCATATGCTTGTGAAGTGGCTGTTTGGTCTCTCCAATGTAGAGGTCTGGGCATTCCTATGGCGTTATTTTTGTGCCACTATTCTGGGCACACGTAAAAAAGGTTTGCAGGTGCAAGTGTTGCATTTTGAGGAGAAATTTATTTTGAGAGAAGAAAAGCTGAATTTGAGTGAACAAAATTCATTGCTGTGTGCAAAAAATGTATTTCAGTGTTTGCTATTATCCATACACACACACAATAGCAGCCCCTCTCGCTCAGTTTTTGTATTTGCGCTCGCTCGCAATGTGTTGCTCGCACTCTTAACATTTCTGCCCGTGGGCGCTCAACTCTTTCTCTACACTGTTATATTTGTGCCACAAAACCAGCCAATCACCAAAAACGTTAGAGCACTTATGGAAAATGTGATGTCTTGATGAATCGAGCAGATATTTGAAGTTTACACAGCACCATTCTCGCATGAAAATATCTTAAAAGTTTATTTTGTGACCCAGAAAGAGTAATATTTCAAACTCCGCCACTCTGTGTTCCTCCGCCACTGCCTCGTTTGAGTTTTGGACGAAATGGATTCTGGGATATTGCATTTCGTCACTTCGAGCTGATTGGAGACCAGAACAGCCAATCAGATATTTTTGCATCCAAGTCTGTGATTGGCTGGTTTTGTGGCACAAATATAACACTCAAATTCAGCTTTTCTTCGCTCAAAATAAATTTCAAAATGCAACACTTGCACCTGCAAACTTTTTTTTTACGTGCGCTCAATTTTTTTTTACATGCGCTCAGAATAGTGGCACAAAAATAACGCCATACATTCCTCGCTACACTGTACAGCATACACCACATTGTTAAGTTTGTGTTTTGGCGTTTTGTCTTTCGGGTGAACCAGTTTCTGTCTGAGCGTGTTGCTGGGTCTGAAATACACTGGGATGTCATGCTTGGAGAAAACTCTCCTGAGTTTTTCTGATACACCGGCTACATAGGGGATGACAATGTTGTTGCGTCTGTCTTTCTTATCCTCCCTCGCTGGTGTCTGATCTTCTTTTCTGTGCCTCTTTGCTGACTTTATGAACGCCCAATTAGGATAACCGCATGTTTTGAATGCTTCCTTTACATGTGTGTGTTCCTTCTTTTTTCCTTCAGGCTTAGAGGGAACATGTTCTACCCAGTGGTGTAGGGTCCTAATTACTCCAAGTTTGTGTTCCAGAGGGTGATGGGAGTCAAAGAGGAGGTACTGGTCCGTGTGTGTGGGCTTCCGGTAAACTTCGATGTTGATTGGTCCAGATGACATGTTAATTACATGGTAATTACTTGATTCACTGATTAGGTTGCTGACCCATGTTTAGACAAGCACTTAATCTTGACCGTAAAAAAAGACACCAAAAGAGTAGAAATAAAGCCAAACCGTGAAGTCAACTCACTGAGTGTACATGTGATGGAGGAAATATGATGTGATTTTAACTATTAAGAGTGACATCTTAAAATACTGACTAGCAATTCTGCTTCGGCTGTTGCTAGGCAAAATGAAAAGACTAAAACATAATTACAAAAAAATAAAAGACCCTGCAAACAAGGTGATACATTATGAACCACTCAAGAGGTAAAACTTTTAGAAACAGATTTTCCAATCTAAAGTTGTTTTGAGCAAAATTGCACTGCCAATTTAAATATTCACCAAAATGTCAGGACTTAAACACTCCTCTCTGGTCGCTTATCTTGCTTAGAAAGGTAACCTCATAATTACATTTTAATATCTGCAAAAAACCCAGAGATAGTGCAAACTTAACTACCTGAGCTGCAGTTCCAATACTGCCTATTCAGCTGTAATGGCTCAGCAGTATTAATGTCAACAGACCCATAGAAACAGCTCCGAATTCAACTTATTCGTTGCTGACCTGATTTAAATAGTAGAATTTAGTTAAAGCACGGCTTCATATTTCTAAAAGTTCAAAGTAAAACAAAAAAGTGAATTTAATACATGAATATAAGGACGAAAGCAATGAAGTCATTGGCAGCTTTAAGGTTATCATTTACTTGGCTGTTGGGATTTTTAATGTTTTATTATAGTATGATTTTGAAAAGCTGTTACATCCAACCTTACCATTTTTTTATCCTTTTTTTTCAGGTTAGAACACAATAGTGACAGGCTAGTGGAAAGAGGAGGAAGGTTAAATGGTAGGACAGATAAGAGAAATTGAAGAAACACCACCTTTCTTTCTACGCTCAGGACACAAAAAAGAAAGATGGACCAGTGCCAGCACCGAAATCTTGGCAGCAGGTAATGAGAGGACCGTGGATGCTGGTAATGCCTTCAACCATCTTCCCTCTCCACATCCTCTCATCCTGTCTGCCAAGGTTAGGTAGTAAAGGACTTTTTATCTCGTTGTTAGTCATTATCGTGTGCCACTCTGTCACTCTTCACTCCCTTCTCTGCAGACATCTTAAAAGAGAAGGAAAGAGGTGCGGAAATGGGCAGAAAAGTGTGAATGAGAAGAGAGAGCAGTATTCCAGAAAAGATGTTGCAATAGGGAGTGTTTGCGTGTGCAGTGGAGATGTCTGCTTGAGCGTGTCCATTTTACACCTTGCGCATGACTGGAACTGAATCCATTTAGAGGGGAGAGAGGTTCTCAATCTGACTGACAACTCTTTCCACATAGTTAAGAATCACAAGCAAACAGTCCATGTGGGAAAGGGTTTTAACTCTGCAGTGCTGTGGGAGGACAGAGGCAGCAGAAAGCTGACTGTATTTCTCACACAATCAGACAAACAGACTTCCCTTCCACTCTGCCGTGAACACTACTGCAAGCTTGCTGTCTCTTTGTATTATACTGCGTTCTATAGTGGTGCATAAAGCTTGCGAGCAGGCAACAGGTATACCAGAATGTGTCATCGTACTTCTTCCCGCCCCGTCAAAAAAAATAAGCGATGTTTATTGTCTTCCATTTCATTGCAACTTCCCAAAACAAATGTTCTTCCATCTAAAAGAAAAAGGTTTCTGCATCAACACTCAATGAAATTTCACATCAGCTAAGTGTGTTCCTCTTAAATGCCAGAAGCTCCACAGGAAGATGTACAGGTAAACAGTGAAATTTAGTATTTCCACATCAGCACACTCCTGTCAAAGCAAACTCATTTCAAGAGTGTCAGGTAAAATGATTTTCAAGTCCCCTCCTTTTCCTGTATTCTGGCTTTTTCTTAAATTGTTTGCTTAGCATTGTTTATGCTTGTACAAACAGCCAAGGCGTCAGATTTTATTAATTATTACTGAGGCTTTCACTTCTTTGGGAGTTCAGTTTCCTGCTACTCTTCACAATACAATTCACCAAAGTCACCTAAAAGGTATTCAGCTGACACAAAATGAAGGAATTATTTGTGTGTTAATATTAAATTCAGAGTTATACAGGAGCTTTTTGTTGTCCTTTAAACGGGTTAGGGAATACAGATTAACATTTATGGCTCCACAGTGCTGATTTCTAGCTCTAATTTCTAGATAAACTCTTCATGCCAGAATAGTTGATCATGATTCCCAGATAATCTCTTTCATGTTACATGGGGCTTTGGCACAGATTCCAACCTCATATTCTGTCTGAAACAAGCTATTTTGGCTCCTTTCCTTCTCCATTTAAACAGTTTTTATTCTTTTATTTGGGCTGTTCACAGCCAGAGCTTTGTGCATATGTCAATGCCCATATGTGTGCATACGCACATGACCAAGGACGACCACTGTTACTGACATCACAGAAATCCAATGGTAGTAAAAAAAAAAAAAAAAAAAATGAAATAGAGCATTTAGAGCAGTCTTTAGCTTAAATGGATTACTAGCACATACCTTTGTTATTTAGAACATTGGTTGTGCTTACTATGAGCATACACCTTTGTGACAGTATATGTAGAAGTGCATAATCAGTCTACTTTCAAGCATTTTGAGAAATACAGTTTTTAACAATAATTTAAAAGTGTTGCCTCTCTTTTTGGCAAAAAGCCATTATCCCTCTAAAAGCACAAGAGTAAAGCAGAAATATTCATAAATTAGAGTAATTTGTGCAAAACACTAATTGTACAATTTTTTCCTATTTGTGTCCAAGGCAAAAAAAAAGCTCAGCCAGCTACCAGCAAATAGCTGCCAAGAGCTGAGCAGCCCAAAACTAAAAGACTCCAAATGTAAATCGTTCTCTTTAATCTCTCATATTGCAAATTATACAATAATAATTACAACTTTGACCTTCTGTTATTCCCACTAAATCTAATAAATGGATGAATAATAATAAAAAAAAATAAACATTTAAGGTTATAAATCCAAATTACATTACATTCCTGAACAGTAAAAGTATTGAATGTTATGACTGAATAATTTCTGATTTTTCAACACAGTCCAGTGTGCAAGTTCACATTTGGGTATAAAAACATCAATTCAGTTCATGTACAGTTTTTTAGTCAACCTGTGTATCAGATACCCTATGCAAATGGACAGTTATTTACTGTAAATTTTTCCAAACAGAAACTGCTTTTTATCAATTGAATTCAATTCCATTCAATTGCATTTATGTAGCATTTTCACTTCGAGGCACTTTACATTGTAAGGTAAACACCACACAATAATATAAATTCTAGAAAACCCCAATAACTAAACCACTCCTTTGGTTCAAAAACTTGGTGACAGTGGGAAGGAAAAACTCCCTTTTAAGAGGAAGAAACCTCCGCCAGAACCAGGCTGAGGGACCGGCATCCACTGCAACCAATTGGGGATGAGGGGAAAGAGAAGAGAGAGAGAACAAGACAAAAGGCAAAGTATAGGAGAGAGCCAGAGTTTAAAAATGATTAAATGTAGTAATAGTGTATGAACACAAAGCAAGTAAAAAAAGATGAGTGAAGAAACACCTGATGCATAGGAAGGCCCCAAGCTGCTTAAGCCTATTGCAGCATGACTAAGAGATGGATCAGAGATGGGTCACCTGATCAAGTTCTAACTATAAGATTTAACAGAAAAGAAAGTTTTAAAAGCAACGAGTCCCTGTCTCCTTAATCACTAGGAGTCAGTTCCATAGTATAGAGGCTTAACAGCTGAAGGCGATCAGCCCATTCTACTTTTGAAAACTCAAGAAATACAAGCCTGCAGTCAGAGAAAAGTGGTCTGTTAGGATAATAAGGTACTATGAGGTCTTTAAGATCACCAGGCCCGATTATTCCAGATTTTGTATGTGAAAAGTGGAAGTCAATGAAAAAAAGCTAACATGGGACAAATATGATCTCTTTCCTGTCCCAGTTTGTACTTGCTGCCACATTCTGGAGCAACTGAAGGTTTTCAGGGACCTTTTAGAGCAAAATGACTCCAATATTTCTCACAGTGTTACTGGAGGTCAAGGTAATGCCATCCAGAGTAAGAATCTCGTTAGACATCATGTTTATGAGATTTTAAGAACTTCAAGTACCTCAAACCTCAAAAAATAATAATGTACACACTTCCCACAGACTTAAGAACAGGAAGCATATACAGTTTGTGTTTTTGACAGTTGATAGACAAGTATTGACTGGAAAGTGTACAGATATTGAGAAGGGAACTGGGTGAAAGAAGATGTAATTGTCAACTCTAGGAATAACTGGATATGTGTCTGAAAATATATTTTCACTTGCTCAAATCAAATTAATCGTGCTGTAAGTATCTTCCTTCGATCACTGAAATTACACTGATTGAGCGTGTATTTTCTCCCTCTTAAAAACAATGCACTTTCCAGAACGAGGCTCAAAATAAAGCTAAACACTCTGGCAGCGTATGAACTTGGGAAGAGACACAGGGAGGTTAATGAGATGAGCCATCCATCCATCAATCCATCCATGGGGGGGCTAACCTACTATTGCTATAATAGAGGAAAAGGTGGGTTACACCCTGGACAGGTTACCAGCCTATTGCAGGTTTATAAGCCATGATGTTTTAGTTTTTGAAATTTAGGGTCGTTTGGACCTCCCTGTAAGGTAATAGCAGTAGCCACATCATGAACAAAAAATACTTTCCTTCCCTTAAACGTAATTATGTGCTGAATATTTGAAAGTGCTTTTATATGAATATTAGGCGGACTGGTGAAAAAGCAGCAAATCCTTCACCTTATGAATAAAACTGGAAAAATGGAACAAACTGCCTCAGTGGAATACCATTAGTCTGAAATCAGTGGAAGCTATGTTCCTCCGGGTACTGTATAATAATACCGTATGTCAAGTTGTGATAAGAAGGAAGCAATAGGCACACCCATTAAAACTAATTGAGAAGTAGGATAAAACATGCACTGGGGTGTGCCAGTCTCTTTCTGTCACATAACCAGTATATACACAAAGGAAAAAACTATTTTGCTCTGCAGATCTCTCACTTCTGTCCCTATATATTTTCCTCTTTTCATTTCTTTTTCTTCTATGTACGCCACTTTCAAACCCCCAATTGAGCAGTACTCTTAAAGTTCTCAAACTCCAAATACTCCCTTGCTTCCCTTAGCAAAACCTTTCTCTACCTATCATCATTTTCGCTTAGACCCCAGGAGTACTGAACAATAAATCTCAGAGTGCAAGCTGAAATCCACTTAGTGGGTTCAAATTCGACAAAGTGAAGGTTGCCGGAGCTAAACTAATTTCCATGGTAATAAGGACAGAAGCAAAGTGGTGTAAAAGTCATAAATGTCACAAAATGTATTTATTAAGAAAAGAAGAGCAAAACATCACTAAATTCTGTCATGCATCTATTTATCAGCTTATTGCTTGTCGCACCTTATCCCAAAATGCACTGGGTTAAAAAAAAAAAAAGGCAACTATCCAGAGATGCTGATGTTCGCTGGATTATAAGCATAAACCATACTGTACAGTCAGTCTTGAATTCTAAACGCAATTTAGAGTTTGCAGAGAGCTGAATCCAATGTAGATAATACCAGAGGTGTGGACTCGAGTCACATGACTTGGACTCGAGTCAGACTTGAGTCATTAATTTTATGACTTTAGACTTGACTTGAAAAAATGTTCTAAGACTTGTGACTTGACTTGGACTTTTACACCAATGACTTAGGACTTGAATTGGACTTGAACCGGTTTACTTGAAAAGACTTGATATTTTACCCCAAATATAAAATTTAACACGCATATTATATAGAGATTGAAAATGTGACGTCATTCACGGGTAGAACCGCAAAGGATTCTGGGAACTCGTGGCAAGCGGTACTAGCGCACGCAAGCTTTCAATTAAAATCAGTTATACAGCGATAAAAAGAAACACAAAAATGGCAAGAAGCTGTTGTATTATTAACTGCAATAGCCGGTCGCATGACAGCCACGGGAAGCCGACGGGTAAAGAGATCGGTTGTTATCGGATTACGTCGCTGAGGAGAAATTGTTCGAGCCATGTTTCCGAAGTAACAAAGAGGCGACTGGATTGCAGCCATTCAAAGATCAAATATAACATCCCAGAACACTCCAGCTCACAGGTTAGTCTGCTCAAGCATTTCCACAAAGGTCAGTCTGCTGTTGTAGTTAATGCGTCATTTTTCTTAACATAATTGGTGATATAGGTTACAAGCAAGTCTGGCGCTGAACAGAAATTGTCGCGCTATGCTCCTTTGTTTATTGTGCATAAATAGTGAATTGTCCTGACACAATATTGCGTTTCGCTTCTGTTATTATGGTACATTGACAAAAACATATACTTTTATTCACAGGATAAAACAGTTGTTTTGTATCACTAATTGTCCAGTACGATTACAGCATACAATATTATTGTCACTGCTACATTTCTGTGATGCTACCAGAAATTATTTCCACTGCTAATTAATTACCATTGAGCTCAAAGGTTATATTAATAAACGGTTAACGAATGTGTATTTATGACGACGATTTGTGAGACTGGTAAACTTATGATACGTACGATGGTCTTTACTTTCTACACGGTGCATTTCAAGGTCCTGCACCCATCCGTCGGTAAACTGTACCTGGGCTTGTTGCAGTGACCTGAAGTTACTAAACTTCATGAGTGTATGCACTCACTCCAAGAACCGTATAATTATAAATATGCATATAAATATGCTACGATGAGATAGCTGACTTCATCTAACTAGCAAATGTTTTCCAGGCTACGTTGGTGATGCAGTTTTTTTTAAATGATATTTTAAAAAAAATATCATTTATTTATGTATGATATTTTTGTCATGCGATTTTAAAGCCAGTCCTACAACCGCATCCAAGAATAACATGCAGCTTATCTCAGAACTGTCGGTGAAAATTATTCTTGGAGCTAGGTTTAATTGAGCTGCATTTTAAAGAGGTGCAACTTCACAATTTGTGTATATTTTCTAAGTTCACTATTTTGTCATGTGTTGAGAAAAACACAGATTTAAAAATTACATGGTCTAATATTTACATTTAGCATATAACTGCAACATGCTTTTTTTCGGGGGGGTTTTAAAGACTCGAAAGGACTTGAAATTCAAAATTTCAGACTTGTGACTTGACTCGGACTTTTACACCAGTGACTTGAGACTCGACTCTGACTTGCCTGACATTACTTGAGACTTGACTTAAGACTTGAGGATAAAGACTTGAGACTTACTTGAGACTTGCAAAACAATGACTTGGTCCCACCTCTGGATAATACAGTCATGTGAAAAATACACATTTCACAGGATTATATGGAATCCTGTGAAAACTAACTACGACTGATGATTCAGTAGCTTGTGGAGTCCGGTTTAGCATGAATAACCTGAAGTATTTGTTTTGTGTATCACTTTATTCAGTTAAATTTTATTTTTATCTCGCCAAATCACAACAGTTCCCTTGAGGCACTTTATATCGTAAGGTAAAGACCCATAAATTATACAGAGAAATTATTACTCTTTATTTGTTTTGGATCGATTTTGTCCCACTTATCTTTTCAACATCAGTTCATTAAAGTTTGATGGCATTTATTTATGAACAGCTTTGTTAAGGTACTGCAACAGCATTTCATTGGGATTGAGGTCTAAACTTTGCAATTCCTTGATTCTTTTCTTTTTTTTAGTTACTCAGAAATATTCTTGATTTATTGCTGAGCTTGGGATGATTTTCATATTATATGATTTGTGCCGAGCCTTAACATTCAGAATGATCGTTTAATATTTGACTCTAGAATACTTTGGTATATAGAAGAGTTTATGGTTGACTCAAATTTCCACTTTGGTCTCATCTCCAGAAGTCTTATGGTGTGTTCAGATGCAACTTTTCAAACCTAAGCCGTCATGAACTTTAACATTTAACAAGCTAACTGAGGCATGTAGCTCTTGGGTCTTTTGCAGTTTCTCTAAGCATTGCACAGTCTGACTATGGGTTAAATTTTCTACTCCTGGAAAGATTGGCAGCTGTCTTGAATGTTTTCCACTTGTGAATAATCTTTCTCACTGTAGAATGATGGACTTCAAACTGTGTAGATATAGACCTTATAACCCTTGCCAGATTGATGGGCAGCAACAGTTGCTTCTCCCTTATGCTGTTCCCTTATCTGCTCAGCACGCTTACACGCTTAATTCCTATAGAAGCAGCACAACATGGAGAGTATAGATTATGGATTGATCTTACTGTCTGAAGAGTATCTTATATGGCTATCATTACCATTAGGTTAAACGAATAATGGATCAGAATAAGTGAATGAATATTTAGAAGTAGGAATTAGTGACAAATCATTTTACCTTAGAAGTAAAGTGGTGGGTATGTTCCTCAAGTCTCTCTGCGACCTGGTAAGGTGCTAGTCAAGCTAGCACCAAATGGGTAAAGCGGAAAATGAAAGGGAGGAAGCTGACTGACCCAGATTAGAATATAAAGCTTACTGACTTATTTGCTGTGTCTTAAAATTACATTCTGATATTGATGAGATGAGATGAGATGAGAACTGATGCTACCTAAGCACAATGTATCTGCCACACTGAGAGTTTTAAATCGTAATTATGTGAGTAGGTTAGATGAAACTGTGTGCCATGGGAGCCAATCTTGGATCCGATGCATGTATGTAAGCACAGAGACATAAATAGGCATGCATACTCTTTTAGTCCGTTTAGATTCAACCATGTCTGATTCATTTGTATAAATCTTAGTCATCGCAGAAGCTAGAACATATGCACAAGCTTTCAATTTCAAATACACAATTATCAACAAAAGGATGTAGAGGCACTACATGCAAATATTACCCTATGGGGGTGGCTATTTATAGAGCTTGCTCTGCTTGTGCGCGAGCCTGTTCAGGTAGAGCACGGTTGTTTTTGGCACTTAGCTTTTTTTTTATTGCAAACACTATAAAGCAGCGTTGTCACATTGCAAGACCCTCTGCATGTTATACATTTGGGCAACTGTCAATCTAGTACTATTAAATTATGCCTGCGTGATTAAAAATAATGAGCACGCTCATATGTCTGTGGAGCTTTATTTAGAGATGTGGCCTGTCACCTATGTTTAAGTTCTCCACAAAAAATACACAGTGAAAAGATGTCTATAGTCACAATAATAAACCTAATAGATTTTTTCACTATGGTTTCAGTGAGATTTCTGAATTGTCAGTCAAGAAAATGCAGCAAAAAATGTCATTTTTTAACCATATTACCAGCTGTGTCTTACACTCTCTCTCTTGCTCTATTTGGGTTGGCAGTAGACGAGCAGGATTACTCTTGGGGTGCATGTGTGTGTAAGCTCCACTAGTTTAGTGAGAGAACCGTCACGCACAGAGGTAAGCAGTTGTCGAGGGCCTAAGGTCCAAGCACGAAACCCTCAAAGACTTGAATGACGTCACCTGTGTGCACAGCAGGGGAGGTTTTTTGTCTGACTTCTAGAGGTGTATAAATAGAAATGGGACAGCACTTTGGGGCTTGTTTGTGCATTACCTTGACAACGGCAAAACATGTTTTGTGCCATTAAGAGTTTGTAACTATCAAATGTCAAATGTGTTTTTTCTTCTTTTTATTATTTTTTTTGTATTTGTCAAATAATTTAAAGCATTTTTTGATAAATAGGCTAAGTCTGTAAAGTCTATAAAACAACATACACTTTTTAAAAAAAAATTAAATTTTTATTTTAATTATAGAGCTAGTTGCTCCTTTTGTACTTGTTTACTTTTTTTAAAAATCCATTTGAGTTTCCCCTGGTTACCCAGTGTTTAATATCATTGAAGCAGAGGCTGCAGAAAGAGTGAATAGAAGGATCACATTGCCTGCAAGAAAGCCCTCATGCCCTTTACAGTTAGAGCGGGACAGACCTAACCTCTCACAGACACAAAGATATGTCCATTATGCATGAATCAATGTAAAAGAAACTGTCTGCAAACACCACGAGATACCTCTAAATGTCGCTCCAGAAGCTTCACGACAAAACACTTTTATATCCTCAAATATGAACTACTTAGTATTACTGTAACTTGACATGTGTGTCTTTGGGATGCGGGTAAAACCCATGGAGGCAGAAGGAGAACATGCAAACTGACCAGAAGACTGAAACTAGGAACCCTGTTGCTGTGAGGGAACAGAGCACCACTATACTGCCTCACTAGGACTATGTGTTAGTCAAACATTCTCTTCCTGTCACATAGTATAACACACATGAGCCTTCCTCATGTGAGCCTGACTCCTAAAAATAAATTGCTGCACATGTCACACATAGACTCAAGGGCCATTTTAGTACCTGTCTTCTCAGGAGAGAAAAATAAAATAAAATAAATAAACATGCCCTTCTTTTTTTCCCTCACCCCATCTCCCTTTCCACTCCATTCTTTTCAGCTTTATGCTGGGTTTGTACTTTGCAAGTACAGAATACAGTGTTTCTGTCACTGGGGAGTGTCAGCATGTCTCTTCACTTGATATGCATTAGATTTTCCACACTTTCTGGTAGTTATCTGATTCCAACTCAATATGCTGCCAGGGGAAATTGAGTCCTAAGGCCAAAAGACAGAGAAGTTTTTGGCAGCTTTTTAAATTCATTACAGTATTCTCGTGTGGTCTCAATGGAGCTCGCCTTGCAGCACAAGGCCACGGAGGTGTAGAGCAAACCATGCTGCCACTGCAATGCAGGAGCTATTCTCTTTACCACTAATACAACCTGCTAACTTCTATCAATGTGTGCAGGGGAGCAGAAGTATGATAAACTCATTCATCCCTCAGCCTGGTATAATACAAGGAGGTCACTTTTGATATTTTTGAAATGTTAGTGTTTGTATTGAGAAACTGACATGCCAATAATTCTGCTAATGTTGAAAACTTTTTTTCTCTCACTGTTACTTTACCTCATGAATGGCAGGCTGCTGGTCAGTCAGTCAGTTTGTCAGTCTGTTCAACACTTTGGTCCAGATTAATATATTCTAAGTGGAAGATCACCATGAAGCTTGCTGAGCATGTTCATGCTTCAAAGATGAAAATCCCTTTTGGTTTTAATGACCGATATAGACTTTTAACTGACACTATGCTTAGGAATAAACTCTGTACTAGCCACACTGGCAGCGAGTATTCCAGTCTTTTACACTTCTATAGAACTGGAAGCCCAAATGTTCAAAGGAACTGTCAGACGCAGTGCAACAGATTCAGTTTACTGAATTTATTTAGTGATTTTTGTTTTGTTTTGTTTTTTCTTTCTGAGTATTGGTTAAGTTAGATGACACAAACTGACATGTTTTTATTCATACTCCCATCTCACAAAAGGCAACTACTTTGTAATTTTTCCCTTTATAATTTCATCATCTTTTAAATCCATGCTCAAGGACATAACCTTTGTAGTTCTTACTCAGATCAGCAGAGAACTGCTTTCTCTCAGCCAGCAGATGATTGGTGTGTTGTAATACAAAGACAAGGGTGAAATGCCAGTCTAACACAGTATAAAGGTAACAAAATCCAATTACCAGCACCTTTAAAGCTAATTATTAGCCACTAATTAAAGATATAACTTGTTTGAAATGTTCAAAAACATTTTTTCACTTTGGACAAATTTGTTTTCTCCTGCTCTTCTAAGCCCTTAACCTGCGCTAAGCCAGGCTAACAGGCTTAGTTGCATTCTGTTTAGTCTAGAGTCTCAGAGTACTTTTTGTGAAGTACAGCCAAAGTGCATTGTCAATACAATCATGAGTACCTGCATGGACGAACTGTGGCTTGGCAGTTTAGCACTAAATGCTAGGCTGACTTTAAGATGTTCATGAAATTAGCCTTTTCACTAGCTTCATCTTAGTGTCCGATTGTTTGACCATCTCTGTCAGCCACAGTATGCTCCTAACATTCACAAAAATATTACATTTTCCTACGGTGAGTGATGATTGAATTTTAATCTTAAAAAACCATGTTAAGTATATACATTTTGTATCATCACTTGAATAACATTTTGGTAACCTCTAGCAGCACTAGACATAAATATTGGATCTAAACAAAATTTATTTTCAGTCTTTTCATCTCACTCATGAAAGTCATTAAACTGTTCCCCAAAATGTCATATTCCTTCACTCGAGTGCATTTCATTGTCTGGTTTGTGTTATGCAAAGCATTTTGTAATTCCTTCCTGTTGAATTGTGCAATAAAAACAATTTTACTTTGCCTAGCTTATGTGCTGCATGTCAGCTAACTGCTTCAGCTCTGTTTAGATCACTAAGCTTTACTTTCCCAGAAGACATCACCTGATGTAACTGATTTAAACGATGTCAGTCTGAGCAGCTTTAGTGTCCACAAAGAAGAAAAAAAAGATATTTTTTTTCACTATTTGCACCGACACATTCCAGCATTTTATTACAAACCCAATTCCCAGTTGTTCTGAAAAATGATTTTAATCTGTACTTCTTGGCTGCACCATATCCCAAGGAACAACAAGAACAGAGAATGAAGTAATGTGACAGACGATAAAGGAGCTGTGCTAATCAGGTGCTAGCGGAAGACTACATTATACTCGCTAGCTATATAATCTTCGTCCATGCTTTATTTCCCACTAGAGTGCAGCTTCTATTTTTCAGTTCATTTGCATATTACTCAAGAAGACAACTTTGTTCATTTCCGGTTAATACTTGTACAGCTGCTGTTATTGTGTATATATTTATTTATATTTAGATTTCTTCATACATTCTTATATAGTTCTATATTGTGTATTTTGTTGTACAGTTATTTTATTTTCAACTTTAATTTATATATTTTATCTTATTCTTCCCAGTTAAATTTACCCTTCATTCTAATTTGTGTTGTACAGTTATTTCATTTTTAACCTTAATTTATATTTTATTCCTTCTTAGTTAAATTTACCCTTTTTAATTTTTCATATTTATTTCCTATCTTATTCATAGCCTTTTCCTTTTTTGTTTTCTTTAGGTCACGAGCAGTAGTCCAAGCATTTCACTACATATCGTACTGTGTATGACTGTGTACGTGACAAATAAAATTTGAATTTGATTTAGTAGTGGACAGCTTTTGTAAGGCAATTGCCCATAACGTAAAAACCAAAGGGTGTCAGTAAACTGTCGCTATCAATTGTATGCTGAAGATGTGTCAAGCTGTCTTTCTGTGTTTCACTCCTGAATCGTGTAAAAAGTTCATTCTAGTGTCCAAAGCACAGTTACAGATGAGAACTGACTGTTGGTTGTGTATGGTTTTGTGTCTAGAACAAACCTGAAGAATACGAAATATTACCTTCACTAAGAACATTGATTGGGCTCTGTGGAATATCAGAGATACTGATATATTTGGAAACTTCTAGAAATAAAATAACTATATAGGTAATATCTAGAATTTTTATTACTGGCTGTTCATTTTACATCAAATGTTATTTAACAGTGAACAACTGTGCAACAAGGGCGTTTTTAGCCCATTTTGGGGGTGCTGATGCACTCCCAAAATTAATCAAAGCACCCCCAAAGATTTCTTACTTTTTTGACAATATTTGGTACAGGATATTGTCATATTTTTTTTGTGTGATACACTACAAAAACAATATCGAAAGCATACAGTAGTTGGTTGAGATGTAATATTTTAACAACAAAAGAATAGATACCCCCACTCCCAAAATGGTTTGTTCCAGCTCGCCTCTCCCCTACTCTGGCTCTGGTGCCCTTTGTGCCAGAGCGATGGTGGCTGAGACGCAGCGGAGCGGAGGTGGAGTGCCTGGCTTAAAACAGGACATATTAGCTGCATTTAACCTTCTGTGACTCTATTATATACTTAGGTAGGAGTCAGGGCATGTTTCTTTTAGCTGAAAAACATTACACCCAGGTAACCTGCAGTGTGGGAAACGTGACTGACTACCAAGGACAGTGACGTCATCAGTGAGAGACCGGTGACCAGCATCGCGGAGCATGACGTCCGAGCGGCACTGAGGAGAGTGAACACAAGGAAAGCGGCGGGGCCAGACGGCATCACCGGCCGTCTGCTGCGCTGCTGTGCTGACCAGCTAGCAGGTGTGTTCACTTACATCTTCAACGAGTCCCTGGTGAAGTCTGTGGTCCCCACATGCTTCAAAAGATCCACCATCATCCCTGTGCCCAAGAACAGCAAACCCTCATCCCTGAACGATTACCGGCCAGTTGCACTGACCTCGGTAGTAATGAAGGTGTTTGAGAGGCTGCTGAAGAACATCATCTCCTCCTCCATCCCAGACACCACAGATCCGCTGCAGTTCGCCTACAGATCCAACAGATCCACAGAGGATGCCATCGCCCACGTCCTACACACCACTCTCAGCCACGTGGACAAGAAACAGGGTAACTATGTGCGAATGCTATTTGTTGATTACAGTTCAGCGTTTAACACAATAGTGCCCTGCAGACTGTTCACAAAGCTGAGGGATCTGGGACTTAACAGCCGTCTGTGTGCATGGGTGTTGGACTTCCTCACTGGCAGAACTCAGGTGGTGAGGGTGGGCAGGTGCTTCTCCAACAGCATCACCATCAACACAGGAGCACCTCAGGGATGTGTCCTCTCGCCACTGCTCTACTCCCTCTACACTTCAGACTGTGTGGCCACCCATGGCTCCAACACCATTGTGAAGTTTGCTGACGACACAGTGGTGTTGGGTGCCATCTCCAACAACGATGAGGCGGCCTACATGGATGAAGTGAAGAATCTGGCATCGTGGTGCCAGGACAACCACCTCCAGCTGAACGTCAGCAAGACCAAGGAGCTGGTGGTGGACTTCAGAAGGGGTCAGCACAGAGACTACAAGCCCATTATCATCAATGGAGCTCCAGTGGAGAGGGTGCAGTCGTTCAAGTATCTTGGTGTCCACATCTCCTCAGACCTGACATGGGCTGCCCACATTCAGGTCCAGACCAAAAAGGCTAGGCAGCGCCTGTATCACCTACGACAACTGAGGAAGTTCAGGGTCTCTCCAAAGATCCTCAGGATTTTTTATACAGGCGCTGTGGAGAGCATCCTCACACAGAACATGACATCGTGGTTCGGGAACAGCTGTGTGAAGGACCAAAAAGCTCTCCAGAGAGTGATCCGTACAGCAGAACGCTGCTGCAGGATTGCTCTCCCCCCGCTTCAGGACACCTTCACCAGGAGATGCCGGACTAGAGCAGCGCAGATACTGAAGGACCCGTCCCATCCTGGCAACAAACTGTTCCAACTTCTGCAATCTGGTAGAAGGTTCCGCATCTTCCGGGCAAGGACAGAGAGACTCAAGAGGAGCTTCTATCCCCAAGCCATCCGTGCCCTAAACACACACCTAAACACACACACCCGCCCTCTCACATCATCTATAAATCAGAATCAGAATACTTTATTGATCCCTGGGGGAAATTATTTTTTGTTACAGTGCTCCATTTTAAACCAACATTAAGACAAGACAGACAATACGCTAACTAAGAATAGTACAATATATACATATATATACATACATACATACATAAGTCACTTATAAATAAATAGTTGGAAAAGAAACATGTGTAGCTGTAGCAGCAAACAGTGTGTTAAGTGGATGCGTTGTACAGGGAGATGGCCACAGGCAGGAATGATTTCCTGTGACATTCAGTGGTGCTTTTCGGTAATCTCAGTCTCTCACTGAACGAGCTCCTGTGACTGACCAACATATCATGGAGTGGGTGGGAGGTGTTATCCAACATTGTCTTTATCTTGGACAGCATCCGCCTCTCCGACACCACCTTGAGGGAGTCCAGCTCCATCCCCACAACATTGCTGGCCTTCCAGACACTCTAAACCAAGGCACAATGTACATTTCAATTCCTTTAATTTTAAATATGTTTATATTGTCTATCCTGTAAAATAGTCAGATGTCTATTCATATTAATGTACAGAATTCACCTGCTTGCTCCTACTACTGCACATTCACCCAGTGTATATACTATATATAAAAAAAACACCCAGCACGCCCCTGCGGGCGGTTTATCCTTCAAGCTCGGATCCTCTACCAGAGGCCTGGGAGCTTGAGGGTCCTGCGCAGTATCTTAGCTGTTCCCAGGACTGCGCTCTTCTGGACAGAGATCTCCGATGTTGTTCCCGGGATCTGCTGGAGCCACTCGCCTATCTTGGGAGTCACCGCACCTAGTGCTCCGATTACCACGGGGACCACCGTTACCTTCACCCTCCACATCCTCTCGAGCTCTTCTCTGAGCCCTTGGTATTTCTCCAGCTTCTCGTGTTCCTTCTTCCTGATATTGCTGTCATTCGGAACCGCTACATCGATCACTACGGCCGTCTTCTTCTGTTTGTCTACCACCACTATGTCCGGTTGGTTAGCCACCACCATTTTGTCCGTCTGTATCTGGAAGTCCCACAGGATCTTAGCTCGGTCATTCTCCACCACCCTTGGGGGCATCTCCCATTTTGACCTCGGGACTTCCAGGTTATACTCGGCACAGATGTTCCTGTACACTATGCCGGCCACTTGGTTATGGCGTTCCATGTATGCCTTGCCTGCTAGCATCTTGCACCCTGCTGTTATGTGCTGGATTGTCTCTGGGGCATCTTTACACAGCCTGCACCTGGGGTCTTGCCTGGTGTGATAGACCCCAGCCTCTATGGATCTTGTGCTCAGAGCTTGTTCTTGTGCTGCCATGATTAGTGCCTCTGTGCTGTCTTTCAGTCCAGCTTTGTCCAGCCACTGGTAGGATTTCTGGATATCAGCCACCTCCTCTATCTGCCGGTGGTACATACCGTGCAGGGCTCTGTCCTTCCATGATGGTTCCTCGTCTCCCTCCTCTTTCTTGGGTTTCTGCTGCCTGAGGTATTCACTGAGCACTCGGTCAGTTGGGGCCATCTTCCCAATGTATTCTTGGATGTTCGTTGTCTCATCCTGGACTGTGGTGCTGACACTCACCAGTCCCCGGCCCCCTTCCTTCCGCTTAGCGTACAGCCTCAGGGTGCTGGACTTGGGGTGAAACCCTCCATGCATGGTAAGGAGCTTTCTTGTCTTTATGTCAGTGGCTTCTATCTCCTCCTTTGGCCAGCCTATTACCCCAGCAGGGTACCTGATCACGGGCAGGGCGTACGTGTTGATGGCCCGGATCTTGTTCTTACCATTCAGCTGACTCCTCAGGACTTGCCTGACCCTCTGCAGGTACTTGGTGGTTGCAGCTTTTCTAGCGGCCTCTTCATGGTTCCCATTCGCCTGCGGGATCCCCAAGTACTTGTAACTGTCCTCTATGTCTGCAATGTTGCCTTCTGGTAGTTCAATCCCCTCAGTTCTGACTACCTTCCCTCTCTTTGTTACCATCCGACTACACTTCTCCAGTCCGAACGACATTCCAATGTCATTGCTGTATAGCCTGGTAGTGTGGATCAGTGAATCGATGTCTCGTTCACTCTTGGCATACAGCTTGATGTCATCCATGTACAGGAGGTGGCTGACAACTGCTCCGTTCCGTAGTCGGTATCCGTAGCCAGTCTTGTTAATGATCTCACTGAGGGGGTTCAGGCCTATGCAGAACAGCAGTGGGGACAGAGCATCTCCTTGGTAGATCCCGCACTTGATGGTGACTTGTGCTATGGGCTTGGAGTTGGCCTCTAGTGTTGTACGCCACATCCCCATTGAGTTCCTGATGAAGGCTCTTAGGGTCCCATTGATCTTGTACAATTCTAGGCATTCCAGTATCCAGCTGTGGGGTCATAGGCCTTCTTGTAATCAATCCAGGCAGTGCACAGGTTGGTCAGTCTGGTCTTGCAGTCTCGGCTGATTGTTCTGTCTACCAGTAGCTGGTGTTTTGCGCCTCTGGTATTCTTGCCAATTCCTTTCTGTGTCCCGCTCATGTATTGACCCATGTGCCTGTTCATCTTAGCCGATATGATGCCTGACAGGAGCTTCCATGTAGTACTGAGGCAGGTTATTGGTCGGTAGTTGGAGGGGACCGGTCCCTTCTTGGGGTCCTTGGGGATCAGGACCGTCCGGCCTTCAGTTAGCCATTCCGGGTGTCTCTCGTTAACTAGCAGCTGGTTCATTTGTGCTGCCAGACGCTCGTGGAGTGCAGTTAGCTTCTTCATCCAGTAGGCGTGAACCATGTCGGGCCCTGGTGCTGTCCAACTCTTCATACTGGAGACCCTTTCTTGGATATCTGCCACTGTGATGGTTACTGGACCCTGTTCAGGGAGGTCGCTGTGGTCTGCCCTCAGATCCTCTAGCCACTGAGCATTGCCGTTATGGGTTGCATCCTTCTCCCATATGCTCTTCCAGTATTGCTCCGTCTCCAGCCTTGGTGGTGCTGTTCTCTTATTGTTCCCTTGCCACTGAGAGTACACCTTTGCTGGTTCTGTGGAGAACAGCTGGTTTATTCTCCTGCCTTCTATCTCTCTGGTGTACCTCCTCAAGCGGCTGGCCAAGGCTGTGAGTCTTTGCTTGGCAGTTTCCAAGGCCTCAGGTATGGACAGCTTGCTGTATTTCTTAGGCACCTTATTCGTCGCACCTTTCTGCAACTCCGTTAGTTGGCTAACCTCTCCGTGCTACTTTGATCTTGCCCTCTAGCCTCCTTCTCCATGGAGGGTACTGCCCCTTGTGGCTGTTCAACTTGTAGCCAAGCATCTCACTGATCACTGCTGCCGTATTGTAGATCAGCTTGTTAGTGTCGGTAATCGTGGTTGTAGGTATTGCCCGTAGTGCTGCATTAACATCATCTAGCAGACCTTCTGAGGGTACTTCACGTAATCTTGGTAACCGGCTACGGGGGATCCAGGTTTCAAGCTTGGCCATGATCCTGGATCGCGTAGTGGTATGTATGTATGTATATATATGTGTGTGTATATATATATATATATATATATATATATATATATATATATATATATATATATATATATATATATATATATATATATATATATATATATATATATATATATATATATTTTTTTTTTTTTTTCTTTTTTTTTTTTTTTCTTCCTCTACACTTCCTCAGTGTACTTTCAACCAAAAGTACACTGAGGACTTTTCTATTAGAGATTTCAATAGTATTTTTTCATATTAATTTAATTTTAAATTCTAATACAATCTATTTGCGTATGATTGTCAGTTCAAAGAGGGAGAGAGGAAAAAGGGGAAAGTACAAGGTCAGGAAGAATCAGGTAAGAAAACAGACAGGGAATAGTGACAGGCACAACAGAAACTGTTAAACTGCTTGAGAGAGTTGATCACCAAACAGTGATTTGCCAGCCTCAAGGTGAGGTGACATAGGTTAAAATAAAAATAAAAAATCTGCAGAGCCATATTAGTATCTGCAGCAAAGATCTTTTCATACATTGTACCATAGGCACAGTTGCCTCCATTTTTATTATTTTTTAATTAATATTTTGTACATTTGTACATTTCAAGGACTCTTCTATTTTGGAGTGTATTTTTTATATATCTGTATTATATTATACCCACACTTTAAAAGTGAATCTCTGTCCAAAAAATGCACTCAGTTTACTCACTGTGAGCATCATTCATTATTCTCCCCCAGTAATTAAGGTTAGGATATGTATTTTTTTATTCCAATCCATTCTTCTTTTGCAGCATTTAAATAACCTTTATCAGATTTGATGGTTTTGTTACAAACTTTTCAAAAAAGTGTTTTGCTTTTCTTTCACAAATGTGGGGATTAGAATTTGTTTTTATAATTGAATATCGATTTATTGATTAGCATTCAAATATCTCAGTGAAAACAGAATAAAGATCTACCACAAAGCAAGAAACCACGAGACAAGGCTAACCAAAAGGTACTGGCTGAAGCATATGCTTATTAAATTGTGTTAAAATGTACAAAGCAGTGATGTCGTGTTTTGAGACGAGGACCCAGGCACAGAGAGACTTGATGAATTTAAGAATCTTATGATTTAATAAAGAAATTTGCAGACTTGCACACAGATGGTAAGATTATGATGACTGATAACAGAGATGAAGACAACAGATGACAGGGACAGGGAGGAACAGGGGTTTAAATGCACCAAGGAGACAGTCAGCGAGAACTCGGGACAACTGGAGGCATTTAGGGATGCAGGGACTGACAGAGACAGGGAAGAAGTCTCATTGTGACAAGCTTATCTTGCCTGGCTGGGCAGCTCTCTGGGTCCTCAGCACCCCCAAAGCTCTGATCCTAGAATCGCCCCTGCTGTGCAACTCTCTTTTTCTCACTAACTGGTGTATATCTACACACTAAACATTTTTAAATACTTGGCCTCTAACCCTGTTAGGAAGAGTTTTGATTTTACCATAAGTGTGAACTCTAGCTGCAAGATTGTTAATTCTGTGTGATCATGAACAAGCTTTGCTGCCTATTTGTGGGTCACTTGGCCAATACAAAATATCCATTCTTGGGTTACTTTTGCAGCATGCTTTGGGACATTATCCAGTTGTACTGTGAAGCACTGTCTGATCAGTTTTCAGTTTTGGCTGAACAGTTCTGTACACTTCATAATTCATCCTGCTACTTTTTTCAGCAATCCCACCATCAATAAACACTGGCAGTTCCATATGTCCATTTCATATTATTGCTCCCACCACATTTGACAGATGATGTGGTAAGCTTCAGATGATACCATACCTCCTGTCATTCTGGTACCAATTTAGCTGTCTTCTGTGGTCTTCAAGCCCTTTGGTATTGCTGAGTTGGCCACTGCATTCCTTATTTTTGTGAATGCACCAGATTGTTGATTTGGCCACCCCAGAGAAGGTTTTGCTATCTCTTTGATGGTTTTATTTTGGCTCTTCAGCCTCCGTCAAATGCAGAAATGGCTGTAATTCTTAAAGAGTTGAGGGGATACTTTTGTTAAAGGCCTTAATATAAAGTTGAAAGCATACACTTTAATGGTATCTTGACTGTTTGATTTTTGAAGTCCACTGTAGTGGTATACAGAGAAAAATTATATTTTGACAGTTACATTGATGATTGAACATGCCACACTCTACAGTTGGTCATAGGGATATATCAGTGCATACTTTCGTAGCGTTAAGTTAGCAACAGTTGCAAAACTGTGGCTTATTAACTGTAGCCATGTTAGGGATAAGTTATTATAAGTAATTAATAAAGTTACAGCTGTTGTGCCACATATTTAAATGCACATTAATCCTCTTCTCCACAGAAGCTTATGAAACGTGTTGCTGTCTGATGCTGCAGGTATGGATGTAGCTCAGATGAAAGACTCACAGAAACAGCTGGAAGCAACAACTTACTTCAGCTCCTGGTAATGTTTTGTCAGAACACGGATTACGACCATTACTTTTAAGTCTTGTCAATCTAAATGCTAAAAGACTCTGTCTCCATAGAGGTATAGAAATTATACTCTATTTTATAAAACTTAAATATATAATATTTATATTAGATATGAGATATCTATAGAGCAAAAGTGAATGAGGGGAACCTCCACATAAATGAAAATGTTTGGTGAGTGAAAACTTCTTTTTGCACTTTATGATGTTGATGGACTACTGTGTTTTTTTTCTTCAGTTTTTCTGTTTGTTTGTTATTGTTTTTTGTCATCTTACTGCTTAAAAGTTAATAAGAACAATATGTTTTTTTTCTGAAGAAGTTAGGAAGCAGAAGAGGCAGTTGTAATTTTTCTGCATTGAGTAGAGTCAATGCAGTCAATGTTTTGAATCATTTCAAGGTATACACTGTTACTAAGTATGACCAAAATTACTGCCTCATCAGAAAAGTGATTGTGGCGTACATTCAGACACAAATGTTTGAATGTGCATCATTTGGATGCCATCGGATTGACAGAAAGAAGCCAATGTTTCAAACGTCCATGTCTAACAGGCTTTAATTTCAACAACAAACCTGGTTTCACAATCACATCGCAGCATCATAGCCATAAATCCTGATATTACTTGTAATGTAGCTTTCACTCTCCTTCCTTCTCTCTTTCCCATCTATTTTGTCACCTGCATGTTCTGTCTCTTCCATTAACTTACTGTCTCCTTCAATTTTATACTCTTGGCCATTTTATTTGCCATTCTCTTAAATTCTGTCTTTCTTGGTCCCTCTGCCTTTGAAGACTGGTTACCTGACAGATGTGTGTAGAGAATGACTTCTGACAACTCAGGCATTTCGCTCATCTGTCATCTTCGACGCCTGAGTTTGAGAAAGGGAGCGATATGGAGAGAAATACAGAGAGGTCACAGAAGAACTAAAAAAATCAAAATGAGGCTGCCAAATTACTTTGAGGGAAAACCTTTTGCATTTTATGGTCAACCTGGCTCTAATGTCATTAGAAATTACCCATTATTTACCTTGTCTTTGTATTTATATATATAGTCACAGCAAAGAGAATACGCTTTCTTTCATTTCTAAGGTTGTCCTTAGCAAATCTCAAAATTAGGTCAATACAATCTCCATTGAACAACAACATATGAAAAATGTATAAATATGCCCTATGCTTGTAGAGCAACTTTTAGCAGAAATATCGTGAAGTTCTTCTTTAAAGCATTGCTTGAGTTCAACAAGGTTTTCAGGTATTTGTTTATGCATAGCTCTCTTAAGCCCCTTTTCCATTAGCACCAACTTGGATCGACCTCTGATCATCCTGCGACGTAATTAATATGTGACACAAACAGTACAAAAAAGTGCTGATGTTGAGGAAAGAATATACCTTGGGGACTCGGGGACCACAGCATTGTTATTTGTAGCCATTTCCCTCATTGCCGGGCTTCAAAAATGGCCGTTTCATAAATGAAATGCTCTCCTGACTCATCGACTGATGCTTCTGACCAGCCAATCGGTGGCATGCAGTCTGATTACCTCATATTTTAGTACCTTCCCAGGTCGCTTGGAATCCCAGGCGAGCAGATACTAAAAAAAACTGGTACCAGGTACTATGACCTAAAAGAAAACTCAGTGGTGAACTGTGCTGAGTTGATCCATGCAGGTACTGATGGAAAAAGGTCTTTAAGGTCCCAACACAGCATTTCAATAATGTTCAGGTTTGGACTTTGACTTGGCCATTGCAACACCTTTGATTTTTCTTTCTGCGATTCTGTTATTGATTTGGTGCTGGGTGGGATCATTGTCCTGTTGCATAACATACTTTGTCCCAATCTAGTTAGCTGTCACACAGCCTCCTATCTGACTCAAGAATACTTATATTTAGAGGAGTTTATGGTTGACTCAGTGAGTGCAAGGTGCCCAGTCCCTGTGGTTGCAAAACAAGCCCAAGTCATTCCACCTCTGCAAATGTGCTTGACACTTGGTATGTGCCGTTTTTCACCAGACATGGAGCTGTGCATTATGGCCAGACATCTACACTTTGATCTTGTTTGTTCAAACAACATTGTTTAGGAACTCTTGTGCTTTGTTAAGATGCACCTTTGCATGAATAAACTGTGGTCCCATGTGTTTTTTCAGGGAGAAGAAAATTTCACCTGGCAACCTTACCAAACAAGACACACTTGTTTAGTGTCTTTCTAATAGTAATTTCATTAACTTTAACATTTAACATGCTCACTGGGGCCTGTGGATTTTTCTCTCTCTTTCTGGTTATTCCACAGTCTAACCTGAGATTGAATTTTCGGTAAAACTTTATAACATGAATCACAAATAGATACAAGTACCCTGCAATTAAATGCATTTTGAGGGCAACAAGTCAGGTGTTTGCAAGAAACAATGAGACAAGTACACCATAAGTACCCAGTACCTTCTGGGGTGCAAGTCGTGTGATGGAGTGACGAAGGTGCAAGTACTCACGTGCATTTTGCAGGCAACTAGTCAGGTTTTTGCAGTAAACAATGAAACAATTATGCTGTAGTTGTAATTACATGTAATTTCGAGTAACAAGTTTTGTACAGGAAGCAATAAAAATAATAACATAAAATTAATTGAATTAATTTTAAGTACTGGGGTATTTCATGGCAAATTTCCAGAAATCAAACACTATTTCCCCATCTTACTCTCCTGTACTTTCTTGTAAATTGCACGTATTACAGGGTATTTGCACCTTTGTCACTCCATAATACGGCCTACACCCCAGAAAGTACAGGGTACTTACAGTGTTCTTGTTTCATTGTTTCCTGGAAAAACTGACTTGTTGCCTGTAAATTGCATGTAAGTACCAGGTACTTGTGCCTTATTTGCGGGTTGGGTTATAAAGTGTTACCAAATTTTCATGAAAAATATTCTTGGGAATATTTGTAACTGTCTTGAATGTGTTCCACTTGTGAATTGTCTTGTGAATGGCCTTCAAATTATGTGGAAAAGATCTTATAACTTCTCCAAGACTGATGCAAAGCAGCAATTCCTTCTTTAAGATCATTGCTGATGTCCTTCCTCCTTGGCAGTGTGTTAACACACACCTGGATGCTCCAGACCTGAAAATGTCAGTTTACAAAGGTTATCACACTTGCTAATAAAAATTTTAAACAAATGCATTTGGTTAACAACAGCTGGCTGGTATTTATCCTCTTATTTCCTATGCAGTATGGGTATAATGCCCTGATATATAAAACCCTAGAACTGGAAGAGTGTGAGTTTTCTTTTTACCACTCTGTATTCACTTACACATTCAGCTAATGTAGTGGTATTAAACATTTTTTTCAATTCTTTATTTTAGATTCTTGTAAATGAGTTAAACAATATCTTTAAGATAGATAGATACTCCAGGTCTACTTTAGACCTCAATTTGAATCCTTTGTGCCAGCTGTGCTACATGTTGTGCGAAGTTAACAGTCCAGCGAGCAAAGGTCCACTGGTTCAGACAGGCTCTCATTATTCTGGAATGGGCCAGAGGAACTGAGTGGATGACCTGCACGTTCTCAGTGCTGGATAAGAGGGTCAGCAATTCTTCTCTAGGCTTGTAATCAAAACCAGTTTTGTACGCCCACTAAATTACACCCCTTTGCTCTGTCAACTAGTTTGATGTTTTGTGTGTGTGTGTGTGTGTGTGTGTGTGTGTGTGTGTGTGTGTGTGTGTGTGTGTGTGTGTGTGTGTGTAAGAGGTGTGCATTTCACTTTCAAAATATGTGCATTTCATTTAAGGAAATCTGGGAGCTCATGATCATTCCTTTAGTAGTCATGTAGATTTGTTTGCTTGCATGACTTCAAGAATCCACTAAGGTCCTCCTCTTGCTATGCTCTCATCAGATTTGAATCATGATATGAATACCAATGCTGCTTCACATTCCCGCAGCCATTTTTACATTACAGAAGATGTCAGCCATTGTCTCTTTAATCTACAATTTAAATATTTTCAGTTGTTTTTAAATGTGCAGCCCAGCTGCTTTAATCAGAGTAGATCAGACAAAATTTAAACGGATAAACTGTCTCCTCTAATAATGTCAAAACTTTACCTAATAGCCTTTTGACCGAGTTGGTACTTTACACTGGATTGGTATAAAATTTACGATGAAGTTTTGTCGAGGAATTAACTCGACCATTTTAGCATGAAGGGACATGCATACTTATTTTCATTTTGAATGAAACTCATCAAAGCCACAAAGAGACCTTTATGCTCCCCTCTCCACAATATAAACATTAAATGATTGCTACACCTGACCAAGCAGTTCTGACATGAAGTGGCCTCTTTTAATTGAAAGCAGGTGAGAGTACTGTACAACTGTCCCTGCAGACAACTGGTTGGTACAGCTGGTGTTTGGTTAGCAGGTGGTCATCTTTCCAGTTGGTGCTTTAATTCCTCAGCTGTGAGCATGTGTGTTTTTATTTTCATGAATCCAAGCTCCTGTTGACTAATTTAGCTATTTGTCTGTAATTATCCAGTTTTAATTTTCTCTAGTGATTACAATATGTTGGTTTAATCGATACAAAGGAAATACAAGCCCTATTATCGATGGAGCTGAATTACATGACCAGCATAGGTGCAATCACTAGTACAGACCCAAACTCCAAAAACACCGGAGGCTACAGTTTCCATAATGCAGCTCCTTAATTTTCTCAAATTTCACCATTTCTTCAATCCTGCTTTTTAACTCACCTATCTTTTTTCCAAACACAGACGGTTTTTAAACATTCCCGAGCAACAGATGGTCTCTTGCTTTTCCTGTATAACAGTGCACTTGTTAAAGGGATTTAAACTTCTTAAAAATATGTTGCACCAATGCAAATTATGAAGAGTCTGAATCTGTCTTTGATCTTTCTGTTCTGACTGTGCTGCCTTTATGGAAAGCTCTGAATTAAATCCAAGGAATTGCATAATGTATAGGTTGTATGCCCACAATGGCAATACTATGTTATTATTTTTAATTAAAGTGCAAAAAAAAAAAAAAAGAAAAAGAAAAAAAGCAAAGTCCCTCACAGGGAGAGACTGAAGCCTGATAACCATCATCTGTTCATTTATTAATAGGCAGTACTGAATTTATGTTCATTAGCGCACGGCTAATGAGAACACCCCTGTTGTGTATGCTGATTCTTTTAGTCAGGGTGTGTGTGTTTGCATGTGAGGGCACATAGGTGCTTCCACCCAATATGATGTGTGTGTGTGAAAATAGTTTTTGGATACTGACTAGTCCCTGGACCTGTGCATGTATGTTTGGTCCAGAAAGAGGGTAGTGTGTGTGTGTTGTTAATAGTGTATTTGTGCTACTTGGCTATACATGTGTTTAGATACATGTTTTTTTTTATCATCCTATTTGTAATTTGCATGAAAAAAGGTTATTCTGAGCGCAAATCTTGAACACATGTTTTATTCCAGTCATCATTAAAGAGAAGCCGATGCAATGGAAATCATGATAGGAAATTAAATGTAATAAATTGAAAGCAAATGTTGGGACATCAAGCAATAATTAGCCCAAAACAGTCATGAAAATCAGGCAAATAACAAATTTAACAATTTTTGAATGGATTTTTTGAACTACGATGTAAAGCTTCCCTGTGTAGCTATAAGTGGATTGTTTTTAGCATCAGAATTACAGTATACTATTCATGATTTTTACCAGTATACATGTGTAAAGCCATTGGAATTGACAGGCCCTTGGTAGTACAAATAACATCGACTCTGACAGGAAGGTGTGTTACTGCTTTGAAATTATGGGTCAGCTGTGTAACTTGTGAGTGATGCAAAGAATTGCTTTGAGTTCACCTTGCCTTATCTTACCTTACTTTAAATTACTTTGTGACAAATTGTCGGCATAGTAAACTTTATCAGTATGCTCAGGTCCTTATGCAACTTTTTGTTGAGTGTTTCTCCTTGATATCATGTTTCCATTTTGTTGCTTTAATAAATTCCTGGGTTGCTTTGGCTGTATGTTTTGGGTCATTGTCCATCTGTATTATGAAATGCTGCCAATCAGTTTGACTGCATTTAGCTAGATTTGAGCAGACAGCATGTCTCCGAACACCTCAGAATTCATTTGGCTGCGTCTGTCCCGTGTCACATCATCAATAAACACGAGTGTCCCTGTGCCACTGGCAGCCATGCACACCCAAGCCATCACACTGCCTCGGTCAAGTTTTACAGATGATGTGGTACAGTTTGAATCATGAGCTGTTTCACACCTTCTCTATAAATTTTCTTGCCATCATTCTGGTAGAGGTTGATCTTGGTTTTATCCATCCAATGAATGTTTTTTCCAGAACTCTGCTGGCTTTTTTTTAAAGATATTTTTCAATCTAGCCGTTCTATTCTTGAGGCTTCTTCACTTGGCTGGCTGTTGTGACGGGGATTCTCTTCACCATAGAAATGATTCTGTGATCATCCACCACTATTTTCTTCTGTGGACCTCCAGGCCTTTTTGCATTGTTAAGTTCACCAGTGCTTTCTTTCTTTCTCAGCCTATACCAAACTGTAGAGTTTGAGAGTCCTGTATTGTATATTTTGTATATTGTAGCAATTTCTCAGATGTTTTTTTTTTTTTTTTTCTCTTTCTCAGTTTAAGGATGGCTTATTTCACCTGAATGGAGAGCTCATTTCACTGCATGTTGTCTGTTAACAGCAAAATCTTCCAAATGCAAGCACCACACCTCAAATCAACTCTAGGCCTTTTATCTGCCTAACTTAAAATGACATAATGAAGGAATTTCCCAGACCTGCCCATGAAATAGCCTTTGAGTCTACTGTCCAATTGCTTTAAGAGAGGGTGGCACATGTTAAGGAGCTAAAACCCCTTAACCCTTCATCCAATTTAAATGTGGATGCAATCAAATGAAAGCTGAGAGTCTGCACGTTATGTCCATGTCCATTATGCAGCTGTAATTGGAACATGGAATATGTTTCAGTAAACTGGTAAAACAACATAACTTGTGTCCATGCCCAAATATATATGGACCTGACTGTAATTATTTGCAGAAAGCATTATTTTATCATTACTGTAGCATTGCATACAAAATTCAAAGTGTCAGAGCGATCCTGTGTCTTACAAACTTTCTATTTTCCTACCACTTTTTTGACATTCCACTTATTTCCCTACCTCTCATTCCTGACTCATGAGAGTTTTAATGCTGGGCCCATATGAAATTCCTATTAGAACAGCCTATAATTTTTTTTGAATGAGTTTCTGTCAGCCATTTTCTAGGGCTGAGTGGTCTGGGAGGTATACCTCTCACATTAGACCATTGTCCTCCTGCCATTTTCCCCCCAAATGACAGGATCCTGTGTCAGTAAAATACAGCTAATAAGGCTGTGCTGTGCTCCCATTTAAATAGCACCTGCTAAAGAAGTTTTCACCCTATTAAGCTCACTGAACATTAAAATGTTTCTGATTAAATGTCGCTCAAAACATGTGTTTGCAGTTTCTCTACCCAAATGTTTTTGAAGCAGATGGTGCATCAACAAAAAGAGGCTTGCATTTTAAAAATGGTTCATATGTAGCTTTTGTGTCCTTTCGTCCAAAGGAAAAAAAACAAACAAAACTAAAACAAAATAGATACAAATTTTAGCATTTTAGATCTTTAACATCATTTGAAACATTGTAGGTGCAAAAATGCCTTCTCAGAGCTCAGATCAGATCTTTCTGGTCATTGGAAATGCCTCAACTGATTTTTTATGGCGTGAGTGCTGCTGGTTTTCTGATAATTTATTAGTTATGAGTATTCATTAGCTGTCAAGTCATTTCTGCACAAATCATGCTTTGGTAATTATTTGACTTGGTGCCTTTTAATAGTAATGGGATTTTAATCTTAGAACATAGATACAGATTTATACAATACAAAATAGAAGAGACACCATAAGTTAAATGAATATGTTAATTCATAAATACTAATTGAAATTAGTATTTTTAAAAAAAGTGTTTTAACTCTCTTTTATGGTGATTTGCTCAGCTAATATATATTTTCATGAATAAAAGCTCGTTATTACTCTTGATCAAATGAAACAGGCTCTTTGACTCTTCAAATAATTTTCAGATGGATACACGAGAGGATGTGCATCCATCTGAAAATTATGTTCGCTTTCCAGAGCCAGGACAATGGGAATATACAACCACAGGGAAATCGCACTAAAGTTAATACACCACGACGTGAATTACTGTAGCAGAGCTCGAATGGTAAGTTTGTTTGTGTTCTCAAAGGCAGATGAAATAGTATGTTGTTTTGTTTTTTCTCGCCAAGGGAGGCAAGAATTCCTAAGAGGCAGATAGAAAGTGGGTGGCTGTTGGGGGTGGGGGTGTTATAGTGAGAACAGAAAACACAATAATGAGAAAAATGACATCTTCTCTTCTTTAATTGATACAGATTTCCATAAGGGATGACGGCTTTGGATGACCTGTATTCCCCACATCAATGTTAAGTGTGCCTAATCATCACTTTAAAGAGTGTAAAGCCCAGAGATGATTAGTACATTTATCACCTCTCTCGCCTTTGTAAAGAGCAATCCAATTCGAATGAGCTGTCTGCCTTAAGAGAAAAAAGATCAGTTATTTTTATTAAAAACAAAGAGGAAAGAGGAGTGGGCCAAATTTCCTCCACAGCTAGTGCTGATCTGCAAATACAGGTCATGCTTGTGTGTTTGAAATATAATCATAGTTACTTTTCCACACAGGTGATTCAGGTGTGGGATATTTTTGCTTATAAATGGATTATTTTAAACTACATATCGTTTTCGGATATGTCTCTGTGTTATATTAAATATGTATTAATTTATTTATTTTGCATTGAAAATGAAGTGTTGCAGGAAATCAGGAAACTTTACACTTTAAATGAAATTTAAACATGTTATGCAAATTCATATTTGTATATATTTTGGTCATATGAAAATTAATTTGTTTATTCAAAGGGGATGGCAGCAGGAATTGGTTTGGGTAGTAATGTTCTCACACTGTTTTAGAAGTGCGGTAGTGTGTATTGGCTGCTGATTTGTTTTGTATAATTAAACTACTCTTTTCTGCTGATGTAAAAGGTAATTGTGCAAAATGTAAATATAGTTAAGAATATGATTCTTCTATGACAACTGATACACTTATGCTCATTTCATTTTGTATCATTAATTTGGATAATTTCTTTAGCTCACTTCTAGAAATCAGTGCTTTGCCAGGCAACTGTTTCAGGCTGGTTGAACATTTTGATACATTTTAGAGGTGTTTTTTTGCCCTGGCAGATTTTTTTACTCTACTAACATTTTGTTAGTAGAGAACAGAATGTTTATAGTAGGGCTGTTTATAGGGCTGTAATCTAGTTCACTGTTGACTATGTAGTAATTTGTAACATAAGTTTATGAAAACTGCACTGGGACTTTTGCTGCTGAACATTAACACTGTTCACCACTGTGAACGTGTGGCATTGGACTGTGTTATCATAAATGTCATCCTAGTGTTTCATTTGACTGCAGTGTAATGCACTTGTTGTGCTGATCTGGTGTGAGTGTGTCGTGCTGTAGTTCTGAATGTTGTTGCTGAAACATTAAACAAAAATGAAACGCTACGAAAACACAAAAAAGCAGCATATCAAGGCATCAAACAGTAATTGAAAAAAAGGGCAACAAGATACAGAGAAATATTTTTATTATTTGAGCATTACGTGCACACACTTTTAAAAAAAATGTTTTGTGTTAATTAATGTGCAGTTCAAAGCTGAAAAGACATGCTAAGAATATTTTCATAGGGAGTGCACATGTGAATTCTGGCACTAATGGAACCTCGGATTGTGAGGCTCACTGACTCACGAGCATTGGAAACATTTAACATTATGAATGTATATCTGCTTTTTAGTACTTATTTTGGGACATAATTATCACACTGTTCAAGTAGTTTGTCAGATTTAAGTTGTGAGTCTGTACATGTTGTGTTTTTGCTGTCTCAGTGAGTATAGAACTTTCATGTATGGGACTGTCTCCATCCATTCAGCTATCAAGTCAGGTGTTGCTGTCTCTCAATTTCTACCCGAAAGTACTAGACTGCCTTGCCAAGATGCAAAGAGGACAAGGGGCAAAACTTGCTTTTGCTTGTAAATTTTATCAAAAGCAGCAATTGCTGGCTTGGAATTTGCTGTAAGCATAATATTGTTAAAGGCAATTGCATATCCAATACAATATCTGGTATACAGTTTATGTAAAATATCAGGCAAGATATTCACCCAAAAAGTCCATAAAATAAGTGATGATGCTCTCCAGCTGTGGTGCATTTTAACTATTAGTATGATAATAATATGCCTGAAAAATAATAACAGTTACTTTTCCACACAGGTGATTCAGATGTGGGATATTTTTTGCTTATGAATGGATTGTTTAAAATTGCAGATGTTTCATAGGAGCTTGAAATTTTGCTGTGGCCTCCAAAATATGCTGTCAGTAAATGGTCTGCCATCAGCACTACCGCACTGATGAAGACGAAGCAATCAGGACCGGTCAGATGAGTGTGTGAGCTAGTAAAGTCATTTTAAAAGAATTTTCATTAACAAAGTATCACCATTCAAGGAGGAATCGGATGGAAACCCATCTGAACTCAATCTACTTTGGTTTTGAAGCTGTCAAGTAAATCTGTGTGACATGAGGTATAATCAAGGTGTGCTATGGTTATGAGATCTTGTAGTCTTATTTTATATACTTATCCATAACTTGTTCACAGTATTTGAAAAATGTTTGGCTTTATCATGGAAAGGAAAATGTCACATGAGAGCAAAAACTTTATTTCTGAGTTCAACTTTTATTCAATCGTAGAATGAGAGCTAAAAAGACACACTTATTATAAACTTTTCTATAGTTGGAAGGAAAATGTTGCCAGAAATGTTTTCATTATTAAAATTATCAGTTATATAGACCATTTACAAGGCCATTTTTCGGGACTTGTGTGAAGAAGATTAATAAGCCAAGTCAAGCCAGCTGTCAAGTCAAATTCCCAGTTTGCAACCCTGGCCTTCAGTGAATCCCTTTTTTCTCCTTCTCTTCGTATTTCCCAAGTCTATAGCAGTTACTGGGGAAAAAAAAATTGCAGGGAACTAAAACTCCCTCAGGACCCAAGATGTCAGCTGGATATCAGAACCAAGACGAAAAAGCCTTTGTGCTTCAGAGCTACATCCACTTTTTTAAGTTCCTAAGCTTTGTTTGTGCTCTGGGCCATTAGGTAAGGAAACACAGGGCCAGGTATGACAAAGAGGAAGCCCTTACTTTGAATGATTTTACCAAGCAACTTGAAGTAGAACAGCAGTTTCATATATTTTGATGGTGTAAGATTCAACTCAAAGGTTATTTCCTTTTTTTTATGTGCTTGATCAAGGAGCATTTTTCTGTTAAAACAAGATGTTTGCCAAATATGGAATTAATATAATATAAGTATTGTTTATCTCAAAGAGAAGTTTGGGTGTTTATGCATACAGTTGGAAAAGGTAAAAATTATATGTTGTCTCAAAATGATGTTGTCGAGAAAATTAAAATATCTTCAGTGATTTCAACAATATCTGAGAAAAATTACTTTATAAAATTTAAATCATATGAAATATATAGTATTATATTAGCCTTCCAAGCTAGACCTTCTCAATAAGATACTGGTACTCCTGGTACTGGTACCAGTCTCAACAACAACAATATTTACATGGTAGGTGTAGCTGCTTGATTACACTTTGAAGGGGGGTATGTGTGTGCATGTGTGTCTTCGTGTGCTGTTAGTGGGTGGGTATGTCTGAATGAGTGAGTGGGTCTGGGGCTTGCTGAGCCTTGGCCCCTGTGGGACATGGTCATGGAGCTCTAACGGATGCCGCGTGGTTCTTGGGTGCCTGGGGCCCTGTTTTCTGCTTGTGCCAGGGTGACAAGCCTCTGGTGGGGTTGGCCATCACCCTTTGGCTGTGGATGCCCCATCTTGAACCCATCCCTCCTCCTCCTGTTGGGATAGCCACACAGTTGTCGCCGAGATGTGTGCCCTCAAGTCTTTGGTATTCCCGGGGGCTGCGGATGGCCAACATCTACTCTCATTAGCAGTTACATTTTGTGACAAAGACACATGCATTTCATATTTTTGTGTTCTAGGAGCAGTATGTTTTTTCTTTGTTGTTTTCTTTTTTCTTACAAGTGCAGCAGTTAGCAATACATCATGCTTTGGTATTTGTGCTCTATCCCTTTGTTACATTTTCTCCCATTTTCTTTTTTGTTGTTGTTTTTTTCCTCACTGTCAACTTAGACATTATCATACTACACATATACTGTAATAACTGAAATAACAGTAATAGAAATCAATAAATAAACAGATAAATGAAGCACATGAACTAAACTGTATTTTTTAATTTGGTGACAGGACCATGTCTCAAAAAAAAAAAAATAGACCAATGCCCTGTTTATCACTGGGTAGCATCCTCTATTAGAGAGATGTTGTCCCATTCTTTTCTGGTACAGGACTCTAGCTGCTCAACAGTCCTTGGTCTTCTTTGCCATTTTTCATTTTAATGATACACCAAATGTTATAAGCTAATGATGATAGCATGTAAACAATGCAATCATACTAAAGAACTCCTTTGAAACAGGAGAGGTCTGGAAAGTAGGTAGGCCAGTTCACTTGGACTCTTCTACTATGAAGCCAAGACCTATCTTGAAGACATGTATATGAACATATGTTGCTCTAAACCTTGTTTATACATTTCAGCATTGAAGATGCCTTTTCAGATATACAAGCTGTCAATTCCATAGGCACAACTGCACTCCCCACACCATCAGAGAGGCACTGACAAAACGCTTGATGGTCCCATTTCTCTTTCGTGTGGAGGCTGTGACATCCATATTTTCCAAAAAACATTTCAGGTTTTGATTCGTCTGATCGGAGATCAATCCCAGAGAAGATGTCGACCTTTCTAGCTTATTCCCATGATCTTCTGTACATGATGGAGTTTTAATCTGAAGTTTTGGATGGCTGCATTCATAGACTGGAAGTGTTCCTGAGCCCATACAGTGATTTCTATGACTGAGCTTTACGTACTGAGATTTCTCCAAATTCTCTGACTCTTTAATTATAAGTATACGATGACATGTACTGTAGATAATGAGGTATTCAAGCTCTTCAGTTTTGCGTTGAAGAACATTATACTGCAATTTATAGACACAGTTTTCTGCAGATTGTTAAAGCTCTGCCTATCTTTACTGCTGAGAAACTCTGGCTCTTGTAGAAGCCTTTTCTATACTCAATCATGTTACTCACCTAATGGACTGGTTCTTATAAAGCGCTTTTGTACTCTACTTGAGCACTCAAGCAATGAAAAAAGTGCTTGTATAGATTAGTGTGAATGGGTGAACAAGGCATGTTATATAAACTGTTTAAGTGTTTTCTGTCTAACATTCACACACATGCATCACAGGGCAACTTGGGGTCAATATTTTGGTCAAGGATATTTGACATGTAGACTGGAGCAGCCAGGGATCGAACCTCCAACCTTCTGATTAGTAAATGAACTGCTCTACTGCCAGCTAGACAGTCACCCCATTGCCAATTATCCTAATGGGTTGTAAAATCTTTCTCCAGCTATTTCTTTTTAGTAGCACTTACTTTCAAGCCTTTTTTTTTTAATTGAATAGTAAAATGTCTCAGTTTAAAGATTTGATGCTTCCTGGGTTCTATTGTGAATAATAAAATATGGGTTTATGAGATTTGCAAATCCTTTCATTGTGTTTTTACTTACCTTTCTCACAGGATTCTATTTCTTTCTTTTGTATTATACTTGTAAATTCAAAAATTAACACGATTTTGTTTTGTTTTTTTGATAAATTCTTAGCCGCTTTATTGCTTATGGCCCCTCTCTTCCCATCGAAAACTATCAAGTGTGCTGTCTTTCTGTTCCCACTTAAGCCATGTAATGATTTTCATATTTCATAAAAACAAAGTATTATTTATGAGGAGAAAAAGTAGTCATTTATTTGAAAGACCTTTGGACAATGATTCAGTCAGTTCAATGTCAGTATGAAGATGGGTATCTAAAATATAGATTGCACACTCATCTTAGATCAAGTATGTCTTGAGCCTAGCCTGTGGCTCCTTCTTTTCTTTTCTTTCTGTTTTTTTATTGACAGTTTTCATTGCAATGCCTAAATATGGCAATTCTGATGTGGATAAGTGTTTTTGTTATCCTTGCTGATGGTGCCACTGGTTGGAAGACTAAGGGATGTGAAACAAGCTTGTATGTTTTAAAGAAACATGAATTCAGCACAAAGTAAAGAGACTCAGTTCAGGAATTTTTCTTTTCGAGCACACAGCAGGAGATAGTCTGCACTAGACAAGCTTCACTTTTGGAAATATTCCATTTAGTTTAGGTCAGGGAACTGTCTGGAAAGAATGTGCAGGAGGCAGGACAAGAGACTCCCACTCGTTCCTACATAGGTGCAGTTGGACATCACACAGACTTGGTACAAGTGAACTGGCAGGTTTAATTGCTGCTCTCACATGCAGCTCTTTTTTGAAATGTCTATATTTTTATGTCTTTATAGTTTCATTCATGCGGATGACCTGGACATAGCAGTAAGTTAATAAATTATGATCATGATTAATGAGAATTACTTTATATAACACCTTGGGACCCCTTTTCCTTAACTTTGTTTTTTAATATAACTTTTTTTGCCATTAACTATACCTTTGTAATGTATAGCGCAGTTTGAATGGATCACCCAATACGAGAGATAAACCATACATCATTGATTTGGTGGCTTAATAAAACCTTTAGATAATGATACAAAAATAACAACGTGTCTTCTATTTCTCTTATTTTGGTAGCTACTTAAATGGTCTACTATCTGGTATTTTCAAGAAATCCAAATAAAAACGTGATTACAGAAAGAAGGTGGGAAAGACAAATATTGGGACCTTCCCAACTCATCTTGCATCTTACAAAAAAAAATAAAAAATCGAGAAGTATTGGAAATGAAGTCGCCTAAAGGGACACTTCATAGTTTTAATGTGGAAAACAGTAGCATGCAATTGATTAATGTTTGCTGTGGCATTACAAACGGAGAAAGACATGATTAAAGTCTTGCACCAAATCTCTTTGTTGCTGACATGCAGAATATTACATTTCCAGTTTACAAATTAGCATTATTCCTTTGAAGTAACAAAAAAGATTTAATGATCAAAAGGGAGATTAATTGGTTTCAGCCATCTTAAGAAACTCTTATTAAGGAAAACTTCTGTGATATTAATTGGTGCAGAAGTTGCCTATTAACATTTCAGTTTTATACTGTCAGTCATTGTTCCAACTGTTTTGCGTGGATCTAAGGCAATAATATTACGCCACCTTTTCGGACTGTATAATATTATATTTACTGTGTAAAGCCAGATGTGATAAAAGCTGGATCATATTAATTTGTAGACCTACTGAACTCTTTCTGTCAAGCACTTGTTTTTTCTGAACAACAATGACTTGCTTGGAAAGGCCTGTAATTATAATACATAAAATATTGTGAATGTGGGTGGCTGTAAAACACAATAAAAAGGTGCTCGGCAATAAGACCTTCAGGATAAAGCGGTGGTGACCTTGGTGTCCAAATGATTATGAAACGGCTGTACAGATCGAAATCGAAAGCAAAACAATCAGGGTGCACTTCAGCTTATAGCAATAGTGATGACTTAACAATTTGAATGTTAGGGGGCGATCGTGGCTCAAGAGTTGGCAGTTCGTCTTGTAATCGGAAAGTTGCCGGTTCGAGCCCCAGCATCAACAGTCTTGGTTGCCTACTGGTGGTGGTCAGAGGGCCCGGTGCCCAGGGCAGCTGTGGCTGCAATGTAGCATACCACCAGTGTGTGAATGACTGAATGATTCACACATACATTCAGGATGACTGAATGCAGTGTAAAGCGCTTTGGGGTCCATAGGGACTAAGTAAAGCACTATACAAATACAGGCCATATTAAGTACAATTTTGATTACGTTCAGTTTACAATATTAAGTAAATGGAACAAAATTTTGGATTAACTGACCATCTCTATTTCAGTTACATTGACCAAGCATGTCATTATTATTTACTCAATTTTTTCATGTTTGTGTAACAACTACAATTATTCATTTCAAATTAATATGTTTGAGCTGTAGTTATTCAATTGATCAAGTATATTGAACAGATTTGACTGGTTTCCAATCTAGTCAGTATTTTAAAGTGTTGCCTCCAAAAATTTAAGTTAATGTCAGTTTTAGTTTTTAGAGTGCAGTGGGGCTAGTCTGCTAGGCTGCTAGAGTATTTCTGAAACTGCTCATCTACTGGCATTTCCCCACACAACCATCTTTAAGGTTTATAGTGACTGGTTTTAAAAAAGACAAAATATCCTGTCTCTGGAATATCTGACTGAAAATGCCAGAAGGTCACAGTAACTCAAATAACCAAGTTATCCAGAAGACCATCTCTCACCACAACATGGGGAACCTTGAAGCTCTTGGGTTACAGCAGCAGACAACCACACCTGTCATTGCTCCTGTGAGCTAAGAACAGGACATTGAGGCTACAATTTGCATGGGCTCAGTAAAGTTAAGCACCAGAAGATGGCTGGTTTGATGAGTCTTGATTTTAGATGGTAAGTGTCAGAATTTGGCATAAACAACATGTCTTGCATCACCCATTCAGGGTAGTGGTGGTGTAATGGTGTAGGAGATATATTTTGGCCTACTTTGGGCCTTTTACGAGTTATTCGACCAACTCAATAGCCTACCTAACTATTGTTGCTAACCATGTCCATTCCTTTATGAGCACAGTGTACCCATCTTCAGATTGCTGTTTCCATTAGGATGCTATGTCTCAAAACTCAAATTATCTCACATTGGCTTTTTGAGCATTACAATGAGTTCATTGTACTCAAACAGCCTCCACAAACACCAGATCAATTTTTACCTGAGTTCATAAGCTTTAGTGTAATTAGCATCATATTCTTTGTTAAATTTCTTTTGTTTGTTTTTTATGATGACCCAGACCGAACAAACAATGTCTTGACCACGATATCTGCTGGCTAGATTGGAAGCTCTAAAACAACTGGCTGTTACCCCCAGGGGTTAAGACAGAGTAGTTGATGGTACCAAGAATGTGTTAACTATTTGAGTCCATTTGAGTACTTGCTACATACTTAACAATGTGATCTAATTACCGACAAGAAAGCAAATACTGTAAGTATATCACTTCAAATATTGACTAGTACACTGGAAAGTGACCTGATAAGAATCAAAGAGCTTCTTAACTAATTTTTGCCACCTATTACTTCATATTCCTTCTTGAGATTATCTAATTAACTGCTGTACTATATACAGAAAAGTGTACAAAGATCCCGCTCTAATACATACACATTTTTGGATGTCCCATCCTCAGCTGATCTCTCTTTTCTGAAGGGCACCTATCTGAATTGTCTTTTTTTTCCCCTTGTATGTTAAGTAATGAATTTATTAGGAATTACACTGACCTTGGTTCACATAGAAACACTTTTTTCCCTGTCTTAGAAAAAAAAATGAATAAGGAGGCAGAGGCAAACGTAAAATATCATCATGTTTCTTCAGCTCCCAGCAATGCTGAATGTATAATGTATTGTCAGCTAATATATTCTATAAAGATTTTTTTGTTAGGCAACTATCTTGCTTGAAGCTGGAAGGTTGACGAGCAGAAATCAATATTTTGTGACGGGAGAAATTTATTTTTATGAGGTATGTTTTTTTATAGGTGAAGTGTATAAGTTTAAAGAGAAGGAATACACCACTTCTTTAGCAAGAGATGTCTTTATCCTGCTTTATTAAGCCGTTAGATGTGGTGTGTTGATGCACATTTATTTGGATATGCCAACATTAATTACTGACATCAATTCATTAATCTTCACAGTGACTTCAAGTTGCCCCAATGGAAGCTAAGGGCCACCTGTTTCAGTGGTAAATATTGGATTAGAGTTAGGGATGGTACTTGGTGAAGACTTGGGTGTTTTTCTTTTGGCAAGGTTGAGAAACTGAACAGACTGTGTTAATCCCCCACGTCCAACCTCATTTAAATGGCCATTTATCACTCTGACTCACACTTTGTGTAATTTCAAAGCACTTTTAATAAAGTATGACATTGAGCATGCATGACACATGACAAAGATTTTTTTTTAATTATTATTATTGGTAGTTCAGTCTGTGAAAAGAATGGGCTTTCCCAGTATATTCACCTGAAGTGCTAAATCTGTGTTGAATTTCCAAAGGTAAACAGGTAAAGCTTTGCATAAAACTTCAGGACAAAGTTGACAAATCTCAGTTTCAAGAGATTTTGAGAGTCATGTGTTACAAAGCAGGATTTTCTGTTATTCAGGTTACTTCAGGGTTAACCCTGGGTTTTCTGTACTATGAAGATGGTTTACTTCTGACTGGGGTATATCACCATGGTAACTTACGCTGGGACCCTACCCTGCTTTGGAGCAAGTTTATATTCCAGATTCAAAATCAAAATAAAATCAACATGCACTGACCAATCCGTTTACCAGAAAGTAGCATCACTATTCTTGGATAATTGCTCAGACCACTCTGGGCAGCTAGCAGGTGGGTCGAAAGGTTTTTTAATAGTGTCTAATGTCTCTGTTTCCCTGATCAGCATCAGTAAGAAATAAAGATTCACTGGTGTAACTTTATTCCATGAGTTTGTTTTTCCCTGTTGGCTGCAATTTTCGAAATTAGTATATGAATTAATATATGATCCTTAAACTGGATGACTATTTGTACTTTTTGACATACTATAAAATTTGCAGATAGTCTAAGCTGATGTTTGAATTATGTTTTTTATATTTATTCTTTACTTACTCTGAGATTGTTAAACACCGCAGCGGCTGCCTGTGAAGGAATAAAACCTGAAGCTTTTACAAAGTACTCAATTATAATCCATCACACTCTCTCGTGTTGAAATGACCGAGCAGTAATATTGATGTCTGTTAACTTACACAGTCAGCTTTTTTACCAGCTTGAAATAGGTTAAATTGTATTAACGTGGACGTGCACATGCCCTCATACAGCTCTCTCTCTCTCCCTGTCTCACACACAGACACACACAATCACTGAACTTGTGTTTTGTCTCCATCCTGTGTTTAACCACTTGATAGTTTCTCCATAATATAGCTTCAGGCATTTTGCTGCCAGGACACTTCACCATGTTTGATACTGGTCAGATAACACCAACGCTACCTGTTTCGATGTGAGCATGCAGAGGGAACCCTGGGTTAAGTTAGTGAGCTGATAACCAATTTCATGTGACTGCTTATTGTATTTCTTTGGGTAAGTGAATCTAGATAAAGGAAATATATCCCAAGTATGTTGTTTGCAAGGACAGATAGAGATCGACAAAGAAAAAAAGTGGAGTAAAAGAAAGTGAGAAGTGAGTCAAAAGCAAGAAAACACATAATGGTTAACTGATGTTGCTAAAGCTAAGGTAAGGTATACAATATTTCTACATTTTATTTCTCTGAGTACCTGTAGTAGTCACTAATTAGCATTAGACATGGACAGTTTTCTTACTATCAGCATTATAACTAGTTAAATCTAAAAACTAACTAATATTGTTGTGCTAACTGATGACCACAACAATATTATTGGAACCCGGCCTTTCTGCCCTCAAAGCACCTTAGTTGAAATGCAGCATAATTTGCTTGTTAATGAAAAGGTCGGACACTGTAATATTATGCGGGAAGGCTATCCACAACAGTGATAATTTGTGCAAACATAAAGGAGTTAATCAGGAGAAAGGGCTTGCAAGACAACAAGAAAAGGGGAAAATAAGGAGAAGGAAGAGAAAGAGGTCCCAGTGAAGCAGCACATATTCACTGATGGATGAGTTTTAGAAATGCAAAAAAGTCTCCAAGGTAGGCTGTAGGTACAGTCTGCACGTATACTGTTCAGCCGTGGAAGAAGTTCTCAACTACTGAAGGTGCAGTAGGAGTAAACCCTGCATTCAAAATTTCATCTAGGCAAAATCATATAGTTAAAATACTAAAAGTTAAGGTATTCATTATTGAAAATAATACTATTTTATAAAGTATTATACTGCTACTGTTTATCACTGTTAAGATGTTAATGTGATAAGCACATATGACAAGAATAGTTACAGTTAACCTACATACACACAGTTAGCACAATGATTTTTTCTATTCACCTTGATGACTGTATCAAGCTGTGAATGGGAGTGAATGGGAGTTAGCCTAAAGGGGATTTCCCTCCCGGTTCATTTTCCTCATGCCTGGTTAAACATGATGCATTCACAATGTCATGTCTTCCTGTCCTCGTGGAACAAATGGGCCATGGACTTGTAAACACACAAGTAACTATTACAGAGGTATGCCCCCATTCCATTTTACCCACATAAGCACTGCAACCCCTTTGTGGGAGTGAACACTACTACGCTGCAAAGGTTAGACAAAATGTGTTGAAATGCAGTTTCCTACACCGTAATTGATGTGAAGGTAATCTGAACGCCTTGACTGTTATGCAGGTTTCAAAAATTGGTATTTTAAAGGTAGTTGCATTGTGTTACATTACAAAATCATAATGATATTGCAATGTGTAACATGTGGAACATCCCAGCAGAGAGAATTTAGTCTTCATACAAGAAGGCTACAGTGCTCAGTCTCTGAGGATTCACTCTCTGTAATTGCTTCATTGCAGTGACTTATTACCATGCAGTGTGTGTGGTAAGAATCTACACATGCCTGAGAGTGTATACAGTATGCTTAAAATTCAGGGTTGTGTAAGTGCACTTCTTCTAGATATGATGGGATCTCTAGGGGTTTTATTGCAGCTTTCTCTGTATCACTTTTGTCGACTATCTATATGCGATCAAAACGTGTTTCGTCTCAGCTCGTGTTCCTGATAACAGCTAATGAAGAATCATATTAACCCTCCTGCTTGCCCTTCAGAACTGATTTAAAGAAATAATGATGAATTATTTGCACAAAGTGGACTCACCGAGGATAATGAAAACATTATCGTGTTCTGATAGATGTGTCTCTTTGTGTTTTTAGTCCAACCGCTTCTTGGAGACAGATCCTTGTTCATGAATGGATAAACAAGGGTGTATTCGCGGCACGGTTGTCTTGTATCATGCTCAAGCACAACTGTGGCCTAATTGAGGAAGTGTTTGCATAATTTTCTGTCACGTGAGTTAAATGTATATTTAACTTATTACATATACATACATTAATAAGTAATGTTTAAGTATAACACACTGAGGAAGAGCCTTAACTTTCCTGCCTCTTCAAGCAGAAAGCTCAGTATGGCACTCAGCAATCACACTGATCTCCAAAGTTTTTTTGGACTAAACACTTTAAGGCGTGGTATGGATCGCCTTGTGAGAGTGATGTACAGCCTAACACAGAGCAATAAAGTTCATGTGACTGTTAAGGCACCAGACACAAAGGCACCAGCAGAGAACAGCTGAATCCCTTGGCTCGCCGTTTTGTCATGTTTACCAAGAGGAACATGTACATTTTCAGCAATGACTAAGATCTTCTCTGGTATACCCTACCAACTTTTCAAAAGTTGAGCCAGAAACAAAATCATCCAAATTGAGCTCTTTTGCATTGCATCAGTTGATCTCAAGGGTGGTACATCAAGTACTAATAAATCAGTCCTAGATCAAACAAACTACACAACTTGGAAAATTTCCCTTAAACACTGCGGCCAACCAAAAATCACTCTGGCACAATGACATGCTAGTGTTGTCTACATATGCTCCCAAAATATTTCCATCAGTGGTCCAAGGACAAAGAGTGACACATAACAAAATTACTGGAAATTACCAGATAAACTGTAAGACATCACCGTGTGCTCTCGATTGAAATGCTACAAAGCAGCACAGGACTAATAGTCATGGTACAATAAAAGTACACAAACGCCTTTTAAATCTGAGGTTTTCACAGATAACTATCTAATTCCTAAAATTAGCTACATGCAACCTGAGATATACAACATGAAGTGACATGAAGTGTCAGTATTTATTACACAACCTTTCGATCAGGTCTGGATTCTGTCTTTATTTATTTATTTATTTGCCACTGTCTTAGATTTTTCTTTGTGCTTGGGATTACTCTCTTTTTGCGTAGACTACTCTAGCATACATTGGCATACAGAGGAGTTCATGGTCAAGTCCACGACTGTGAGTTGCCCAATTCCTGTGGCTGCAAAACAAAGGTAGACAAAGAAAGGCAGTAGGATGCTGAATAAGAAAGCTAGAGAGAAAGATCTTTACCCTGCTTTCTTTAAATAGGGGCAGAAAAACTCATCTATTACTCACACCTAGGAAAAATTAAGGTGATAAGTAAGAGAGTACAGAAGGAGGCAAGGAAAAAAGGAGAGAAGACAAAGGGAGAAAACACAAGGGTACCACGCATAACATTAACCCATCTGGACCTCCTTCACATGATCACCATCTCTTCATAAAGCTCAGATTAATCCAACTTAAATGATAACAAAAAACAAAGTGTGTCTAAACAGCTTTTTTTCTCCCTTTCTTTCATGAAACAGGTCATTATTTGAATTTGTCAGTAATGAACACCTGGGCACTTCACAACCAGCGGTGATAGGGGACCATTTGCTGCAAATATTTAATTAAGCATTGTCAGTGGCTGGCATGCCTGTGTTGGCTCTGTACAGAGCTGAAACGCAAGGGATTTATGTAAGATCAAGTTTGTCTCTGTCCAGATTGGGGCTGCTACGATCTGTACAAAAATGAGACGAGTACTGCAGGGAATATGCTTTACTGATTCCTTGCCAGTGAGTTCTGTATCATTTCTTGAAGGGACAGTTTGACATTTGTTGAAATGTCTCTCTAAACTCTTTTTTCACTTAAATAAGAGGATCAATGCACTGTATCTGACTATTCTGTTAACTATCCTGTAGCTATAGTAGCTATGGTATGAGGCAAAACATCCGCTAAAACTCTGGATTGGTTGGATGTACTTAATATAGCACTCGGTACTAAAACAAATATGTGTTTCACAAGCTGTTTGCTTAATTTTATTTTTATTGCTGCTTGACACTGCAGAGTAACTGCATGTAGTGAGAAGTCTTCCCTTGAAATACCATGACTACTATTGGTGGTGTGTGTCTTAGCTCAATGACTCAGTGATGTCTGAGGTGTTTGAAATGGATCATGCAGTGAACACATCCAAGCTCCCACAGTTTCAGCAGATTGGTCCACGGTGAAAGATCAGATAGCCATATGCTGGCCCTGATGCTATACTGCTCTTTCTCTGTCCATCTCTTACAACACAAACTGTCAAATGAGCCGGACTTTTATGAACAGTCACTCATCGTCTCACTTGGAAGGGACATCAAAGGAAACTCGGGGGGGCTCCATCACGCTGAATATTCTCTCTATGCAAACACACAGCTGACCAAAACAAAACAGGTTAGTGTGACCTGTATTTCAAAGGAATCTGCAATTAAAATCACTGTCTCCAACATTCACTGGCTACTGTGATGATGGTCGCACTGGCTCAAAGCAGTTTAGTTTGTGAGCTGTTGAGTAAGCTTTTTCAGTCTAGAGAATCTGGTTTCTCATGAGCATTACTATGCTGCATCCAATAATACAATGGCCTGTGATGTGTCGATACACCTCCAGGCCTTAAATTATCAACTTGTGCAATCAATACTGCAACCTGCAAGGCAGGTGTAGACAGTGTTATTGAGAATACTGATAGAGAAATGTATTGGCCCTCTTCCTGATTTTTTTTCTTTTCTTTTTTTTGCACATTTGTCACACTTTCATGTGTCAGATGGGATAACATGGGTAAATACAAAATGCCGTTTTTAAGTGATGTCATTTATTAAGGGGAAAAGGGTCTAAACCTTCCTGACCCTTGTGAAAAGAGAATTGGTTGTCCAAACCTCGGCAATAAGAACTGCAGTAGAACAAGAACTGCAATAAACCGTGTGTCATGATCCTGGGTCCTTTTGACCCAGCGTTTTGTGTTTTCTCTTCGCGATTTTGGTTCTGTTCTTCCTCTGGTTAGTGTTTACTCTGTTCTGCCCGTGTGTTCCTGTATCTAGTCCGCGTTTCTTAGTTTGTGTCCTTTCATGTGTAAGTTCCTGTTTTATTGTGAAGGTCTGTGTCTTATGTGAGTGTTTTCAGTTTGCCTCCCTAGTCTCGTCATGTTAATTACTCCCAGCTGTGTTCCCACCTGTATGTAATCCCCCTGTGTTCTCTGAGTGTATTTAAGTTGTGTCTTCTGTCATAGTAGTTGCTGGTTCGTCTGTGTTGTTTCCCCTCGGTCTCCCTGTATGTATTTCCCCGGACCTCCCTGCACCGTCATTCCTGGTTTGTGTTGTTAGTTTACCCAGTTTCGGTTTCATGTTCACACCCCATTGCTGTTTGTACCCACTGCTGTAAATAAACACTCACCTGCACCAGAGCTTCCGCCTTTTGGGTCCTTACTACAAATCCACACGGCTTGCCCCGCAAACCGTGACACCGTGTGTAAGTAGGCAACATTGGTGTGGAGGAATTTTGTCCCCTTTGTGTCTTGAATTTTGTTTTAATTCAGCTACTTTGGAGGGTTTTTGAGGATGAACAGCCTGTTTAAAGACGTGTTGTCATGATAGGCCACTTCACAACCTTCATTTTGTTTTTCCTTTCTCCTTTTGTCTGTTGGTGTGTTTTGAATCATTGTCAGTGACACTGGGGTCAATTAGTTTTTTGCATAGGTCCAGGTAGATTTGGATCAACTGTGTTCCTTTTTTCCTTTAATGCAAAAAAATCTATTAAAAACTGCATTTTATATTTGCTTGGCTAACTTTTGTCTAATATGAAAATTAGTTTGACGATAAATATTATATAATACTTCATGTGTGTCTGGAAGAAGTGTGATGGCAGACGTTGCTGTGAGATTTTTTGGTTTTGCCTTAAGCTTGATAGTAACATCTCACTTGAGTTTTTATTTCATTTAGTGATATTAATAACGCAGCATTCACTAATTTGATTACTGAACGCTAGCGCAGTGGTGTCATGATTGAAATTGGTGGAACGATGATGAGAGGCATGCAATCACACCAGTTGAAACAAACCTCAAGTTAATAACCATTAGGAAAAAATAAACAGTGATACAGTGAACAGTGATATGCAATAAAGAACATCTGAGAACACAACTGAAAAGTTAGTGCAAAAACTTCGCTTGTGTACAATAGTTAAACCTACCATCCACCACTGCTTACAGTGCTCCATGCCCATCTGGACTTTATTGCAATAATGTTTGTGTGTTCCCATTGCTCATTATGACTGACAGGAATCATGGCCAGAAATGTGAAAATAACACACATTTTAATTAATATTTATCTATCATCATATTCACTTCTTTGCATGCAATACTCAAGGACTTCCTTCACTGGTAAAACACCGCTGGGGACCGCCACATTAGATTCTCTGATAGTAAATGAAAATGAAAGATGGTTCGATGCTGGAAACCCCACGTGTACCCAGATGGCCTTTTTGTGTCTGTGGGCTATTTCAGTAGCTGCTCCTATAAACAATTTTATGCCATCTGTTTAGTGATGGATTTGAGTCCATCTGTCTAATCAAACATTGCTGGAAGTTCCTAGTTTGCAGGAATGTGAGAAATGAGAATTAGTCAGCAGTCAAAAGTTCATATGAATTTAAATAAGCATTGTATAGATTTTGTCTGCTGAAATGAAATGTTATCCCAGCAAGAAGCCACTTCATCTCTTTCATATGGATTGTTTCATTCAGCTGTGGTAGCCCACAGTGTACTTATTTATTATTTACACACTGCAGGGAAAGGGGTACTCCCTTCTTGTAAAGTTCTGTGTGGTGTATTATGAGATGTAAATTACTTTACAATACACAACGTTAATGCACAAATCCATATCTGGTAGTTGCCAGCAGCAATATAATTTTGCAATCTTATTCTCTGTGAGATACAAGCACTGCTATCACCCCATTTTGCCAGAAAATTATGTTTGTATTTACCAGGTAAAAAAGGTCGAGCAACAAAAAAATGCAATTGGATGTGTTATGGAAATTGCATAGAATTGCGCTTTCACATACATGAGCTTGAGACATAAAAGCTACAAGTCACAGTGCTGCTAGATTCACCCAGTACATTCACCCATGTAAACTCAAGACATTATATATAAGTGCAATATTAAAATGTTATTTGTGATCCCATGAATAATGAACTAATGAAAATAAGTCTAGCACATTTATAAGTGATGTATGTTCAAGGAACTAAAAGTTAAACAAAGTCGAAGGCAAAGCTGTTGGTTTTTGTTCCCTTTATCTGTTCAGCTGAGGTTGTCTCTGTAAAATATGCTTGAGTGCTCCTCTCTTTTCCTGTACCACAAATGATCCGACCAACTGATTTACCACAGCATTATGCCTTCTTGCGCACACATACATGTTATTGGATTGATGACCAGACAGTTACACACACACACACACACACACACACACACACACACACACACACACACACACACACACACACACACACAGGTGGTTGGCTAACAAGACAGCTTGACATGTGCAAGCAGGTTTTGCTGACCAGTGGGGGTTTCTTACTGACGTTAGGAGAAATCCCACAGTCATTTAACTCTTCGCCCGGCTGTTTTCACACCAGCTCTCTGTAGGCTGCTTAACCTTCCTGCCTTCTTGGGACCTTTTTGTGCCACTGCTATGTGTTAAATGGCTGCCATTTCCACTGTGTTCAGTGGAATATAACCAAACTTGCCACAGGATAGTTTTTACCTGTCAATGTTAATATTCCAGTGTGAATTCCTTAAATCAGCCTAAAATGGCTGAGCAGCAGAAATCCCCACACCCATCACCCTGGGGACCATTTTCTGCCCATTGACTTCCATTATAAAGGCTATTTTTCAACCCCAAATTATCATCATATGATTTTATTTTTTCTTCTTTTCTTGGATGTCAATGAAGACTCAGGGCCTTGAAGTTTTAATTTTTAAATTGCAAAAAAAATGCAAAAAAAATAATGGCAGGTCAAAATGTATGTTGGTGCCAATCTTTGGTCCATCTAAAGGCCTACTTATAATGACAATCACATATTACTTCAACTGGTTTTTTGTGGAAATATTTAGTTTCGTTTTTTGGTTTTTGGGGCTTATAACACAGGGCGCTCATGTAATAACACTGGGATTTGAAGGGTTAAAACAACGAAAATATAATTAAAACTTTACATGAATATTTCAGGGAGAAGTAGTTTTACAAGGTTGGCTAATTTAAAGTGGAATAAAATATGGATATATGGTCTTTTTATGGCGTGGCTGAGAATGGTCCCTAGGGTGATGGGTGTGAGTTTTTTAAAGGATGGCAGGAGGGTTAACACAAGCTGGGCTGTCAAAAGGGAGAGGGAGAATGTGTCAGAGCATAGCTCCACATAGGTTCCCAATCATGTGCATATACTATTGGGTCTTCAACACATACATGTGCAATGTATGTGCAGAGTGCAGTCGGTGTGTGTTTGTTTATGTGTGGGCGAGAGAAGCAGGAGTATGCTTCTAATTTTTTCTGTAGCCAAATGTAGTGTGTTGTGTTTAAGGTGTGAGATATGCCAACATGTTTGTGTCAGTGTCTGAACTGGCACAACCCTACCCACCCTCTATCAGTATCACGGTTCTTCTTTACATGTATTGCAGTTGCACAGCCGGTTGTGTCAGTTGGTTTGAGAGTTATATGTTGGAGCACAAATAGATGGGGCCAGTTGGTGACGGCATGCAGCGTGGGCTTTTTTAAAGATTTGCATAATTTTCCTTATGCTCAAGTTATTGCTCATCTTCATTGTTTTACTGTGTATGTGAATGATCACAAAATATCATAGAGGCATCAATAGCTTTTGGAAGAAAAAAAAAAGAGGCAAGATCAGCAATCAGGTTTACTTGATTGTGCCAATATGCCTGAGTACATTACGTGGTTTAGGCTTAAATAAAGAAAGTCTTTATGTGCATGGGTTTCTGCATGGAATGTCTATGTGTGTGTGTGTATGTGTGTGAATTAGCACAGAAACATCACAGAGAGCTTGACAGTTTTGGGTGAAAAGAGCCAAGCTCAGCTCTGTGACAAGTCTAATTGATGCACTGCAAGAAATCTGTCATTGCACAGTGCCAACTAAGTTGCTCAGAAGAGAAAAAATGGAAGGCAGCGGATGTGATATATTAGATTCATGGGCTTTTAAGGCAGTTTGATTACAAAAGAGGGAAAAATGAGGATACAAACAGAGGTGAGACCATTTAAAAGGAGAAGAAGACAGAATTGATAGATAGTAAATGCAGACACATCATCCACAAAAACAATGAACAACAAAATTGATGCAACTAGACAGAATAGACAACAGTCAAAGGTAGAAGATAGCAATGTGGGTAGGTTGGGTGGAAGAGCAAACAGAAAGGGAGGGACAGAGAGTGCATGCAAAGAAAATATGCAAGCCGCAGGAGGGATCCAAGTGTTCAAGTCAACAGCTGTGTACTTTAAAATGTAATTTTATAAAAACAGAATAACAAGGGAGAAGAAAGATTAGTCTGAAACATTCACGCTTTGTTCTTAATAAGATTTTGATATATTTTTCTGCCTATTGCTGTGAGAGCAACAAATATAGCATGTCATACTGAGCCATGGATAGACCTCCCCTTATCTGGTTGTATCATGGTTTAATGACACTGTTTCGCTTGCTCACAATACGATGTGATGACTCTTGGGGTGTGGTGGTGCGTCGTTTTTGGGGGAATTTAAGGCAGCTGTGCAAAGATGGAGTGAAAGAATGGAAATGAGAAAAGAAGCAAGAAGGAAAAGAGAGAGACAGCAGCCAAATGATGTGAGAGAACTCATGTCAGACAGAGCAGCCTTGAAAAAAACAAAAACAAAAAGTATCATCTGGAAAAAGAGAAAGTAATAAGGATGCAACTTGAGAGGAAAAAGAAAAGGATTTAAAAAAAAGTAATGGAAGTAGACATATTGTGTAACTTGGAAAAGGCAGATGCCCTTAGGGCTGTCTGTGTATCTTGAGGCAATGTTTCAAGGGGCAAGGCCTTTGCTTTAAGTACTCTGAAGTTTTTTGCAAAAGTTCAAGCCCTCCTGCTCCTTCTTCTCCAAGTTTGTTATTGAGCACACAGTCAGCAATAACCTCTCTTCTTTCTGTTCCCAGATCTGTTATTTCAATATATAATAAAAAGGAGATTCTGTAAGGATGAGACTGCATTTGAACACGTACTCCGTATTAATTCTAACACATCACTGGGGGTAAGAGACTGAACCAGGATTCTTGAAAACCAGGCCATGTCACAAATAGAAAAGGAAAAAAAACCCAAAAAGCAAATATAAAAGTAAATATCAGCCATACTGTCAGAAATAATGAGAATGATAATTTTTTACACAATCAGAAATATACATTAGATAAATAAATAAATGCATTTTCTCAAAATGCTAGGAATATAAATTTTATTGTTATTTATATTCCATTATTATCACGTGAGTATACTATTATTTAAAGTAAATAAAGTATTGAAAGCAAATGTATTTATAATGTATTAATTTGTACATGTATACATGGATTCTTTTGGTCATTCATATTATGTTTTCCAGTAAAAAGTATATTTTCCCCTCCCAGTTCTACCAGATTAGTAAGCAAAAGTCAAATAAAACCAAAAAAAGTGCCATGTAAAACTGAAGCAGAGAACATTTGCCTTTCTTCAGATGGCAAATGGTCTCTGTTTACTTTGTGAGTAGTTTGGGAGTGTTTTCAGACAAGTCAGCATCTTCCATGCAAACTACCAGCAACCCTGGCAACTTGCTAGGGACCAAAGCATCACAGATTGTTGCTGACAGGTTTCTAAGGCCTCCATAACTGAGGTCCAAACTATACTGAAATTTCATTGCCAATTAGACAGTATTTGTAGCACCATTATAAATATACTACTAGACTAGACATTGTACAGCGCCTTAATACATGCATTTAAATACTTTTGCCTATTGTCTGTGAAGGTTCTCAGTCATCCAGGTCATCGTAGTCAAAGGAGCTTGCAAAGAAAAGCGTCTGGACTTCTTTAAGTTACTTGAAGACGTTTCACCTCTCATCCGAGAAGCTTCTTCAGTTCTAAGGTCAAATGGTGGAGAGTCCCAGATATAAACCTAGTGGGAGTGTCCCCCCACAGAGGGACAAAAGGACCCCCTGATGATCCTCTAATCGCCTGAGCCAAGGTGTGAAACTGGGTGTTGGTCCCAATCAGCCAGAGTTTCGGGTGAGTTCATTGTGAAACCTGGCCCCACCTTATCATGCGAATTCCTGAGATCAGATGGCCCAGGATGTGAGTGGGCGTTAAGGCGTCTGGGAAGGGAACTGAAAACTGGATTATAGATGGCAGAGAGTTGGTGTCGTAAACCACCGCCTCTGTTCAAAGATGGTCGCTCACAGTGGACATAGATGGCTTCCTTCACTCCTCTTTCAAACCATTTGTCCTCCTGTGGAGGTGGCTCTTCTCCTCTTCTTCTCCATAGGACAAGACTCAACAGTCCATCTGCATCTTAAGGATAAAGGACACTCTTTCAAGGATGTCAATGTTCACATTTTGGACAGAGAGGACAGATGGTTTGAAAGAGGAGTGAAAGAAGCCATCTATGTCCACTGTGAGCGACCATCTTTGAACAGAGGCGGTGGTTTACGACACCAACTCTCTGCCATCTATAATCCAGTTTTGAGATCCCTTCCCAGACGCCTTAACGCCCACTCACATCCTGGGCCATCTGATCTCAGGAATTCGCATGATAAGGTGGGGCCAGGTTTCACAATGAACTCACCCGAAACTCTGGCTGATTGGGACCAACACCCAGTTTCACACCTTGGCTCAGGCGATTAGAGGATCATCAGGGGGTCCTTTTGTCCCTCTGTGGGGGGACACTCCCACTAGGTTTATATCTGGGACTCTCCACCATTTGACCTTAGAACTGAAGAAGCTTCTCGGATGAGAGGTGAAACGTCTTCAAGTAACTTAAAGAAGTCCAGACGCTTTTCTTTGCAAGCTCCTTTCACTTTTGCCTATTACGCACTATCATGCACAAATAGATCTGAAGCTATTTGCCAAAGGACATTTGCTGACAAGAGGAGCCAGGGATCTAACCAATGACCTTATGATTAGTAGATGACTTGCTTCACCTCCTGAGCCAGAGCAGCCATGTGGCATACACTATTCTGAGTAACAATTGAATACGCATTATCACATAAACAGCCATGACTTTAACTTCAAAGAAAAAGAGGCCATGGGGCCTGATGCTGAGAAAGCCTTGGGGCATAAACACATTTTGGTACAAGTAAATAAAAAAAAAAGTATCAGGGCTGCTGGAGAGGAATAATAAAGCCTCTCTATAGGCTCATTTGAAAGGGGATGGAACAGTTTATTTAACATCACTGAATCACTTATACATATATATGTATGTATGTGTATGTGTATATATATATATATACATACATATGTATGTATGTATGTATGTATGTATGTATGTATGTATGTATGTATACACACATACAGTACATATACATACAAACACATGTCTCCATGCAGAGTCGGTACTAGTCTGAGTAGGTACTAATGGAAAAGTGGCTTAATTTCCCTGCAGTGGAAGACAAAAGCAAGGTTTGACCACCCCAAACAGCTGCCAATCAACACAAACATGAAATGCACTAACATACAATATAGTAAAACGACATACTAAGTCTTTAGCTCTGCACTGTTAAAACTAAATGAAACTAATTACAGCAACCACAGACATGTATTGGCCTCGGTTCAGAAGCCCAAAATTCACACTGGCAAAGCAGCAGTGTGGCAATCTGTCTCCAAGTTAGGCTCCCACACACAGTTCTGCCTACAAGGGGCTGTACCTAGACCCAGGGTTCACATCTCACAACAAAGTTAACTGGTAATGTATTAAAGGTGTGAGTGAGAAATGAATTAAAAAGTCAAGACACTGAATGCACGAATGGCAGATTACAATTTATTTGCTTCATGTTACACCTGGCTGACAAAACAGCTGTGAGACAAATAAAAAAAAACTTTTAAAAAATGGAGAGAAAAGAAAGCCAAGCTATTTAGCCCGAGCAATCCAGTCATCATGCAGCAAAAATAAACACCTCATCAAATTGTAAGAGCACTCAAACTAGAATAAACCACACACACACTTGCTCGTAAGTGGCTCATTCAACTACAGACTGAGGAAACAACCCTAAGTAGCATTATTTGCCTCTTGACTCAGCATTTCTTTACTAACAGAAAAGGCAGAGAGAAAAATGTTCGCTACAAAAGTCTGTTATTGATCTGATGTCTGCTGAATCAAATTCATTCAGCAGGCAGAGAAAGCCAATTTGCAGAACAAACAAAGATTTTCCAGTTAGCCTGTCTTAAGAAATTACCCAGGATGATGTGTTTAAAAAAAAAAAAGAAAGAAATCACACACAGTTTTGCTCCTATATGGTATTGATACTCTGAGAAGCTACAAATCATATACCAACATCAAGGTGATCACTTTGCACTGTGAATTCCTGCTTAGTTTAACTTTAACTATGCAAGTAAAGGAAAGATTTTAAGATCCACTCGAATATCTAAACGTGGTCTTATACAATAAACATGTATGCACCTTGAAAAAAGTAACATGATGCCATAAAGGTTAATAGCTTTAAAAATTATGTCAGTCTTTGAAGAAAATCTTTCATATATCTCAAGACATACAAAAAAGAAATATTTATTGATGTAAATAAATGAAGGATGTTTTCCATTCTTTGCTAATGGTCTTCCTCAATTACTCACTTCTGAATTTGAAATGTGAATCTAAATGGCAAATGGCCTGTATTTGTATAGCGCTGTATTAGTCCCTAAGGACCCCAAAGCGCTTTACACGTTCAGTCATCCACCCATTCACACACACATTCACACACTGGTGATGGCAAGCTCCATTGTAGCCACAGCCACCCTGGGGCGCACTGACAGAGGCGAGGCTGCCGGACACTGGCGCCCTCTGACCACCACTAGTAGGCAGCAGGTGAAGTGTCTTGCCCAAGGACACAACGACCGAGACTGTCCAAGCCAGGGGCTCGACCAGCAACCTTCCGATTACAAGGCGAACTCCCAACTCTTGAGCCACAATCACCCCTTCTACTGAAAGAAGGTGCCAGATTACAAAGCAATAGTAGTGACACAGCATAAGTGAAATTTAGTGTGTCCCCTGGAAATCTTAAGTAAAAGTTTAACATTACTGCTTAACACTTACGTTTGACAATAACAAAAGTAACTTCGCCCTGTAACTTGTCAGGTGCTGCACTGTTTTGTCCCATGACTAATGTGAAAAAATATTTTCTACTTAGGATGTTGTATTTTGTATCTTTGCCACCATGTAACCACATCAGTAATTTTTATCCACTGTTTGCTCTTCCTGTCATATGGACAGCAGCTAGTGAGTGCTCCACCAATGCTTGGTTGAGTCATTTGTTTACTTCTGCAGCTGCTAGTCTCTCCTCCTCCTAACTTCAAAGCGTGGCAGCACTCTACTCTGTGTTTTTTGTCCTCAAGTGGTGAAACAAGTTTGTTGTTTCTATGTTTAGGAGAAGCAGTTTTCTTGCATTATTTGCACAATACCACTTTTTCTGGAGGATGTTCAAGGAGCTCCGACTTTATGTGCTAAACTATCATCAAAAGGGTGACATGCAGCTCTTGACTTCAGACATGCCTAGTACGAGGGAACATTAAGACATGGTGTTGCTATAGCAAAGATATTGTGATATGAAATTGTTAAAATAACAAGAAGAAGTGTGTTCCAGTACTAACTCAGATGATATGATATGGCACAGCTCTAAAATACCCAAATGTCCCAGTAATAGACACGCCAGTCCACTGTATCCATTTCTCGCTTTGCTTCTCCAAAGTGTGGAATGGACACGCTTGCAGAGGTTGCATTACCAGTAGAGGGAGATAATATATTTAAAGCCAAAAAGTTGGTAGTGAGCAAAAAGCATATGAAGTACACTCCAGGGTCCTTAATTGCCAGAAACGATTAAGCTAGGTGGCTAATATGTATTTACATGTCAATTTGTTAATAATGTCTGTTTAATTATTATTGATTATTTTCATGTTGGCTTGAAAAAAAATATCTCCCTCTGCTGTTACTGCAAATTCTGCATGTCGACATGGTGTCTATTACATGTTTTGCTGTGATAGTGGCTGGAAATATTGAAATAGAATAACGTATACAACATAGACGTTACATATCCTTTACTGTCCAAAGAAAAGTAGCTTCATTCAGACTTGGAAATTTTGTATTTTTCAGTTTTGTTCAGGTTTATATGGAAGCCTGTTTCCTCTACTAAAAAAAAAAAAGAAAGAAAAAAAGTGAAAATAACTCTAAATTTCGAGAAAGATACTTTTTTTGTGGTGGAAAAGGGGCATCCATAGGGTTCAGGTTCAGTTACATTAAAAAATAGCTTTTATTTATCAAGGTCAGCTAAAACCAGGCTAGCTGCTTTTATTCCCTGTGCTAAGTTAATTTCACTGCCCGTTGTTTGTAGCATTTTAAATAACACTTGCTGCTTAAAAGCAATGAAGTGTATTTTTTAAAATATCTAAATAAGCAGACAGGCAAGCATTGAAGTCAGCATGGCATACAGTGTAGGCTGGTAGCTATTCAGCTGTACAGCCAGAAATTCGCTTGTTTATTAAACTAGACAACAAGCCAGTTAATCAGTCACGCAGGCATACAAGCAGGGCTGCCATGTGCAAAGCAGCCTACTTCATTCGGTGGTCAGCCAGGTCACCATCACCTAGCCAAATATCCCAGTCAGTCAGAAAAGTCACCCAAATATTTAACAGAGCATGCTTTCCCTCTCCATGTCTGTCAGTCAAGCAAATAAGCTTTTCTGCCAATATTGCTTCGAGAGTCACAAGAAGGTGGGTGAGTAACAGACCTGAGTTTAACCAGAAGGAGGTGAGAGAAACAGAGACGCAAATCAAGATAAACAGGAGTAAAAATGGAAGCTTAACAGAATACTGCTCGGCATTCAGCAGCAGAGCCAGCAGATATAGTATTCTCTGCATTCATTCAATAACGGGCTAGCTGTGAGAAATGATTTGTGGGTGCAGGTGTGAGGCCTGTGGTGCACACATGCAAAATAACCATAATAATGAGATTCATTTTGTCAGTTTAGTACAGTGGATGGGTGAGAGAAATTATGCAATGTGATAATTTGCAAACAGAGAAGAAATCTAATAAAGTAATAAAGCCAACGGTAATACTTCATTAATGGCGTCTGAATTGACAGAAATTAGTGGGTGTGAGTGGCAATAAATGACAGAGAAGGACCTTAGCCATTGTTTCATAAGGCACAACGCTGCCAAAAGCATCGTTACACATAATTTTTATGTGCACTCACGAATGCAGTCATCTGCCCATGTGACACACACTGAAAGTAGAAACGGGCAAATGGGCATATAAACATGCGTGTGTGTGGTCATAAAGCCTTTTGGAATATTAATTTTCAGCCTTGTGATAAGATATGAGACCTTTTAAATGATTAGCTGAACAGCCATTTTCGAAGCAATATCACCGGGCAAAAGTCTTTTGTTATGCCCTAAGTGTTTGTAATAGTGACAGAATAAAAAGGAATAAATCATGAAAATGACACAACATTACAGCTGGGTATGACAGCCAGGGGACCAATGGATGTGGGATGGTATAGATGGAAAATTTCAGTTATAAACACAAAATCAACAGCCACCAGAAGGCTTTGCTAATTTGTGGTGACCATTAAAAAGCCCTCTGCTTTTAAATAGCTCAGGTTTTTCAACATTTTTCATCACCTCTCTTTTTTAAACTCTGTTCCCTTCGGAAAATGTGTTTGACCAACTATTCTGTAATATATCTGGTACAAATACACACAGAGAAAGACAGCAGCATGATCATAAACTACAATATATAAAAGAAGGACACACATCAGCGAATCGTTAGGTTTAAATGTTTAACCAGCTGGTTTAACCAGTGCAAATAGCAAGTAACACTGAGTTGGAGGCATTTTGACATGTAGTTGTGGTCAAACAACCTGCTGAATTTCAAATTGGGTACCAGAAAAAGAGAAAATATCCAATGGGTACCAATTGTCCAACCACTGTTATCAACCATGCAGAAGAGCATATTTGAACCCAAAATATGTCAAACCTAGAAGCAGAAGACCATCCCAGGTATCACTAGAGTCAGCTAAGAACAGGAAACCGAGGCTGTGAATTACACAGGGCCACTAAAGTTGGGAAACAGAAGAGTGGAAAAATGTTTAATGATCTGATGAGTGTCTACTCCTGCTGTGACATTCAGATAGTCAGGTCAGAATTTGGGTTAAACGACATGTAACCATGGATCCATCCTGCCTTGTATCAGTGGTTCAGGTTGTTGGTGGTGTAAAGGTGTGGGGTATATCTTCTTGGCAAAAAAGATATACCCCACACTTGATTACTGTTGTTGACCATGTCCATCCCTTTATGAGTCTACTGCTCTTTGGATGACGCTTTGAGTAGAGTAACAAAGCTCAAAACATCTCAAACTGTTTTTTTAAACATGACAATAAGTTCACTGCACTCAATCTAATCGAGCACCATTGGAATGCGATGGAATGAGAGATAATGGACCAAAATCTCAGCGGAATGTTTCCAACATACTTTTGAATATGCAACAGAGAATTAAGGCAGTTCAGAAGCCAAAAGGAAGTCTAACCTGATACTAGCAAGGTGTAACTGCTAAAGTGTCTAGTGAGTGCAGTTTCTTGGTCTGAAAAATTAAGTCAGTGGAGAAGTACCCAAAGCGAATGTTCTTTTTAATAGTCAGCAGGGAGTAACCCCTCTGTGTACACAATTGAATAGAAGTATATGAGAAAATGGCCCTTAGTTTCCTTGATTTGTGGCCCCAGGAAACACATTCCTGCTGAGTTTTTGGCCTCGGTTGCCAATTTCAAGTATTACTAAATATAGCATATTTAAAGGTATGAGTTAGTGCAGGGAGCACTCTGTGTTTGAGTGTGACAGTAGCAAAATATTTGCCTTCCACACCATCATTTGTTTATTTGCAACTATACTTTCAGTTTCACATAAAACATTGCTCTCAAAAGAAGCGATCGTAGGTATAGATGTCAAATATTTGCATAGTGAATATGACATTCAATCACCCACACTTTCAAATGATTTTGCATTTATTATTACAACTTAATCACTTATGAGCAGATCTAGACCAGCAATGCCGCAGTCATAAATCAGCTAAGCTTCCATCTAACCATTCCAGATGTTCAGCGTTCTAAGTGTGCACCCGATGCCCTTGAGGGGAGTTAATGTATTCAAAATGTAGATTTAATGTTTTTCAAGACAAAGGTAACATTTAAATAACCCAGTGGCTCCTCATACGCTATATTATGTATTTTATACTTTACTGGAAAGTTGTAACCTGCAGCTAAGACGTTGTTGGGCTGAAAATCACTTACTACTTCCACTGAGTGAATCAGGCTGTTTGGTCAGATATCTTCCTCCCAGCTGTTGCTGTGCTGTATACACTGAGCAGCTCTGCCAGATAAAACAACTTCAACTTGAGTTACCTCCATTGCACACTGCCGCTGACCATGCCTGGATCTCGGCAGGTTCCAAGGACTTGTCAGGAATCGTAGCGGGGCATCATGATTGTTAAATGACTTTTTCTCTCATTTTTGTTGATTATACATAGGTTTGCTGTTTGCTGGCAGAAACTTGTTTTTCCCGTGGAGAGGGAATTGCAGCACAGCGCTCACCACTTGACTGCAGGTTCCAAGGTTTTGCAACTTTTTTAAAAATCTTATTTCAAAAAGTACTGTACACTTAATGTTTGATTGCATACAAACATCTAGTGGACAAACTACCGGCTGAGTTGTCATTTCATGGTTTTATGATTGCGTTTATGAAAAAAAGTAATATGAATTCAGTATTTTAACTGGCTGGGAAAATGTGGACAAAAACAAAAATATTTGTAAAAACAGCCAAACTCTAAAAAGAAAAACAAGCCTAAATAGCTAAGTGAAACTTTGAAACTACTCTTAAACAGCTTGTCAGATTTAACACTGCACAAGACTTTAACATTATTTCAATAAAGGTTATGTAAGGCATTGAGAAAATTGACAGAAAACCCAAAGGTCCATGGCCCAAAGCACTTCAATGCACAGCCATGACCCTGCAAGGAGTGGATTTAGGTTCTGATGAAGTCATGGAAGGTGAAAGAGTTTAGTTAAACTTTCCAGACACAAGTGTAGCAGTAGTAACAGGATTAACTGGGGTTGTAATTGAAAGGGATAAAGCTGTTAACTCGACTCCCAATGTTGTAACAGATGTCGAAACAAGCTTTAGAATATCTTATTTTATCCCAGGGTGTCAAATACTTGCAACATTGAAGACCAACAGAGTGATTAAAATCTTCATTTGTTTTGCTGCCCCTGACTAATTTTTTTTTTTTTTTAAATTTTGGTTAGGTTTAAGAAAATATGGATGTTTGGGTTAAAACATGTCCCTTCATTAGCCTCCTGCATTCAAAACTGACACTTGTCCAGTGTGATGGCTGTATCTACAATAGTAACATTCATTATGGTTTCTCACTCTTCCACATCAACACCATTTTTAAGTTATTTTTTGTTGCAATTACTGGAATTACATGATACATGTAGGCAGCACGGTGGCACGGTGGTTAGCACTGTTGCCGCACAGCAAGAAGGTCCTGAGTTCAATTCCAACATCAGGCTGGGGTCTTTCTGTGTGGAGTTTGCATGTTCTCCCCGTGTTTGCGTGGGTTCCCTCCGGGTACTCCGGCTTCCTCCCACTGTCCAAAGACATGCAGCTTGTGGGGATAGGTTAATTGGAAAATCCAAATTGCCATTAGGTGTGAATGTGAGCACGAATGGTTGTCTGTCCCTGTGTTGGCCCTGCGACAGACTGGCGACCTGTCCAGGGTGTACCCCACCTCTTGCCCTATGACAGCTGGGATAGGCTCCAGCGCCCCCTGCGACCCTGAAAAGGATAAGCGAATGGATGGATGGACAAGTATTTGTTCATTTGCTTCAGCACATTTTGACACTGCAATGTATTCTTGAATTACCTGTCTGCTATTCCAGTCCTTTCTTGTTAATACAAAAGAGGAAGCTTTTATAAGTTGGTCAAAGTACCAGTTTCAACAGGTGGTTTACCTGCTGCTTCTGGGTTTGATTGACAGTATCATAGTCCTATTTCCTGTTCTTAGTTCTTTCCTTGCCTGAGTTTTCGTATTTTGTACTTCCTTTTGTACCTCCGAGTCCTGCTATTGGATCCTGCCATGCCTGCCACACATACAGTGGGGCAAAAAAGTATTTAGTCAGCCACCGATTGTGCAAGTTCCCCCACCTAAAATGATGACAGAGGTCAGTAATTTGCACCAGAGGTACACTTCAACTGTGAGAGACAGAATGTGAAAAAACAATCCATGAATCCACATGGTAGGATTTGTAAAGAATTTATTCGTAAATCAGGGTGGAAAATAAGTATTTGGTCAATAACAAAAATACAACTCAATACTTTGTAACATAACCTTTGTTGGCAATAACAGAGGTCAAATGTTTACTATAGGTCTTTACCAGGTTTGCACACACAGTAGCTGGTATTTTGGCCCATTCCTCCATGCAGATCTTCTCGAGAGCAGTGATGTTTTGGGGCTGTCGCCGAGCAACACGGACTTTCAACTCCTGCCACAGATTTTCTATGGGGTTGAGGTCTGGAGACTGGCTAGGCCACTCCAGGACTTTCAAATGCTTCTTACGGAGCCACTCCTTTGTTGCCCGGGCGGTGTGTTTTGGATCATTGTCATGTTGGAAGACCCAGCCTCGTTTCATCTTCAAAGTTCTCACTGATGGAAGGAGGTTTTGGCTCAAAATCTCACGATACATGGCCCCATTCATTCTGTCCTTAACACGGATCAGTCGTCCTGTCCCCTTGGCAGAAAAACAGCCCCATAGCATGATGTTTCCACCCCCATGCTTCACAGTAGGTATGGTGTTCTTGGGATGCAACTCAGTATTCTTCTTCCTCCAAACACGACGAGTTGAGTTTATACCAAAAAGTTCTACTTTGGTTTCATCTGACCACATGACATTCTCCCAATCCTCTGCTGTATCATCCATGTGCTCTCTGGCAAACTTCAGACGGTCCTGGACATGCACTGGCTTCAGCAGCGGAACACGTCTGGCACTGCGGGATTTGATTCCCTGCCGTTGTAGTGTGTTACTGATGGTGACCTTTGTTACTTTGGTCCCAGCTCTCTGCAGGTCATTCACCAGGTCCCCCCGTGTGGTTCTGGGATCTTTGCTCACCGTTCTCATGATCATTTTGACCCCACGGGATGAGATCTTGCGTGGAGCCCCAGATCGAGGGAGATTATCAGTGGTCTTGTATGTCTTCCATTTTCTGATGATTGCTCCCACAGTTGATTTTTTCACACCAAGCTGCTTGCCTATTGTAGATTCACTCTTCCCAGTCTGGTGCAGGTCTACAATACTTTTCCTGGTGTCCTTCGAAAGCTCTTTGGTCTTGGCCATGGCGGAGTTTGGAGTCTGACTGTTTGAGGCTGTGGACAGGTGTCTTTTATACAGATGATGAGTTCAAACAGGTGCCATTCATACAGGTAACGAGTGGGGGACAGAAAAGCTTCTTACAGAAGACGTTACAGGTCTGTGAGAGCCAGAGATTTTCCTTGTTTGAGGTGACCAAATACTTATTTTCCACCCTAATTTACGAATAAATTCTTTACAAATCCTACCATGTGAATTCATGGATTTTTTTTTCACATTCTGTCTCTCACAGTTGAAGTGTACCTCTGGTGCAAATTACTGACCTCTGTCATCATTTTAAGTGGGGGAACTTGCACAATCGGTGGCTGACTAAATACTTTTTTGCCCCACTGTAACGCTATGACAAAGTACAGAACAAACCTGATGACACTGCAAATTCCAGAAAGCATGAGAGTCATGAGTAGCAAAGGCTGCTCTATTTATTGTTATTATTTTGTTCATTATTAGCAGCCTTGTTTTATTCACTATGTTTTATTTTATACATTGCTTTGTTGTGCATTGGACTGAATAACTAATCAACAGAAAAAAAAAACTCCCCATATGTTAACACAACAGGGGGAAAATAGTATTTACTGAAACACACTGTTCATTAGTCACAGATTGCTGTCTTTAACAGCCTTAAATTGCTTTGTTGTGTGGGGTTTTATGTGAAACGTGTTGATCATATTTATTGATAGTCTGGTGTAATATGTAGCTTTGTTTACAACTAAGCAACACTTGCCTACGTCGTTTAACAGGAAAGCGTTATCAAGATGTGATGATAACTAAAGTGGCCAGTAGGTAACAGTGTGGAGATGGCTGTCAGATTGTTTTGAAAACACGATACAGCTCCGACACAATTATTTTTGAATGTTTTAGTATTTTGCAAAGCTTCGTTTTACCCACCACTAGAACACACTAGTAACTAACTGAGCTTGAACACAGTATGACAGTATGACAAGGAAACACATCCAAACTGAGGCTATATGTACACAAATGAGGTAATGAGGGAGGAGGGAACACCTGGGTAACAAGATACCCTGGAAACTAATCAGGATGAAGGACAAGGGGAACTAAAACTTAAGATGAGGCATAAAAAACACTGACTGTCAAATTAAAACAGGAAGTAACTGATTATATGCAGTGACAAGACCCTAACACACTTAAAGTTGGCACAGAAGGACATCAGATGAATGTTAGATGAATGCTACAGTACAAAAATACCAGGGGGCGCATACAAAAAGAAACCCTAAACAGAATACTAATGGAAATAAACAGGAACTGCAACAAAGAGCCAAGACTTAAAACAGTAGGCAACATCACAGTCAAAATAGCAATAAACAAACTGAGAACCAAACAGAACATAGGATAAACAAGAGTTCAAATCCATGAAAACTCAAAGGTCTTCGTCCATGACCAAGCACCATGACACCTAATGGACCAAACCATCTGCAGCGATAGCATGGGGAGAAATAGGGTTTCTTCATATTCATGACGGTCTGCTCTGCTAGCACATACATTCTGAGTTTTCTCTGATTTGCAGAGGTCAGTTTGGGTTTCTTTCCGAGTGGTTCTCTTTAGCTGAGGTCAGGAGGTTCTTCGCAGGCCTCCGTATGTGAAGAATAAGGAGTGAGAAACCCGTCTCACTATTGCCATAACCTGCTGCGTCATAGCACCGACGCCAAAGGATCCATTATGTGTATCTGTGAGATGGTAGTGACTTTGCTAAAGCAGCAGTAGTTGAAACCCCGGTGACGATAACAAGCTGGCAAGACACTTAAAGTGCATCCCTAAGGGCAAAGTGAAAAATGTGTTTTTCAAAGAAAGTCTCCCGACTTTCAAAGCAGGATTCAGTTAACAGCTGCAAAATTCTGGCTCAGCTTGTTTGAAAAGAATAAGCTACTCTAAAAACATTTTCCTGTTGTTTCAAAGTATCTGATCTCATTGGGGCTTTTTGTTTGTTTGCTTTTTTAGTCTTAGTTTTTTCATTGCTTTATACCTGTAGTTTTTCTTAGAGCAGGAAATATTCAAAATAAAATCCTCTAATTTGTCATTTAAAAGGAATCCAGCACCTCCCATCAGCACTGCTCACTGTTCTGGTTTCATGTAAATTCCACAGAAAAAAAGAGATTTGGCATGTCAAAGATAGGTACAGCATGAAAGCCAAAGTCATAAGCATGGGGGAGTGAATGTATGAAAGAGAATGAGAGCAGGGGAGAGAATTAACGAAAGCAACACAGATAATGTTATTAAGGTTTTCTTTTATTCATCCTCATGTTATATTATTTCCACGGCCTTGACGCCTTGTCAGGGTCTCTGGTTGCTTGATAACTGTGTCCACTATTCCCACAGGGCCTTTTTTCTGCAATAGCACCATGTTCTTATCTCAGAAGTACAGACGCTCACATACAGACACACACAAACACACACACAAACATGCACTGACACAAATGCAGAAATTTGCTCGTGCTGCATTGCACTTGTGCCGCCATAGCTCACAGTCTCATATGCGCATGTTCAGAAAAGCACATTACAAGCAATCAAAAAACTTCCCGTGTTCCTGTGCATTTCCACTTCATGTGGGTGCACATATACTTACAGCTTAAAAATGATGACACACTTACATAGATGCAGATTGAAAAGGAATATCTAGTTGAATCTCCATAGCAACAACTAAAATAAGTGTCATTTAGAGAAAAGGTGGGGAAAAAACAAACCATGATGCATTTTGTGTCTATAAACTAGCAACTGCAGGACAGATACAGGGATAAACCTATGTGGCTTTTCATGATCCAAGTCTAAAGAATATGCGTATTACAAGAGAGAAGATTTTAACAATTTCACGTGTGGACAGTGAAACTGGAGCTAGCAGCTCGGTTTACCCCACTTACAATCATGACTCATACCAGGCTAAAACAGCCTGGCTAGAGTAAAAATTTGCATATTTTTTTGTAACTGAAAGAAGTGTGGAACACTATGCAAGACTTTTGTGCAGATTAAATAAGAAATAATAATCAGTATATGTATACTTTGCATGTGCTATTTTCCCCCAATTACAAACACTGCCAATGGTTCTCAGACTGCCGGGCTAACTCTCATGCCAGGGCAGCGAGTCGCTGCAGGCATGGCACGGATGACCAGAGAAAAAACATGGAGTGAAACTAAGCTGAATGAATGATTCTTGGTTTGATTCTCCAGGCTTGCTGAGGACTGTTTGTATGGATTATACAAGGTTTCATATGCCTGTGTGGGTTTTTCTCAGTGTACTCGGGCTTTAAGATATTTATGTTAGCTTTATCGGTGATTCCTGGACTTATCTACGGAGACAAATTAGATAAGCACATATACATACAGTAAAGACCTGTGTGAAAAAGGTAAATGTGTCTCATAGTGCAAAGTGCTTTGAGAGGTCAGTAAGATTAGAAAGATCATATATAAATGCCAGCTCATCTATTCTATTTGTGGTGACTTTTATTTCACTTAAACATAAATTTGATTTTTTTTTATAGTTTTTTGACTGAAAACTCTTCTGAAGTGGGGCATGCTAGAAAAAGTTTGGGAACCAAAGCTAAGGCGAGCTGTAGAAGCTTGCGGTATTGACCTTGGATGAAAGAAAATAACGACGTTGCCCAGGTGTCAAGCCATTCAGGTAAATAATGTATCGTTTCTTTTTTTGTAATCCTTTTAAAGTCAAGACTGCACTATTTATATGACCCTGAATCGCAGCTTTATTTATTTATTTATTTTTTTGTCCCTTGGAGGGTGTTAAAAATGCATGATACCGTCCCTCTATCATCACACCTGTGATTCAGGCTGAATCACAGGTGTGGATTTTTTTTTTACCTGAATCATTCAGGTAAAAAAAAAATCCACAAATGTATAATGTTTTCGTGTCAAACGTCTACTGTCACAATCACTCTGAATGGCAAGCGGCAAATGGTAAAGGATACAAGGGTCAAAACAAAGCACTTCCATTCAGCTTGTGAAGAGTTTAAATTATTGTCTGGGTTAGCTTTCAGTACATGAACATACTGTATGTCAGCTAATTAAAATGGATTGGTCAAGTGCTTTTAAATGTTGAGCAGAGGCTAGTTGAATCTGGGAATTTCATTGGAACATCATTATTACACTTGACCTCAGGGCTGACAGAGAGTGAACAAAGTGTGTGTCTGTGTGTGTTTGTGTGCGTGTGTCTGACTCAGTATGAGGCAGCCTTTTTTACAAAATTGGGAGAAAGAATTACAGAGAAAACCTCAGACTTCCAGAGGTGCCTATTAAAACTTGAGATACTCTATTCTGATTTGAAAATGTGACTCTGTATGTGTATGTATGCGTCTATGATGCACACACACAGTTGTGTTTGATGTTAAATGCAAACATGCGTGCTTACACACTCCCCTTTTATGTGTGGATGTAGTTAAGGGCACTGCATAGAACTGTGAAAATGTGTGTGAGTGGGTGTGTGCATGTGTGTACAATTTGTTGCTTTCATGCTGATTTCTGCTTTTCTTGACTAGCCTCCTCTCAGCAGTAGACTAACCCCCACTAGCACAGAGCTGCCAATCAAAAGTAGCAACACACATAGAAGCACATACACAAATATACAGCATATGAATATCTGTATAACAAAGTTATGCTGTGACATTAAAGCTCGTATCCTTTCACATATTTTTTGAAAATGGGTGCAGGGATTTAATTTTTTTATTGTTTTCAAAACAATAGTAACAGGTGCCTAAAGATACAGTTCAAAATTGTTTCTTTGCTAAGCTGTCTATTAAGTGGTGACATTTGTCCTCAGGAGATCCACAGATCAGTGTTAAGTGCCTGCAAAGCCTGTAGAACTATTGCTCAGGACCACTTAAAGAAATGAGAAAAAAGTCTGGCTTCTTGGAAGCAAAATAAAAATAAATCAAAGGTGACTCAAGACTTTTACAGTATTTGGGGATAAGCAAGACTAAATGTCTGAATGCCTGTAAAATGTACTTTGACTTACACATACAGACTTAACTGAACAAACTGGGAAACCCGAGAATAATGGCGAAAGAACACAGGGAGACCAGATGGACACAGAGTCATGACTGGGGAGACGGAGACACGACTGACTGGAGATACAGAACACAGATGAAACTGAAGCCAACTGAACATGTAGGAGAACTAACATGCAAAAAAGAAGTACATGTATATAATAATTCCAAAGAATGGTCAGAGACCAGATCGGTCTCTGAGATCTGCCTCACATTTCTTAGAAGAAGTGATAAACATAGACTATTTATATGATATAAAAACATACTCCCCGTCATGTGCCAAGGTTGCCCTGGCCTCACTTGGTGATAAGGGTGCAGTAAAAAAATATTCAATCTTACACCTGCGTCTCCTTAGGATTCTTTCTGGATCAAAGAAACCTGGAAACTTTTTATATAATGTCATGTAGCAAACAATAATAATCCAATTTCAGAAATCCAAACTTTGAATTTAGTTACAATAAAATGCAGGATTTAGTAAAGTTAATAGTAAACCACGGATTACGAACCATATGACTGTGATAGCTACACTGTGTACTGTGAGATCACTGGATATTTGTACTATTCTACCTATTAGTGTACTTTTCTCATCACATCACATCATGTGATCAGTTTTACTCTGAATGGGAGTGTTTATGGGAAACTAAGAAAGCGCAGCATCAAATTCAAACTCAGAGGAACATATCTGCTTTTGGCTGGGAGTTCTTTTCTACTACACTTTCACAATAGTATGACACTTGCCAGTGAGCGTTTGTCATCTGACGAGGTTATGCATGCCTCACCTGGTTGAGAGTGAAGCGAACTAGACAAATGGACAATATAAAAGATTAACATAGTAAATGTGATGTAGCCCCCTGGTTTGTGAAATCTATTTAAGGAGCTGAGTGGGGTTTTTTTTCATGCTCACTGGATAATGGCTTGTGATTGACAAGTTTTTTGCCAGAAAGCCATTCTTTCTAACTCTTACAAACTATCATTTACAAAACAGACTTAATATTTGATTTAATATGACATGGAATGTGCAAATGTGCTATAGAGTCATCAAACTATTCAGTAATGTCACAGAAAGGAAGAAGGGCCATTTCCCTACAGACGTCTATACAACAGTTGACCCCTGGTGGCTCGTAAAACAATGCCTGTTTAAGACAATTCTGTAATGACTTCCCATTTCAAACCTAGCCAGGTCCAAAAAAAGAGTAAAACCGTGTAAAACAGGATTGCAAACAGCAGTGCAGACAGCTGCAGACAAGTTCACTAAAGCTGAAAAACACATAGCCATCATAATCCAATTGGAAATATTTGTACTTGTTTAAACTATGACAATTAAGACTGGTTGCAAATGACAGACTAAATCACAGCAGCCATTGGTTAGTGAAATTTGCCACCTTAGTGTTTTGAAACTGGCCGTGACAAGCAAAGGTGTGAATCTGGGACCAAGCGACGCTGTATGCTTTGGTAGCAATGTGTCAATCACAAGGTAGGCTTGCGCTAAAGCCCATCAGACTTCATCTTTGTTTGACTCTAATGGCAGACATACTTTACAGAAATAAACATCATGTTGCATTCAAAATAACAAGTGAGATCATTAGAAACAATCCAGGTTTATGGCATTCACTCTGGTTTTACTTCCAGATATCAGAAACTACAATGAGAAAAAAAAAAAAAGAGCACACTAACACACAAATACATTACATAAGTAGATACTTCATTAAATGCATGACATTTTATGAGTTTGCAGTAATTGCAAGTAAACATATTGGATGGACTACATGAAATCCACTCTGCTGTCGGTGGCCTTGTCCATATTCGTGACTTGTTGCCAAGGCCACCCCTTTCATGTGCTCGTAACTAGATTACAAAAGGAAAAGATATGCTGGGTATGCTGAACTTGAACTCTCTTGTTAATGACCTTGATCATTCTGCCACAGCATCAAAGTTTCAATACAGAGACTCCTCGTGTGATATTTGCCGTTTTCATGCTCCGTATTTCAATTACTCTCATGAAAACATTTTTAAAGCTTCATTACTTCTTTAGGGAGAAATTTATTATTGCAAATGTTACCACCACTGATAACTAATTTCCTTTTTTAAATTATACCCTAACTCTTTATGCCATTTTCAATTTCTAATCCCATTTGCAAATTCCCAGCCAGTCTTCAGACTATTTTGTCCAACTCTCCCAGCTTTATAGGCTGCTCTTTATTATCAGTGTGAGACAATATAATTTCTGCATTTAATGGTATATAGCTATATGATTGGGAGCATAAGTCAACCCGATAATATTCTTCCAGACATCCAAAATTCAGCTGATGAAGCAGAGTCTGCTGTAATTCTCAGCTATAGGTGACATATAGAGTGTATTCCTGAATTACGACAAACCATTACCCTTTTAATTCAACTAAATTCTAAGATTTTAAAAAAAAAGAGCAGAGGTGCCTCAGTAGAACAGAAAATGCACAGTTTGGTCTAGCACAAAATCAAATAATGTATTGATAACAAGAATGGGTCCTTTATCTACCTTTATCTTCACACTTTTCACAGACATATGTCACATGTGTCTTTTACGGTGGTGCATTTAGTCTTAAGCTACCCATATTTCTTTACATTTTGTTTCGGAGGAGTCAGACTTGCATGTAATTTTTGAGTGGTCTTGAGCAATAGTTCTCAAGGATTTTTGAGGTTCTTTCGATTAGACTTAAAACCATCCTTTACTCAACAGGTGACCAGAGAGACGCTTCAGCTGATTCATCTGCTGTTTGCTGAAGCCTCATCAACTGTCTCAATGTAAGTGTTGCCTGTAGGAAGCCATTCTGAATGAAAGGAAAAGCGAGAAATAAACGATGAATGCCAAATTACACTGGAAGTCAGTGGGAGCATGACTTTAGAACAAAATCCAAATTTGACGTTTGATTCAAATAATTATTAACATAAGTAAGTAAAAGTTTATTTATATAGCACTTATCACAGACATGCTTCACAAGAAAGGTAACAAAACACAGTACAGTCAAAATACATCATAAAAACCCTGATCTAATTAAAAGCCATTTGAAATAAAAATGTCTTAAGCTGCTGTTTAAAGGTCTCCACCGAGTCCAGACACCATAGAAATAGAGGAAGTGCATTCCACAGTCTGGTAGCAACAGCTTCGAAAGATCGGTCCCCTCAAGTTCTGAAGCAAGTGCGGGGTACCACTAAAAGGTTTTGATTCAATGACCTCAGGGTTATGTCTACGAATCAAAACACCAGTATACAGAGGGTCCTGTCAGTGTACTCTGAAGGTTAAAACTAAAATTTTAAAATGGAACCTAAATCTGATTGGTAGCTGGTGTAGCGACTTTAAAACAGGGCTCCTTTGTTTGAGCAAGTCAGTAGTTTTGAACAACCTGGAGATGAGCCCTTTCTTGTTTTTAGACAGGTAAACAGACTATTACAATAGTCGAGCCTTGTAGAGACAAAAGTATGGATTATTATCTCAAGTTCAACTGTTTAACACCATAGATCTTTTGAGTTTTGAGATGTTGTTAGTTTAAAGACCATAAACTTTAAACATGAGACATGCTTTTTTCTACTGCAGGAGAATACTTGTTTTTATTTATTCCACAGTGTTAGTTGTTCATTTGCATATTTAACCAGCTCTCCTCCTTCCTCTATTTTTTCTTGATCTATCATGTCACATCCAATCCGACCAAGAACAGAAAACAAGTCAGTATTTCATTTACTTAACGACTGACGTTAGTGACCCACTTCCATATTAATAAAAATCATATGCTAATTATTGTTTTGAGCCAGTTAATTAAAAAATAAGTGTGCTAATAAGTGTTTATTTACAGTACACAGTTAAGTGTAAACAGGAGGCTCAGAATATGCTCACAGGTCAATAATATTCCATCCTCATTAGACAAACATCCATCAAGCTTTTCCTGTACTGGTCATTCACAGTGCCTATTAGTCCACATAGTGTAGCTTTTTTTATGTTTTAACTAAAAAGTTACAGTTTAGGTGGATTGCATTTTGTTGTCCTTCTTCATTACAGGATCAACAAAATAGTGCATCTGTGTATGTAATGCAATACTTCTTTGTGTGTGCGTGCTTTTTGTTTGTCTTTTGTTATGCTTTTATATTTACTATTACAATAATTTACGGAAAATTGGTGCAATTTTTAATGTAATTACTGTAATCACCATCAATGCTCTAAACGGGTGCATAATAGCTAAAGTATCCATAATTTGCACATTGTAATGTTATAAAACAGTCCAGAATTTGTGGCATACTTTGATCTTTTCATCAGTATGTGGCATTTGCATGTAGATCAAGCAGAAACCTCTGGGGGTGAAAAATTAAAGTGAACAGCATAGTGCCAAAATGGCTGCTCCACAAATGGCCACTCGAGACTGGCTTTAGAAGCAGGTCAATCACCAAAAGTTGAAATAAACATGTTTACAGCTTGATACAAAAATTATTTTGGTCTCTAGCTAATTTTCTTTTTATGATTGTGTCATAAAAAGTGTGGTGGAATTTCTGTCTAAGTCATCCATTTAAACTATGTGAGGCTGATAGGAAAAGTTAATGTCTTCTTTGTGGTTTGCGTGAGTCTCATTTTATCTTCAGGGTTCACTTGTACAGTTGTAAACAACCCTTTAAGGCATCAAGTGATCAACTTTTCTGTAAAAGCTACACCGTGGAGTCAACAAATGCTGAGCTGCATAGTACATAAAAGTAGCCAACACTCTGCTGACTCAGTAACTACAGAGATCCAACCCTTCTATGGCATTAACATCAGTACAACAACTGTGAGTCAGGAGCTTCGTGGTAAACAGTTCTATGTCTGAGCAGCTGAATGTAAGCATTACATAACCAAGCACAATCCCAAGCGTCAAATGAGTGCTGAAAAGCATGGGTTGGTGAATTCCAGGAGAGAATTACCTGCCAGCTGTGCTGAGCTTGGAGGTTCTGGGGCTGGCCTGGTTTACCTTAGCTAAAATGAAGACAAGTATTAATGCTTCACTCTACCAAGACATTTTGGACAACTATGCTTCCAACTTTGGCGAGGGCCCTTTTCCATTCAGGTACAACTTTGCTTCAGAGCACAAAGAAAGAAAGATAAGCCCAAGTCAAGCCAACTCAACTTTGTTTGTATAGCATATTTAGAAGACACCAAGTGTCAGACAAAGTGCTGAACATAAGAACAGTGTAGTTAAAGAGTTTGGTGTGAGACAACTTAAGTAATCCACATAGAGCCCTGACTTCAAACCCCATGAGACACTTTTAGAATGAACTGAAGTTTGTAAGCCAGTCTCCAACATAAGCAGATGCTCTTCTGAAAGAATGGGCGGAAATCTTCACAGACACTCCCAAAAGAGTGGAAGCTATATAACTGTATAACTGGAACAAGGGGACCAACTCCATATTAATGCCTATGTATTTACAATGGGAAGTCATGAAAGCTCCTGTACAGGTGACCCAATACATTTGTCTGTATAGTGTAATATCACATTACACAGGTCAATAGCAAACTATCCTTGTTAGCTGAAAACAGCCTAGTTTTACTTTCTTGGTCAAAATATGTCTAGTTTAAAACAAAGAAACCAACAAAAAGAAAAAAGACTTGAGCTTAGCAATAGTCATGCTCAAACCAATCAAGGAAACATTGTGAATTCATCCATCTTTATTTTTTTTTTACATATTTCTTTGCGTTTTTCACAAAGATGCAGTGTTTTTTTTTGTGTTTGTTCTTTTCAATGAGAGATAGAACAGAAAGACTGATGCACTGATATCGCAAATATTTAGTTTCCGTAAAATATTAAAGCCTTTGTGTTGCACCATTTTCTTTGTCATTTGTGTGAATTAGTAATACAGCTAACAGCAGCATTAATGGCTATACTGAGGAACCCAAAACCAAAGGCCACATAGGGAAAAATAAAAGCCTTCAGCGAACAATCATTATGAATAGAGCAATGAAAACAGCAGTGCGTGCCAATCCTCAGTTCAGTTCTTTGCATTATTCATTTGCTAACAGCAAAACAAGTATTAACATATCAAATAATAACATAAATTCCCATGACACATTCATACCACTCCGGAACTAAAAAGGGCAATTTAACGCCACATTTATAAGTCAAATTAAAGGAACGTATTTTTATCAGTACATGGAGGTGCAGGGTGGTTTCAAAGGAGAACAACACAGAGAATGAATCTGCCTCTAGAATCTAAAACGTAAATCAAATCAAGAAGCTTTTTGGCTATTTTCTAGTTATTTCTAGATAGATAAAAGTTAATGATTGTCATTACCAAACTTTAATTTTTGTTTTGAAGAGGATTAAAGTAAAAAGTTTTCAAACATTTTCTGATGAATCTGAATTATTATTAGTTTTAAATTATTATTAATTTGTTAATAATTAACAAATAACTGATTTATTTGTTTGCTTGTTTTAATAAGTTGAAACTGCCAACGTTAGTATCTAATAAACCTTACATGAATCTCTTACACTCAAAGACATTGTCAGGAAAGTAAATGATCAAACAGACTGCATTTGTTTGCTTAAAAACAATCAAATAACAAAAATTCCCAAAACACTTACATGTAAACTTAACAATAAGCTCAAACCTGTTCATAGCATTGTTGCATCAGGTAACTAAGATATCGGTCAGGTCTCTTCACTCTTGATATAATCACTAATTAAGTAAATGCAAAAAAATCTGTTCTGTAGTTGACAAACAATGCAGTGGTAGTTATGAAATGCATGCTCTCTGTGTTTTTATCATGTCTCCAGCTAAACAGGAATTACTTTCTTTGTCTTCAGGTCTTTTGTTTTCTCAGTACTAATCATGAGACATGAGGACAAAGAGAGATGATGACCCTTTTTTGCCTATTATTCAAAACAGACAGGGGCTCATACTGATTTAGAAATGTAGTCAGCCTGCTGCTGCCTTTGGATTGATCCATTTTATAGTATGGATCCACAGCAAAACTGACTTCTACCTGATTGCAAAAGAACCCTCGGATACAGTTTCAAGTACATGATACATTTGTATTTTGTTGTGTCACATTTTTCTCCTTTAAAACTCAATGACAAAAAGTGTTCTGGTAATTAAAAATAAAAAGCTAAAATGTCCCATTTATGTAATTAATCAGACCCTATGTCATTACACTTGCTACGGCACGCTCCAAGCATGCTTCTATCAATGGTCCTTGAGATGCTTCTACAGCTTGATTGGGGTCCACCTCTGCCTAAGTGAACCACATGGTAATAATGACGTACACAGCTCTCCATGTAAGGTCTCAAAGTGGTGGTAGTGAATTCAGTTCAGCTGAATTCAATTTATTACATAGCAGGAATCACAACAGTCGCCTAAAGGCACTGTATACTGTGAATGAATGGGATCTAGAGTTCCTTTGTGGAGATGAGCAAGCCTTCAAAAATGATCTGTGCAGCACTTCAATCAGGCCAACATGGTAAACTGTGCAGACAGAAGTCATTCCTCACTAAAAAAAAGAAGCACATGACAGTTGAATTTTTCTACCAGCATCTGACCAACTCTGAGAACATGAAAAGCAAATTCTCCTGGTCTGATTAAGCAAAATTGAACTATTTAGCCACGATTTCTCCCATGTAAAAGAAATCATGCATTCCTTCATTAATATCATCTGTCAAACAGTGCGGTGGCAGCCTAATGTTGTGATACATTCATATTAACTGCTAATCCTACTACTGATATGTATTTTGCATAATTATTTTCTCAGTAAATCAACAGTCAAGTTCAATATTCTCATGCCATTTATTTGTTTGCTCTTCCTTTCTGCTCCTAGCTCATTTGTAATAAAATGTTGGTTGATGTTTCAGTGTCATATTTATACATATGTATAAATATACATATTATACATATACATTATACATAGAAAATAACTGAGGCTGCAGAGTCTGTAATATTTCACATGGAAGGAAACTATATACAGGAATGTATGGTGTGTATTCAAACAGCACAGAATGATTGCTGTATGGGAAAAAGACATAAACGGAAGTGATATGAACACCTGGATTTAGTAATACGACTGAAACAGCAATGTTCACAGATGTTACGTTTTCTTAACTCCTAGAAGAAAATATAACCCAACTAAGCCACCTCTGGATGTGAGCTGCATTTTGCAGTGATACCAGGTGAAAGGGAAGCCTGTTGAGTCTGCCTGTCAATCTGTCTTTTCTTCTGCTCTCCTAACAGTCTGTTACTGTGTGTTTTCTCTCACTCTGCCCACTGACAACTATCACCAAGTCTTTCTTAGACTCTTGAACTCCCATCTGCCTCAGTTCCTCAGACAGAGGGATCAAATTCACAGGTTTAATTGTCTCTTGCTCCTTGCACTTATCCGTGCTCCGTGATAACTGGCAAGTGGGTGTCTGGGATTTTTGAGATCATTTACCCTTTTAAAACATTCATTCACAGGGGCACATTTGAGCTACTCTGTGACTTGCCGTGAACATCTGCAGTACAGGTCATCTTAATGCATAATTTAATCCCTTCTTTTTGATAAGGAATGGCAGAGTTGTGAGGGAAAAGGAGGAGGAGAAGACAGATGTGAAGGAAAGAAAGAAAAATAAAGAGAGAGCCTTGACCTGACATTTTACTGGCTGGGCTGAACTTCTTTGATAGCGCCAGTGTAATGTTTGACCACAATGGAAAGAAGAAAAAAAGGGGGTGACGAAGCCGGGGCAAAGGGCTGAGTGAGAGTGGGAGGACTAGAGTTTGGGGTCTTTCAGGGACTGTGGAATGCATTGAGTTAATTTGGAATTTAACACAAGCAGAATTTAAAAGAAGAAGAAAAAATAGTGGCAACATGTTCACAAAACTATAGAAACCAAAGAGACCAGATGCTGCAGTTTGAAGCTAAATCTTTTGCTATTCTTGGTTGACATAGGATTTTTGCTGCTTAACTGTTTGGTTGGCTTTACCATTTCATAATGTACCAAATGTTTCAGATCACAGTCTGGTTTAAGACCCAGCCCCCCCACTAGTGATCTTTATTTTAAATGATTAAAACTGCCTGGACACTTTTTTTTTTTCCAAGTAGCATTCCCTGTGTCTGCACCTAAAGCATTTCTTAGTTTTACCTTTTGAAAAACAGTATACTGCACTGATGACCAAAGAAAAAAATCCCAAGATATAATCACTAAATTTGCATGTTCCCATTAGCTACTTGAATGTTCAAATTTTTCCAATTTGACCATCATTTCCATCTTAGGAAACAGCTGTCTAACCATGCAATTTTACCCACTGGATAAATTTCCATCTTAGGAAACAGCTGTCTAAACATGTAGTTTTACCCACTGGATACATTAGACAGATTTTACTCTTGATTTTTAATGCTTTAGGCTAAAGAAAGCTAAACTTACAACTTAAAAACATTAACTACAATAAGATAACTGAAATGAAATTACAGTGAAGTTACATGTTGCACCAGTTGTCCAGTGACAATTGCAGCTGCTCAGTGCAGTGCAGGTTGAAGTACTAACCATTTACCTATCCTATAGCACTATGATGCATACAACTAGGTTTGGGTATTTAACATTGTGGGGTGGGTGTGGTCTCTGGCCGGGTGCAGAGAAAGGGTGCTCCCGGGGAGGCGCAGAGGCGGGATGAACAGGTGTGATGGGAAGAGTGATTGATGGTGACTCTTTTTACATTCACAGTAATGGTCGGGCGAGAGGAGCAACCGTGACAGTGGAGCGGGAGTGTCTGAGTCCCATGCGTTGTGCTGAAACCACAGTGCGATTAAATAAAAGTGCTGTCACCACGTCAGTGGATTTGTGTCCGTGTGTTGGGTCCGACGCAATGTCGCATCCCCAGCCTGATCCACCTACTCCCCCGGCGGCCCAGCCACCCGCCCAACCACTACAGATGATGGGCCAAATGATGCAGGACATGGCGGCAATTGCAGCTCAGCAGTTGGTGATGTTACGCCAGAAGTCGGAGCAGCAGACCGCGGCTCTGGGGCAGCTGCTGGGCAATGCGGCCGCGCCAGTGCATCCCCCCGCTGGCAGTGACATTACACCGGATTAGGGAGGGGGAGGACTAGCTGGTGTTTATTGAGGCTTATTTAGGTGTTGAGCTGCCACTGGCCTAGGAGGAGTGGGCCGCCCGACTGCTGCCACTTCTGCCGTGCGAGACTCAGATGGCAGCGCTGAGCTTGCCCCCCAGACCGCGGCGGGGTGTTCGAGGGTGTTTGTCGGGTGGTTGGGCATCTCCCCGGAGGACTACCGGTGTCGTTTCCGTGCCTGCAGGATGACGGAAAGAGAGTGGCCATTTGCATGGGCTCGACAGCTGGAGGATGCAGTGGCGAGGTGGCTGCGACCAGGCCCCTCACCGGAAGAGGCTTGGCTGCTCAATCTGGTCGTCCTCAAGCAGTTTGTGCCTGCCGGAGGCGACGGCTCGCTGGTTCCACTGCCACCGCCCGGCCAATCTGACGGTGGCGTTCACGCTGGCGGAGGACCATCTGGTGGCCAACCCGGGACCCGCACGAGAGGGGCCGTGATGGAGAAGCCGTGTTCCGACATACCAACCGCTAGCTGCAATGGCACGGAGGGAGGTTGGTGGCCCTGGTGGGATGGAGTGTGCAGCAGGGACCCAGCAGCAGCTGATATCGCCCTGGAGCCACGGGGAGCCGCACAGACGCCGGGGCCGGAATGCTGGAAGTGTGGGTGACCGGGGTACCTGTGCCGAGAGTGTCCGCTCATGGAGGTGGGGCAAGTGTTCTGTGTTGCCGGTGCCCCAGCACCCGCCCCCGGTCCGGGAGGGACATACAACATACCAGGAAGGTGTCAAGGGGGTATACGCCACGCTTTGGTGGACACGGGCTGCACGCAGATCCTGGTCCATCAAAGTTTGGTTCGCCCGGGGGCATTGTTAGAAGCTGAATGGGTGGAGGTTAAATGTGTGCACAGTGACATTCACCGATATCCTGTGGTGTCGCTGGTGTTGAAATTTAAGGGCAAAAAGCATAGAGTGAAGGCAGTGGTTAGCCCACGCCTGTGGCATCCCCTGATCTTGGGCACAAATTGGCCTGGGTTCCATGGTTTGTTGGGGGAGTATGTAGGGATGCGATCGCAGCCTGTAGACGTGTGTAATGTCTGTGCGGCATTCAGTGGTGATGTGGGGTCGACCGACACCGCGGCCTCTGGTAGCATGCCCCACGGGAGATTTCCCACTCGAGCGATCTCAGGACAACACCCTATGCTCAACCTATGACCAAGTGATAGAAATTGGTGGTCAATGGGTGCACCCTGAGGCTGCGCGGACTTACCCACACTTCCAATTGAGAAACAATATGCTGTACCGAGTGAGCTGCGACAATCGCACTAATGAAATTGGTATCTAGTTGTTGGTACCGCAAAACCGCCGGAAAATAATTTTTCAGGTGGTTCATTGTAACCCCATGGCCGGCCACATGGGATCTGAAAAAAACTGGAACGGATAATGGCCCAATTCTATTGGCTAGGCACCTGCGCCGACGTGCGCTGCTGGTGCTCATCGTGTCCGGAGTGTCACTTGGTTAGCCAGCCAGCCATCCGTAAGGCACCTGTTACCACTCATGGAGGTCCCGTTTGACCACATCGGTATGGACCATTTAACCGGAGTGCACGTGGCTATCGCTTCGTAGTAGTCCTAGTGGATTGTGCGACATGATACCCGGAAGCAGTGCCACTGTGAAGAGTGTGGCGCAGGCACTGTTTCAGGTCATCCCCCGTGTCAGTATTCCGAAAGAAATACTGACCGTCCAGGGCACGTTGTTCATGTGTCACACACTGAGGGAGCTGTATGGGTTGTTGGGCGTTAAGACTAGTCGGACCAGCGTCTACCACCCTCAAACTGACGTGTTGGTGGAGCAGCTGAATAAAACCTTAAAGTCCATGATCCGTAAGTTCATTCATGAGGATGAGTGCAATTGGGATCACTGGTTAGACCCTCTGTTATTCGCAGTGCGGGAGGTGCCCCAGGCCTCCACGGGATTTTCTCCATTTGAACTATTGTATGTCAGGGGTGTTCGACCTGATTAAGGAAAACTGGGAGGAAGGTCCGAGCCCCGCGAAAAGTGAAGTTCAATATGTGCTGGACCTGAGAGCAAAGCTGCACACACTGGGGAGACTCTCACGAGAGAATTTGCTCCAGGCCCAGCAGCGTCAGCAACGCCTGTACAACAGAGGGAATTTTCACTGGGAGACAAAGTGCTTGTGTTACTTCCTTCTTCCAGTTCGAAATTACTCGCCAAGTGGCAAGAGCCCTTCGTGGTCACAAGGCGAGTGGGGGACGTTGACTATGAAGTAGTATGGCCGGACCTCAATCTCCTTAAAGCCCGGAGGCAGGCGGAGGCCGCTTCTCTGGTGAGCCCAGTAAGGGAGAGAGATGAGTTGGGGCCGGAGGTGCCAAAATCCAACATCCCCGCCTTCCTCCATTGTGATGACCATCTCACACAGGTCCAGAGAGCGGATGTTGCTGCATTGCAGCAGCACTTTGCTGACATGTTCTCCCCCCTACCCGGCCGTACTTCTCTCATAGAGCACCATTTTGAAACACAGCCTGGCGTGACGGTGCATTCACGGCCCTACAGGCTGCTGGAAAACAAAAGTATTACCGTGAGAACTTCTGAGTGTTATACCTTCTATGTCTGCAGCCTGTCCGCAGCTCGGACGCAAGAATTTCACTACATGTTGTACTCTGTATAATTGTGTATGTGACAAATAAAGGTTGTTTGTTTTGTTTGTTAACTTCAAGCTGCATCTGCAAACACATTTTTAACTCTTACACACACATACAAACCCAGATTAATACATTAGCAGGTATTTAGGGTATAGCTTGCTTAAGAACACTTAAGAAAAGTAGACAACTTGCTCTAAATCCTAATCCTCATAGTAAAAATTGGGTAACCAGTCCAGGAGATGTGACTAAATTTTATTGCTTGCATACTACGCCATACACCCCATTAGTGAATTAGACATTTAGAAATTATGCAGATAATTTTCAAATGTCGACATCTACATAGTTGTGTCTGATTTGACAGTAAGAGCATTCCTAAAAAATGGAAGTCTAGTTTACTTCATTTGAAATAAAAAATGTATATATTTTCTGCCATATTCATGATTATAATCTTGAGTTCTCAGATGGCTAATGGACTTAATCAAAAATATAATCATGAAAGACTTTATGTACCATTTTGGTACTTATACGCACTTCTGATGGATTTCCCTGCAGCTTACCAGACAGTAAGCAATACATCAGAGCATAACAGACATAACAGACAGTTAAAAATGCTATCTGCCTTAACCTTCCTCTCTTTTCATTGATATTATCCTAGTGATCAGTTTAGAGGCTTAGGGTGCTCAACTCAAGCAGTAAGAGACGCTTCTGAATACAAAGGGTATTGTGTACTGACTGAGAAGGAGAGGGAATAATGAAAAAGCAAGGAGGAAAAAGAAAGAGGATGTCATAAAACTTGGAGACTCACAGCTCAGTATGTGCCGTTGTGGAAACAGCTGGAGCAACATTATGTACATAAAATTTCACTTCATGAGTGACATGTATTGACATCATGGAAAGGGACATTTACAGTTCTGTGGTACGTTAGCTTACATCATCACTCCATGAGGAAAAAACTGAATTAAAAAATATAGTCCAATGATTTACAGGAAGTCATACTGCATTTTGAAAGCTTTAATTATCTTCTCTAACGATAACAAAGAGCTCACAAAGAAACGGTTGTTTGTGAGCATCAATGTGATTGTCTTCAACTTGACCTCATATGTCAAAATGATAATAGCAAGATAAACAGAGGATGGAAGTAAGTCATTTTGTAAATAATGGTGTTTGAGCCACTTTAAATGAAGGCCTTCCAGAACAAAGACAATCACAATGTATTTGATTTGGTTTTTGTTAGCTTCTCACAGATCTCTTTGTGAGGATCATGGGAAAAAGTAAGGAGCTTGGCCGGGTGCCACGATCTTTGGGCAAATTCAGCAGCTGTGTATTTTATCCTTAAGTACCTATTACAATATATATATACACACACACATATATATATATACACACACATATATATATATACACACACACATATATATATACATATATATATATATATATATATATATATATATATATATATATATATATATATATATATATATATATATATATATATATATATATATATACATATATATATATATATATATATATATATATATTATATATTATAAAACACAGGCCAAAGCAGGAGAGAAAAAAACACAGATAATAGTGAAAGATAGAAAGGTCAACATCAGGGGGAGGCTGAAACCCTATTTAAATAAGTGCTGTTTGAATGTGTGTGAATGATCGATGTGATTTTTAGTACTATGATGAGAAGGGGGGGAAAATTCATTGTTAGAGATTGTGTAAATGGAAAGAAATGAGGAGAAAAGGTAAAAAAATGAAAAAGAAAGGGAGCTTAGAAAGCCAAAAACGAGAGCATAACAAAGTAACAAAGAGAAGCTGCTGAGCAACAGACAGAGGATGAGACTACAGAGATAAAAGCAGGAAACATGGCTCTGCAATCCAAAGCAAACTTAATTCATGCTAAGCTGGCATGCTGGGGTCAACAGGGTTCTGGACTATACCCATTCAGTGGAGATTATTAGAGAATTTCTAAATGCCACATAATAAGAAAAACCTTTCTGGAAATACAAGAAAGTAAGAATTGGGAAGCAGAAAAGAATGGGCAATAATATGCAGGAAAAGGAGGGTAGTGTTATGGTCTGTCATGTCTAGCTCTCCTGTGGTGTCATGCACTTTTTCTCTGGAAGGTTTTGACAGAGCAAACTTCAATTTCTTCCTTGTTAACTGACTGCAAATTAACAGTTTATTCAGGAAAACCTTAATATGTGCACATCCATTCATGCACCTTGAAACCATGCTTACACAGCGTGGAGTGCGGCTAATGCTATCGCCTTCCTTAATTTGGAGTCTTCCGCTTCATGTGGTGTGGACAACAAAAATTTACTTCACTTTTTTTCCTTTCAGTTCCATTGTAGAGCTGGCTAAAGCTTGTGCAAATTCAGCCTCGCTGCCTTGTGCATTCCCGTGCATTTGGTGACAGCAACCTGACAAGAGGTAAGAAAAAGAGGCAGAAGAAAAAGTATTGCAAAAATGGACAGGAATGCAAAAGAAATGGAGGACAAACAGGGATGAGAAGGAGAGAAGAATCAAGACATTGAGCCGAGAAGAAGATTGGCAAGGGGCGAAACAGACAAAGCAAGGAAAGAATGAGAAAATGAGACAGGAAAAGAGATACGGTACAGCGCAGTACAGTCAAGGTGGCAGGATGAATGTCAGAGACTGAGAGGGAGAGTGAGAAACAATACGGCGTACAAATGAACAAGCGAGTGAGGACGGAGGAGGACGAGCGTTGAGAGGGAAAGATGTTGGCGGTGTGCAGATTTCTCCTCCATCACGTTCTGAAAAGAGAGAAACAAGGGATGCAAGGCAGAGATAAGAGGAAGTTGATTAAAGAGGCACAGCCAAAGAAAAGATGCCCTGTATTTAGCATTCTCCTGGCAGTGTGGAGGCTTATTTTCATGCCCTAGTTTGTCAAAATGAGAGGGAGCCAGAGGGTAACGACAGAGAGGAGACACAGGCAGCTAGCATACAGAGATAGTCATGTTACGCGACTGAGACAGAGGGAATAAATGAAATGTAGACTGAGGGAGAGAGAAGGAGCCCTTCATCTAATTATCAAACCCTCACCATAATTTCCCAGTCACTTGCCATACTTCAAGAGACAACGTGTAAAATCACATTGTTACGCACGGATGTTGACAATCACATAAGAAAAGACACTAAATGAGGAGATATGTTCCTTTTTGCATGCATGGCATCTTGTTTGTGATGACTTCATGCAATGACATCTGTTGGTGGGGTGGCTCATCAAAGAAAAAAACAGTGCTGTATGTGTGGTTCTCACTCTAGTTTTCACAAGACTGGAAGGCAGAAAGTTTTTTGTTTTTTTTATTTCACAGTTAGTTTGCATTATCATGTTACAGTTAGTCCTCATCATACATGGTAGTATTTACAAACCTCCTTCCCTCAAGTTGTTTTTGTCAACCTACCCACAACTGAAGACGTAGATGAATTACAGCATGTTGTCTTACCCTTAGTGCTGTCAGATCAGAAAAAAAACTACTATCTTTAAAGTTATTGTAATTTGTGTTTGTTTGTTTTTACAGTTTGGAGAACTTACATGTGACTATGTCCTCAAAGGCAGCTATAGTAGCTCGGAATTGGACCACTGAGCCATCAGCCATTGACTACTGCCCAGTCAGCCAATATGATTATTTGCCGGGGACAGAGCTACAACTGATCTGAGCCTAGCCAGGCCCCATGAGTAAAGGCCCATCCATGATGCCTGTTTCATCAGAGCTGAAATAACTGGATACCAGTAATCATAGGGATCACTGCAAATGCACTTGGCCTGGATTTCAGCCAGGACCAACTTGCTTTGGGAGACTCTACAAGGGCCAAATTGTCCCTTAGCCACTGTTCTTCACTGTCAAAATGAGTCATGTGATGTGGCATCTGACTAGGACACGTTCAAGAGACTGGCTCCCAGCTGGCTGAGGCTACAGTCACACTAGGCAAAACAGTTGATGAAGAACTCTGCATGGCCAAAATATCTGCTACCGAGTGCAATCAGCTTGGGATCTCCCTACTTTTGAAATGGTCACATTGAAGACAGCAAACAGGTTTGAAATCACTTCCTAGTTGCTGTCTTTAGACTCTTTTTCACGTGTTAAGACTGTGATAAAACAGGAATAAAACACCAGTGAGACAGAATCAGTTTGCTGTCAGTTGTCCATTGAAAATTGTCAAGCTGGGAATTACATGCAATCTGTTTGGAAGAATGTGGCAGTTATAACTGTGATAAATCGCAAATCTGTTACCATCTGTTACAAATTTTTGGCTCAAAAATGAGGGTGTGAGCACCATCAAAAATAATACAGGTTTTTGGTCTGTTTCTCTCTAAAAAAAAATGTGTGGCAAGTTAAGATAAATGAGAGGAAGCTGAAGGGGAATCAATATGACTTGATGATTTAAAGGATGACTATTCTGTTGGGACTGCATGTAGACCAGAAGACAGACTCACGTGAAGTGGGAAATGCAGGTGAGAGCTGGATTTTTCCCCATATAATCTTCAAATCTACTGTATGTGTACGACGTATAGAAGAACACAAAATATTATTTGCTGTAAGATCTAGAACCCTCAGTATAGCTCTGGGTTTTTCCTTTCATCCTTTCCTCCCACTTCACCTCTCCTATCTTTTTCACCCGTTCTTGCATTGCAGTAGCTCTTCCTTCCTCTCCACTGTTGCTCTCCACTTTCTACTGCTCATCTTCTCATCCCCTCTGTGCAGCCTGTAGGTGGCATAGAGGCATGTAAATTGGCACAGAGTTCGGCAGAGTGATCTGAATAGTCATTTCTGCTCTACAGCCATCGTGAATGACTCCGCTGTCATATCCTCTTCGTTCCACCACACTCCTCTCAGCTTTTACTCTTTGCTTTCCATGAGCCCTGCTCATCCTGTCCTATCCTCACTCCAATTATCTATTTTCACTCAGCTCTCTTTCAATCCGCAGACCACGGCCTCTCTGTGTGAGGATCTAAACGTATTCTACGCTAGATTCGACACAGCGAACACCATGAGACCGGACAGTGTGCGCACCGCGGATGACGTCAGTGCGCACACTGTGTCTGAGGAGGATGTGCGGAAGTGCTTCAGGAAGGTGAACGCACGCAAAGCTACTGGTCCGGACGGGATTCCCGGCCGCGTCCTCAGGTCATGCGCGGCTCAGCTGGCTGGAGTGTTCACGCACATCTTCAACCTTTCCCTCTCTCTGTCTGTAGTCCCAGCCTGCTTCAAAATGGCCACCATCGTCCCTGTACCCAAATCCTCCACCATCTCCTCATTGAACGACTGGCGACCTGTAGCCCTGACCCCCATCGTAAGCAAATGCTTCGAGAAGCTGGTCAGGGACTTCATCTGCTCTGCACTACCCGACTCACTGGACCCTCTACAGTTTGCATACCGCCACAACAGGTCCACTGATGATGCCATAGCCCTGACACTACACACTGCCCTGTCACACCTGGAGAAGAGAGACACGTATGTGAGGATGCTGTTTGTAGATTACAGCTCAGCATTCAATACCATCGTTCCCTCGAAGCTGGACAGGAAACTGCAGGATCTAGGACTGAGCAGCTCCCTCTGCAGCTGGATCCTTAGCTTCCTGTCTGACAGACGCCAGGTGGTCAGACTGGGCAGCATCACCTCATCCCCCATCACACTGAACACTGGTGCTCCACAGGGGTGTGTACTGAGCCCTCTCCTGTACTCACTCTACACCTACGACTGCACAGCCACTAACAGCTCCAACATCATTGTGAAGTTTGCGGACGACACTACAGTGGTGGGTCTTATCACCAACGGTGATGAGACGGCTTACAGGGAGGAGGTCAGTGCCCTGACCCACTGGTGTCAAGACAACCATCTCACTCTCAACGTCGCAAAGACAAAGGAGTTGATAGTGGACTTCCGGAGGTGCAGAGAAGTACACACCCCCATCACCATCAACGGCGCTGCTGTGGAGAGAGTGAGCAGCTTCCGGTTCCTTGGCGTACACCTGGCTGAGGATCTTACGTGGTCAGTACACACAAACAAAACAGTGAAGAAGGCGCAGCAGCGCCTCTTCTTTCTCAGGAGACTGAAAAGATTCGGCATGAGCCCCCGCATCCTCAGGACCTTCTATCGCTGTGCCATTGAGAGCATCCTCACTGGATGCATCACCACCTGGTATGGCAACAGCACCGCCTACAACTGCAAAGCTCTCCAGCGAGTAGTGCGGTGCTCTGAACGGATAATTGGAGGTGAGCTTCCCTCCCTCCAAGACATCTACAGGAAGCGGTGCCTGAGGAAAGCGGGGAGGATCATCAAGGACTCCAGTCACCCCAGCCATAAACTGTTCAGACTGCTTCCATCAGGAAGGAGGTTCTGCAGCATCCGGTCCCGTACCAGCAGACTGAGAGACAGCTTTTTCCATCAGGCCATCAGACTGCTGAACACATCATAGACACCTCAGCTTCACTACTGGAACTTTAACATTATGCACTCCACACTGTATATAAATGCCACTTGTTTTGCACATATTCAACTCTGTATATTTTATATATTTTATTATTATTATTATTATTATTATTATTTTTATTTTATTTTTTTACTATTTAATTTGTAAAAATGTGTATACACACACACACACACACACACACACACACACGTAGGAAAATATTTAGTATACACATCCAGAAATGCATACACTATTATATATTGTACATATATTTATTAGTTTCAGGTTGGCCATTCTTGTATTTTGCTCATTTGTGTTGTTGTGTTTGCACATCTCTGTTGCTTGTGGGGCTCGCACACAAGAATTTCACTCGCATGTGCTGTGCCAGTGTGCCTGCACATGTGATGTGACAATAAAAAGTGATTTGATTTGATTTGATCCGTTGTCTCCCTCCTTTTTTCTCTCTACCTATCTACTCATGCACTTCCAGCTCTTGCCATCTTTATCTCCACTTTCTCATCCTACATTCACTCTCTGGTCTCCACTTTCCTTTTTATTCTTCCCACCCCTGTCCTCTCGTCCTTTTCGTGCCAGTCTTTTGATTATTCCAGTGCCTCCCAGGCAGTGTGTATTAATAACACAGCGCCAGTTGCACACATGGACAGAAGAAGACGAGAGTAAAGTGTAAATGAAAGAATAGGAAAAAAAAGATGAGCGATAATGGAGGGGGCTTGCACAAAATGCAAGTGACAGAGACATTGCCTGCTGTCGTTTGCATTTTACCATTCAAAGACACATTCATATTTTTCAATCGTCTAAAAGTCACAAAAATACAATGAAAGGCAGCCTGACATTCTTAATATTTTTAGGCATCCCAAGCTAAAAATGAGTTTAACACAAATTAAGAATATGATTTTTTCACAATTTCCCATGGTTTCTTTAAAGATTTATCCAAATTGAGCATTTATACTAGCAGGATAACATGTAAACTAAAACACATTGCCCATAATTTGGAGTCATGTGCAACTCACTGATGTGGTGTTAATGGCTTGGACAACAATAGAGGCGAACGGCACAGAGGATATTCAATCCTGGGCTTTACAGGAGGTTAAAATAAACATGTTTTGGTTGTTGTGGAGTTTGTGACATTGTTTTAAATGTAGAATATAACTTATATGATATGCTTCAATGATTTTATGCAGATGACACCCAGTTGTTCTGCTACCATAGTAACCTATTTAAGTTTCTGCTGGTGGACACCCATACACACTGGACGTCAACAACTTAATTTAGGAAACAGCACCTGATATGAAAGTAATAAAAAACGCCCAAAAATGCTAACAGGCCTTAATCAATAAAGAAAAGAGCTTATAATGATTTTATTACACACACACACACACACACACACACACACACACACACACACACACACACACACACACAACTGTCTGTTTTCACATCTCTTTGGTTGTCTTAAATTATTATAGTATTTATACTACAGTATTAAAGGTGCATAAATGCTAAAAAATTTCCTTTCAACCATTTAGTAAGAAGTTGCTAGTCAACGTGATCATGTCAAAAAATCTGATATAGCTGGGAACCTTCAGGGTGTGCCAAGTTTGGTTCCTCAACTCTGGATTGTTTAGGAGGAGTCGGTGGCCAAAGAAAGAAAGAAAGAAAGAAACACTCAGACAGAGATTTTGTGTATTATCTTTTGTAAACAATTTGCTATAACAATTAATGATATGATGGGAAAATTTAACAAATAAACACTGATATCTGTAAATATGGGATACTCACACAAATTATGCAGAAAATTACCATTTTCTGTCACTGAAATAATAAGATAAAAAGAGCAGTTACATAAAAAAGTCCACATCTGTGTGTCCATTACAAATTCCCACAGTCACAAAGTTTAGTTAAGTCGAAGAGAAAAAAAACTGCCACTTATCCTAGTGTAACCAAATAAAAAATGATTAAAAAAATAAATAAATCCATATTATGCCCATTAGGAGCATGCTGTGTTTGCTGGTAGAAAGTTTGAGTGGGAGTATGCTTTTTCTTTTAATTGATTTTGTGAACGCCAGCATGAAACCGGGTTCTATACTCAAGCAAGACGGTGAAGTGAGCAAAAACAGAAGTAATTCAAATAAAGTGGAGACAAGAAGAAGTCAAGTGGTAAATGGACTGCTCTGATAAAAACACTTTTTTCCTTAGCAGCCTACAAAGCACTTTACAAAGTGTTAGTGAAACAGCAGGTGGGGTACAAAGAGAAGAAATTGGCTAAATCGGCTGAGATATCAACACTGGAAGCTTCCAAACAGTGAGCAACCAGATCTCCTTTCACAGGTCTTTTTCTTGCCACTTTGTCAACCACATCTTCTCTTGCCTTTACCCACCTCTCTCCCCACCTTATGCTCACACTGCCTCCTACTTCCCACCGTTATTTCCTCCTTTTTATCACCCCCCCCCCCTTCTTTCAGTCCCTTCAGTGGCAACACTACCTTCATCTTCAACTTTGCCCACCTGCATGTGGTTTCATCTTTCATCTCCCCATCCCCTTCTTTTCTATACCCCCTCCCTCTTTTCGCTCTTTTTCTGTCCGCATGTCTGCCCATTCACTCGTTCACTCTCCCGCCACCTAATGGGGTGCTGTTGCTATAGTAACGCAGAGTGAACATGCTTGCATTCCACTGTGGGAAAGATGATAGCTTGTAATGTCTATCTCACTTCTTTTTTTTTAGCATTATCTTCTGTCAAGTTCAAAAACATGGTTTACTGCAATTCCCGTAAAAGCCAGGAATGAAAAAAGGATAATTACAACCAAAAAATACATGAAGCATACACTAATTTCACAACAAATACTATTAACAATACTCATGGCATTAAATGGAATTAAAAAGCCAATCATGAATGCATTTATATAATAAATGTGAACATAAATCACCACATACACAATGTCAGTTATTTGCAAGGTTTTCATTGCACATCTGCTTGTTTCGCTGATGGCAGAGTAGAAATTTCAGTTCAATAAATCCACCCAGCAGAACATAGTACAATGTATTTGCTTATTAATTCAGAAAATTAGCAGATGTATTATGGTCACAAGGTTAAAACAAATAGAGTTTATATTTTTTTATTTACAGCCTTAGCAGTGACAGGAATTAGGCCGGGACCAACCCTGGAGTGTAGACACTGGTGATGGTGATATGATCCTATGATCATAACCTATGATAGGATGTAGGTTTGGATGGAGCACTGAATGACTTGGTTGTGGCAGAGATGGGAGGAGGAAAGTTGCAAGAAAGCATCTTACATCACTACTTCTAATATACAGATTTAAATTTGGACAAAACTTTGACTCTGTAACATCTTGTTATGCATTGTTAAGAATCTTCCATTTCTGCTCTGCATGTTTGAGATGTTTATGTTAACAGGTTATAGAATAGAGTTAGGAAATGGCGTGTTAACATTTAAAAGAAATTCTAATGCAGTGAATCACATATATATATTTCAGTCACCTCTCTTGATGTATGCTGTCAAGCCAACTGTGTGTAAGCAAAATGATAGGCCTTTACCTTGTCTGAAACATCTCAACTTGGGTCTATAACCTTGCTTTAATTTCTTAAAACTGCTGTTTACCTCCATTTTCTCCCTCATCCTATAGTAGCAGAAAAAAGAGAAATTCTATGCCAGTTTCTTTTTGAAACCAACCACAATAAACACCCATAAATGATTCTTGACATTTACCATAAGATCAATTAAAATTCATTGTGTCTGCTATTTCACCGGCAGATTACAGCACTGTTCGAAGGGGATTTGAGAAAATCCTTTCCCATTAATTCTTATCTGTCAAGTTGTCATCTGACAGCAAGGTCAAGAGTTTACTTTAATAACAACTCTCCAGTCATTAGTGGTTACATTTGACATGCTATTCAGAGTAAAACAATGTCCAGTAATGCCACACTTGAGATTATCGTTTAGAAGATTGCATGAGGTTATGGCTGGAAAAATACAGATGCAAGAACATTTCTTATGTAAATGATCTTGTTGTTGGTGCTACGGATGGCAGTCATGGTGAACTGATGTACTTGTTTGTAATTTGGAAGAAAAATAATTAATATGATGAATTAATGCCGTGAACGCCAATTTAAGACTTCATCGGGGACAAATCTGTTAAGTAATATTTCAGCAACAGCTGAATGGGTTTGTTGCTACTTTCGCTGTAAAATAAAGGGCATTTTTAGTGACAGACTGGAATATGGACAAATAGATTTTCTCACACCTTTCTGTCTGGCACTTCTGCCACAGGCTGATGGAATGCTGGTTCCCCCTGAAGCATTCACACCACAAAATGGACTGGTATCAAACCTCCAACACCCACATATTCGATTTATGGGGACTCAGACAATCTGGTACTGTAGGTGAAGAAACTGCTCTGTTAACACTCTTATTTTGTTTGTAGTTGAATGCAAACAGTTCATTTATCAAAGTGGCAGATTTGTAGGCTGCACATTACCATGTCTTAAAGGTATTCTACTGGATTGAGAGCTGGTGACTGTGGATGGTTTTTGACTACAGTGAACTCACTGTGTATTTTCAAGAAAGGCGTTTGAGATGATTTGAGCTTTGTGGCATAGCACATTATTTTACTGGAAGCAGCCATCAGAAGGTGGATACACATAAATAGATGGACATGGTCAGCAACCATACTCAGATAGGCTGTGGTCTTTAACAAATGCTCATTTGGTTCTAAGAGGCCCAAACTGTGCCAGGAAAACATCCTCCACACCATTACACCACCAGCAGCAGCCTAAACTGTTGTTATAATGCAGGATGGAGCCATGCTTTCGTGTTGTTTAGGCCAAATTCTCACCCTACCATCTGAATGTCACAGCAGAAATCGAGAATTATCAAATCAGGCAACTTTTTTTTTCCAGTCTTCTGTTATCCAATGTCGTTGAGCCTTTGTAAATTTCAGTCTGTTTCCTTTTTCCTGACAGATGGTTAGAAATGGAAAATCCAAATAAAATGGCAGTTTCTGAAATACTCTAGCCAGTCTTTCTGCCACCAGCAACCATGCAACATTCAAATTCAGTGAAATCACATCTCTTCAATCTTCCATCTCATCCCGATATTTAATTTGAACTTTCATTTTGAGCCTGTATGCATGCCGAAAGGCACTGAGTTACTGCTATGTGGCTGATTAGATATTTAACTTAACTAAGGCTCACAGTCACACAGGATTAAAGACCAATCAGCCATTCCCTGGCAACCAAGCATCGCTAAGGAAAAATGTATATTCTCACTGGTTGGTGAGTGATTGCTGATCGCAATGTGAAATTGGTTTGGCTGTCTGTAAAATCTATTGCTAAAAGTCTTCAATCACAGGTCTATAGGGAAAGAGTCCTCAACCCCCGGTATCCTGTGACTGCTTAGGAAGTCGTTGCTAGGATCTGCTGGCAGGTGGAAAGTGAAATTGTTTGGAAAGTGTTACCCAATATTTCCAGTTCATGTTGCACTTTTCAAAGTTTTACTACTGATCAGCAAGGGGCAAGAGTTTGCAGAACTAGGGCTACTACGGCAATCTGCTAGTGACCAAAGGAATCATGAGGAGGTTTTTTTAGTGGAGTACTTGCTTAGTGGTTGATTTCACCTGTTGATAGCCAACAACCCACAGCTGTTGGCTTTTGCAACTTCCAGACTGCATGAGGAAAACACATTCCCTTAGCTACAGGTTGCCAGGGAGTCCCCAAAAGCCCTGTGTGACTGAGCCCTAAAATACTTACCGTACCGTAATTTTCGTGCTATAAGCCGCTACTTTTTGCACAAGCTTTGAACCCTGCGGCTTTTAGTCAGGTGTGCCTTGTCCATGTTTTTTGAGATATCGTAAGAGGATTGGTTTTGGTTGTTCCACTGTTGTACGGCACTATGTTGCCTGGAGGAAGGGCATGTGATCAAACACATAGTATCGGGGTACAAGACTGGTATGTTGGTCACATGTCTGTACGACAGGCAACGTAGTGCCGTACGAAGTAGCGTGAAAAACAAACTTGATTAGCAAAAGCAAGAGGAGTATTACAGGAGCAAAGGAGGCTTTCATTCACAAACCCTCAGTATGGCAAACAAAAGAAATGCGTATGATGCAGCTTTCAAATTAAAGGCAGTCGATTTGGCTCTCAGCAAGGGAAATAGAGCTGCTGCACATAACCTTGGTATAAACGAATCAATGGTGAGACGTTGGAGATGCCAGCGTGCCAAACTGGCTCAGTCCAAAAAGATGAAAAAAGCTTTCAGAGGAAATAAGAGCAGATGGCCCAAACTTGAAGACTGTATTGAAGACTGGGTGAACACACAGAGAGCAAACGGGCTAGGTGTTTCAACTGTGTAGATCGGACTGAAAGCCAAAACAGTCGCCAACGAAATGAAGATAGAAAATTTCAGAGGTGGGTCATCCTGGTGTCACAGATTTATGAAACGAAAAGGACTGTCCATCAGGGCGCGGGCGACTGTGTGTCAGCAACTCCCTCCCGACTACATAGAGAAAATAACAAACTTCCGCAAATTCACACTAAGAAAGATAAACGAATATTCCATCGGACTGGACAAGATCATAAACATGGATGAAGTGCCGTTGACATCTGACTTGCCCCTCACTAGGACTGTTAATAAGCAAGGTGAATCAACCATCACGGTGAGAACCAATGGCGATGAGAGAATGAATTTCACTTGTGTGCTGGGCTACACAGCATCAGGGTTTAAACTTCTGCCAATGGTGATCTTTAAGCAGATGACTATGCCAAGAGAAGAGATCCTGAGCGGCATCTCTGTTAAAGTCAACAAGAAAGGGTGGATGATGGGAAAGCGTAATGAAGGAGTGGCTGCAAGAGTGCTATGGGAAGCAACCTGGAGGATTCTTTCGATTAAAAAAAAAAAAAACGTTGCTTGTTTTGGACAGCATGAGGGCCCATATCACAGATTCTGTGAAAGCAGCCATTAAGAGCTCAAACTCGATTCCAGCTGTGATTCCTGGAGGTACAACGAAGCACCTGTAGCCACTCGACATCAGTGTGAATCGTGCGTTCAAAGTAGCACTACGAGTTCAGTGGGAGGTGTGGATGACAAGCGGCGATAAATCATTCACCAAAACTGGTCGCATGTGAAAATCAAGTTTTGCCCAACTCCACCAGTGGATTCTGACAGTGTGGAGAAGTGTGAAAACATCCACGATCACCAACGGATTACGAAGGGCTGGACTGCTGTGTAATAGAGAGGAGTACACCGCCACGGCCCTTCAGAGGGTGTCCGACTCTGACCCTGACAACGAGGATTTCTTTGGTTTTGAAAGCGATAACGAAGGACAGAAGCGGAGAGTGGATGACGAAGCCATCCTGAGCCTGTTCGTTTCCGAGAATCAGAATCAGCATCAACATCAGCGCTTCTCTGACAGCATGGTGGGAGTTTCTAAAATTGACAGCGTCTTCATTAATCCCATGCAAACATACACCTATCTGGAACAACCCTGACATATTACAAAACAATAATATGATAAACTTTTCAGATTGGAGTGGTAAAGGAATCAAATATTTAGAACATATACTAGAAGGAACAGAATTTATTTCATTTGACAGACTAGTTACACAATATGGGATCAACAAGAAAAGATTTTTAGAATATCAACAAATTAAATCCATAGTAAAAAAGAAATTTAAACCGGGTCAAGTTGAACTACAAACACCACCAAGTGTGGTTCAATTTCTTACTCTTAAAACCCCCAAATTACTATCCAAAATATACAGAATGCTTTCTAAAACAGATGAATCAATATCACTTCCTATTGCAAAATGGGAAGCGGATTTATCAGTTAACTTCTGGTCTCAGATTTGCTTAAAAACCTTTCATCTAATTAGAAATCCCAGTCTTCAATTAATTCAATACAAAATATTACATAGAGTGCACTATACAGGCCATCGGATGTTCAAGATGGGCTTTACGTCTACCAACAACTGCTCACACTGCCAAACCAATTCACCGGACAATTATATCCACGCTCTTTGGTTCTGTCCACCAGTTCAGAAGTTTTGGCGCGAGATATGTGAAGACTTATCGAAGTGTCTGAAATGTAACATTCCAACTTCCCCCTTAGTGTGTTTGTTGGGCCGCTTAGATAATGTCACTTCAGAAAAGAATATCGCCCATATGGTTTTCACTGCCCTATGCATAGCCAAGAAAACAGTCCTCATGAACTGGAAAAATAAAAATAATCTTAATTCTAACCAATATAGAAATTATCTATTAGATTACATTAGTCTTGATACAGCCTCTGCCACCACATCAGATCAATTGCTCTGGGCTCCATCTCCAGCTGCCTCCCTCTTCCCGCTCCACCACAACCACCCACACATGCAGGACCTTGGAGTAAGGGTATGTCACCAGGGTGCAGAGGAGCCCCCCCCTGTCCCCTTCTGGCTGCCTCTGCCTCAATTTTATCCCACAACTTAGACATTCACATTACTCACACTCTCATTACACATACATATAGGATCTTGGGGGTGGGCACGATACACGGAATCCAAAGTACCATCAGGGTGTACACCCCACCCCTGGCGTCGTTGCCCACCTCTCAATGTTTTAAATACACGTAGACATTGAGGGCCAGCAGGAGGGACCATGCGCTTACCTGCTGCTCTCTGGCAGGTAGCTCCATGCCCTACTGGGTTTTAAATGCACCTTAGAACACACATGCATCAACACTACAATGAGCGGGTGGAGGGAGGTTTGGAGTCTTCTCTCACCCCCATTCTCTGCGACCTGCTGGAGCGGGGGGGCTAGGAGGAGGAGTTGGCCGTCCGACTGCGGTCTGGAGTGTGGGGCCTCCCTGCTGCTGCGGAGTCGGGGCGGTCTGCCTCCCCCCACCGCAGTGAAAAGGGTAACACCACCTGGGTCTGGGTGCAGTTCCCCCCCTCCAGGGGCAAGGGTACCTAGACCCGGTTTGTAGAGTACGCTTGGGGAGTGTGATCGTGTGTACAGCGTCTCTTTATGTCTGTCTCCACGTTGGTTGAGTGTGGAGTAAGTGTATATGAGAGCATGAGGGTGGGAATGGATGTTTGTATATGTGTGTGCCTGTATTTCTGTGTCTATATGTCAGGTTGGGTGTCAGGCGCCACCTCTCTGGGGACATCTTAGGCCCTCCAAGGTATGGAAGCCTATCTCCCCCTACCACCACTTCCCCTGCCAGTGGCGGACCCCCTCAGACATCGGTGCGTTGGTGGTTCTTTGTGTCTGGGGGTGGGCGTCCAGGTACACACCGGCTCAATCCTTGGCGGCCGCTTATCGGGGCCTGGAGCCTGGGGCTTGCTCGGGCCACTTCGGAGGTGGGGTGCCCCCGGCCTCTCGGCCTGGGGCTCAGTCACTCAGGCACGGCTGGCTGCCGGCGGAGCTCACGGGTGCGTCACTGCAACTCCCCCTGGCTTCTGCTCCGCGGCTGCTGAGTGAGCCCTCATCTGGGACTGTCCTCAGCTCTTTCTGGGACAGTGGCGCGGCTGCCCCTCTGTTGGTCTTCCTTGGTCTCTTGTGTTCTGGGGGCCTCTGGATGTCTGGAGTTTTGATCTCCTCCATACCTGCTTCATGCCCTGGAGGACGGGGCTGTGGCCCCCCCACACCCTCTAGCAGATCATTACATGAAGGAACCTTTTAAAAAACAAAAAACAAACGCGTCCATGCTCACAGGTGTACACACGGGTGATCACACCCACAAACTACACCCTTTTTGGCTCCTACCTCAAAGCACACTGTGTTCTGTTGATCTTATGTGCTGCACAATAATGTTTAATATTTAGTATTCCCATATTGATTGATTGAATCTTTATTTTGAACATGTTGAAAAAGTATAAAAAAAAAAAATAGAATTAAAAGAGACAAATGAACAAAGCAAACAAAAGGAAAACGAGCAACCACAACTCCAAATAACGTCCATGTTCAAAAAGGAGCAGGAAGAAGCATAAGCTTATTTAATCCCACCCCTTTTCCACTATCTAGTATCAATAGACTACAGAAATACCTCCTTGTAATTACATTATATGTTATGTGTAATTTTTTTTTTTTTTTTTTTTAATATATACACATATATGTTTCTATCTATCCATACCTACGTATATACACACATACGCACATATACACATTTTCAATAACCCTATTAACACCTGAAGGATACACAACCTACAATTTTATATATATATATATATATATATATATATATATATAAAAACACCCAGCACGCCCCTGCGGGCGGTTTATCCTTCAAGCTCGGGTCCTCTACCAGAGGCCTGGGAGCTTGAGGGTCCTGCGCAGTATCTTAGCTGTTCCCAGGACTGCGCTCTTCTGGACAGAGATCTCCGATGTTGTTCCTGGGATCTGCTGGAGCCACTCGCCTAGCTTGGGAGTCACCGCACCTAGTGCTCCGATTACCACGGGGACCACCGTTACCTTCACCCTCCACATCCTCTCGAGCTCTTCTCTGAGCCCTTGGTATTTCTCCAGCTTCTCGTGTTCCTTCTTCCTGATATTGCTGTCATTCGGAACCGCTACATCGATCACTACGGCCATCTTCTTCTGTTTGTCTACCACCACTATGTCCGGTTGGTTAGCCATCACCATTTTGTCCGTCTGTATCTGGAAGTCCCACAGGATCTTAGCTCGGTCATTCTCCACCACCCTTGGGGGCATCTCCCATTTTGACCTCGGGACTTCCAGGTTATACTCGGCACAGATGTTCCTGTACACTATGCCGGCCACTTGGTTATGGCGTTCCATGTATGCCTTGCCTGCTAGCATCTTGCACCCTGCTGTTATGTGCTGGATTGTCTCTGGGGCATCTTTACACAGCCTGCACCTGGGGTCTTGCCTGGTGTGATAGACCCCAGCCTCTATGGATCTTGTGCTCAGAGCTTGTTCTTGTGCTGCCATGATTAGTGCCTCTGTGCTGTCTTTCAGTCCAGCTTTGTCCAGCCACTGGTAGGATTTCTGGATATCAGCCACCTCCTCTATCTGCCGGTGGTACATACCGTGCAGGGGCCTGTCCTTCCATGATGGTTCCTCGTCTCCCTCCTCTTTCTTGGGTTTCTGCTGCCTGAGGTATTCACTGAGCACTCGGTCAGTTGGGGCCATCTTCCTAATGTATTCTTGGATGTTCGTTGTCTCATCCTGGACTGTGGTGCTGACACTCACCAGTCCCCGGCCCCCTTCCTTCCGCTTAGCGTACAGCCTCAGGGTGCTGGATTTGGGGTGAAACCCTCCATGCATGGTAAGGAGCTTTCTTGTCTTTATGTCAGTGGCTTCTATCTCCTCCTTTGGCCAGCCTATTACCCCAGCAGGGTACCTGATCACGGGCAGGGCGTACGTGTTGATGGCCCGGATCTTGTTCTTACCATTCAGCTGACTCCTCAGGACTTGCCTGACCCTCTGCAGGTACTTGGTGGTTGCAGCTTTTCTAGCGGCCTCTTCATGGTTCCCATTCGCCTGCGGGATCCCCAAGTACTTGTAACTGTCCTCTATGTCTGCAATGTTGCCTTCTGGTAGTTCAATCCCCTCAGTTCTGACTACCTTCCCTCTCTTTGTTACCATCCGACTACACTTCTCCAGTCCGAACGACATTCCAATGTCATTGCTGTATAGCCTGGTAGTGTGGATCAGTGAATCGATGTCTCGTTCACTCTTGGCATACAGCTTGATGTCATCCATGTACAGGAGGTGGCTGACAACTGCTCCGTTCTGTAGTCGGTATCCGTAGCCAGTCTTGTTAATGATCTCACTGAGGGGGTTCAGGCCTATGCAGAACAGCAGTGGGGACAGAGCATCTCCTTGGTAGATCCCGCACTTGATGGTGACTTGTGCTATGGGCTTGGAGTTTGCCTCTAGTGTTGTACGCCACATCCCCATTGAGTTCCTGATGAAGGCTCTTAGGGTCCCATTGATCTTGTACAATTCTAGGCATTCCAGTATCCAGCTGTGGGGCATTGAGTCATAGGCCTTCTTGTAATCAATCCAGGCAGTGCACAGGTTGGTCAGTCTGGTCTTGCAGTCTCGGCTGATTGTTCTGTCTACCAGTAGCTGGTGTTTTGCGCCTCTGGTATTCTTGCCAATTCCTTTCTGTGTCCCGCTCATGTATTGACCCATGTGCCTGTTCATCTTAGCCGATATGATGCCTGACAGGAGCTTCCATGTAGTACTGAGGCAGGTTATTGGTCGGTAGTTGGAGGGGACCGGTCCCTTCTTGGGGTCCTTGGGGATCAGGACCGTCCGGCCTTCGGTTAGCCATTCCGGATGTCTCTCGTTAACTAGCAGCTGGTTCATTTGTGCTGCCAGACGCTCGTGGAGTGCAGTCAGCTTCTTCAGCCAGTAGGCGTGAACCATGTCGGGCCCTGGTGCTGTCCAACTCTTCATACTGGAGACCCTTTCTTGGATATCTGCCACTGTGATGGTTACTGGACCCTGTTCAGGGAGGTCGCTGTGGTCTGCCCTCAGATCCTCTAGCCACTGAGCATTGCCGTTATGGGTTGCATCCTTCTCCCATATGCTCTTCCAGTATTGCTCCGTCTCCAGCCTTGGTGGTGCTGTTCTCTTATTGTTCCCTTGCCACTGAGAGTACACCTTTGCTGGTTCTGTGGAGAACAGCTGGTTTATTCTCCTGCCTTCTATCTCTCTGGTGTACCTCCTCAAGCGGCTGGCCAAGGCTGTGAGTCTTTGCTTGGCAGTTTCCAAGGCCTCAGGTATGGACAGCTTGCTGTATTTCTTAGGCACCTTATTTGTCGCACCTTTCTGCAACTCCGTTAGTTGGCTAACCTCCCTCCGTGCTACTTTGATCTTGCCCTCTAGCCTCCTTCTCCATGGAGGGTACTGCCCCTTGTCGCTGTTCAACTTGTAGCCAAGCATCTCACTGATCACTGTTGCCGTATTGTAGATCAGCTTGTTAGTGTCGGTAATCGTGGTTGTAGGTATTGCCCGTAGTGCTGCATTAACATCATCTAGCAGACCTTCTGAGGGAACTTCACGTAATCTTGGTAACCGGCTACGCGGGATCCAGGTTTCAAGCTTGGCCATGATCCTATTTTTCAGGTCAGTTCCTCTCGCACTCAACCATCCTTCTCCTATCGCACTTGGGGCTATGTACCCAATCTCGGGTGGGGGTGATGATATCTCCCCCCTATCCTGACGTCCTGACTCCTCCTTGCCGTAGCATTTGTGTTGTACCTCGTCAATCTCTAGCTGTGAGAGCAGTCCCTTCTTTCGAATGTTGGAACACTGAGCTACTAGTTGTTTCGCCGTCATTGTGGATGTTGGGTATCGAAGAATCCATAGGTCCCTCATCCTATTCATGTAGCCCCTTCCGCCGGGGTTACTTGCATAGTAGCATTCCAACAACGCCCTGTTTTCGTCTCTTGCCCACCGATGCCTTCTTGTTCCAGTAGCCCACTTTTCGTCAGGGTGCCCTGGTTCCTCAACACCTGACGCGGACCTTGTTGATCCGGGCGACGTCCGAGCCGGCATGCCTTCATATTTATCTGTCTCGCTCATGTCTGCGGTAGGCTTGCTTAGCATAGGGGGTCTAGCCTTAGGACCCTTACTGGATACAGACGCCCCAGGCAGGAATCGAACTTGCGATCCTCTGTTCCAAAGGCGTGTAGTCTAACCACTACGCTATCTATCTATATTATATATATATATATATTGTGGAGAAGGGAAATTATTTTACTGCTATTGTTAAATAATTGTCATCAGTACCATTGCATTAAGAATATAATCTGGAGTTTATATTGCATTCAGGGGTTAAACAGTGTCTCTTTCAGAAAGACTGAGTTGCAGGCTGACAGGAAGTTGTATGCAGAAGTGGAAGTTATTTTGAGCCGCAGGCTAAGACGAGGCTTTAACAATGTAACAGATAGCTTTAAGAAGGCCTTAAGCAGTTATGACTATTTTATACACAATGCATATCTGTGCTTATTAAAGAGTTGGAGCTCGGTCAATTAATTGGGGGTCGGAAGCTTTGTTCGGCGCGATGTTCGGACAATCTATTGTGCAAGTGACTTGGAGCCATAGAAGGAATTGCAATACATGCTTACAAAACACTTATATATCAGATCATTTTATATTAAGGTTTTAGTAGAGGTTCTTGGTTAAAACATTTATTTAGTAGAAGACAGACACATAGTCTCAGTGAGCCTCTGTCCTGGTGAAAGGTCAGAAGTGCAACAGGTGAATTGAGAAAGAGCATGTGAGGTCGTGACACACACACATGAGTTAGATTTATTTAGAGGAGAGAGAGGTTACTCATGTCTGGCTGTAACTGCAAAAGTGTCTCGGTAAAAGAGGAACCGTTCCTTGTTGTCTCGGCAAGAAAGAGGAACAAGACAAGAACTGAAAGGTAGACAGGAAGGGCCAGCCATGAAAATAGAAGATGATCTTCTGGGGTAAAAGCCAGAAGATCATCTTGTATAGATCTATGTATAAAATGTACCGGTGACGCATGAAGGGGCGTCAGTAAACAAACCCTGATGCTATAAAATATCTGTTCATGCTTTGATTAAGTCGAGGACTACTGGCTGTCTGCGTACAGAGTGTCTTCCCACACGTGTGTTCATTAAAATCATTGTTTGACCAAAGAGCTTCTGGACCAAGAGTGGTTTGTACTCTCCCTCCTCAATTTTGAACCTTAACATTTTATATATATATATATATATATATATATATATATATATATATATATATATACACACACACACATACATACACACACATACACATATATATATACATATACATATATACATATACACACATATATATATACATATACATATATACATATACACACATATATATATATATACATATATATATATATATATATATATATATATATATATATATATATATATATATATACACATACACATACATACATACATACATACATACATACATATATACCCATACCAACAAACCCGTGCATGCGCACACACATGAAAATATTAGACAAGAACACCCTATCAAATCTCTACCTTTTCCCTGTACCCTGTAAAAACCATATCCTTAAACCGCTTTTTAAACTGCGCCATGCTTGGACATTGCTTCATATCTTTACTTAGTCTGTTCCACAGCTTCACTCCACACACAGAGATGCAAAAACTTTTTAATGTTGTACGGATACGAGGATGTTTTAAATTTAATTCCCCCCTCAAATTGTATCCCCGTTCCCTTTTAGAAAACATTTTTAGAATATTGTCAGGAAGCAGGTTATTTATTGCTTTATATATAATTTGTGCTGTGAGAAAATGAACCAGATCTGTGAATTTTAGAATTTTTGATTTTAAGAATAGTGGATTTGTATGATCTCTGTAACCAGTTTTATGGATTATCCTTATGGCCCTTTTTTGTAATATAAAGACTGATGATAGCGAACATTTGTAAGTATTGCCCCAAACCTCTGCACAGTAATTCAAATACGGTGCAATCAGGGAACAATAGAGAATGTGGAGTGATTTGTGGTCCAGAATGTGTTTTACTTTACTCAAGATTGAGACACTTCTTGAAATTTTGTTATGTATATGATTTATATGAGACTTCCAGTTTAATTTATCATCTATAATCACACCAAGAAACTTATGTTCAAGTACTCTTTCAATTTCCACACCATCTACATGAATCTGCACTTGTGCATTTCTAAGGGAATTCCCAAATAAGATAATTTTAGTTTTACTTAGATTTAGCGATAGTTTGTTCCTGTTAAACCATTTTTTAATTTTGCACATTTCTGAAGTAATTGTATCCAGCAGCTCCTTTAGATTCCCCCCAGAACAAAAAATATTTGTGTCATCTGCAAATAATACTAATTTTAATATATCAGATGCCTTACAAATATCATTTATATAAATAATAAATAATTTTGGACCCAGTACAGAGCCTTGTGGAACACCACAAGCAATGTCCAAGCATGATGAGGAATGGACACCCAGCTTCACAAATTGTTTCCGGTCACTTAAATAATTTTTCACCCATTGCAGTACAACCCCCCTAATCCCATACCGTTCCAGTTTATTAATTAATATGTCATGATTGATTGTGTCGAATGCTTTCTTGAGATCCAGAAATACTCCAGCTGCATACTGTTTCTGATCTATAGCATTCGTAATCTCCTCAATTGATTCGATTAATGCCAGAGATGTTGATCTTTTTGATCTGAATCCATATTGACTGTCAGAGAGTAATTTATATTTATCTAAGAATTTGTCTAATCGTTTATTAAACAGGTTTTCTAGGATTTTGGAGAATTGTGGTAGTAAAGAAACAGGCCTGTAATTTGTGAAGTGGCGTCTATCCCCGGTTTTATACAGCGGCACAACTTTAGCTATTTTCATTTTGTTTGGCACTTTTCCCGTCTGAAATGATAAGTTGCAAATATATGTTAGAGGTCCTACAATTCCTTCAATCACCTTCTTGACGATTTTCATGTCAATATCATTACAATCAGTGGATGTTTTATATTTACACATGTGTACAATGTCAATTATTTCTTTTTCCTCCACTGATGTGAGGAACATTGAGTTAGGGTTCCTATCAATCAGGTTTTCACTACATTCTACTGATGGCAGTGACTCAGGAATTTGTTCTGCCAGTTTTGGTCCAATATTTACAAAATAATGATTAAAGCTGTTGACCTTATCAGCAGTGTTTTCCATAAGATTGCCATTATCGATAAAGTATTGTGGATAACTTTGTTGTCCAGAATTATTTTTAATGATACCGTTTAAAACATCCCATATTCCTTTCATATTATGTTTATTGTTGTTCAATATTTTACTATAATACTCCTTTCTACATACACGTATAATATTGGTCAACTTATTTTTGTATTTTTTATATTTATTTTCAGCTTCTTTTGTTCTTTGTTTTAGGTATTCCCTATAGAGTGTATTTTTCTTTTTACATGCATTTTGTAAACCCTTAGTGAGCCATGGTCTATCTGAATATTTGTGCTTTCTGTTGTATTTTATTGTTGGACAGTTTTTATCGTACAACTCCATGAATATTCTTAAAAATATGCCATATGCAATATCAATATCAGCTTCTTTGTACACCTTGTCCCAGTCCTGATTTAATAGATCGTTCTTAAATGCAGTCATCGTTTCTTCCGTCCTTACACGTCTGTATCTCAGTTGTTCTTCATGCTGATTTTTCTTATAATTAGTGTCATAAACTGCAAAAACTGGTAGGTGATCACTGATGTCATTAATTAATATTCCGCTCACAATGTTGTTTTCCATATTGTTAGTGAAAATATTGTCAAGTAAGGTGGCACAATGTGGTGTAATTCTGCTAGGCCTGGTTATTTTAGGATGTAAACTCAAACTGTACATAGTGTTTAGGAATTCGTCGGTCATTTTATGCTTTTTTGGATTCAACAGGTCAATATTAAAATCACCACAGATAAACATAACTTTTTGATTTGTTTTAGAGAATATTTCCTCTATGAAGTCATTAAATACTTGAATACTAGAGCCAGGTGTTCTATATATACAGCTAATTATTACATTTTTTTCTTTTTCCTTATAAATTTCAATTGTTATACATTCTAGTAAATTATCAATTACAGTTGTCATACTTTCTACCACCTTGTAGTTTAGGTTTTTATCCACATACACAGCTACTCCCCCTCCACTCTTGTTCCTTCTATTTACAAAATTCACTTCATATCCCTCCAGTCCAAAGTCCATTCCTTTCTCCGCATTGATCCATGTTTCAGAAATGGCAATAATTCCAAATGGATTTGTCAACTCATTTAGATATTCCTTTATATTGTTGAAGTTGGCATACAGACGTCTGCTATTAAAATGGATTATTGATAATTTATTTTCCGTGTTGATGGTGTGCTTAAACTGTTCATCAGTGAAGTAGCAGCAGTTACAGCTGATGTTGTAGAAGAAATGATTTTCCGGGTCTATATCCTTTTCTAAGTCTAGAACATTATGGTCTGTGTATCGAAATGTTCTCAGTTCCAGATTATCATAAAGAGAATTCCAATGAGTCATGTTGATATTGTTGCCGGATGCAGATGAAGTTCTTTTGGACTGTGCCATGTGTTGTGTTGTGTGTCACGTCACATGTGTATTCATACCTCCAGAGTAAGTTGACCTCAGTATTTGTCCATCTCTTCCATATTTCTGATGACCAACACTTTGGCTTGTTCCGGTGTTCCATTGAGTTTAATGAATACTTTGCAGTTGGTGGTCCATGTATTTTGAATTTTTCCCTGTTTCTTCAAGTAACGTGCTTTCCTGGCAATGTCCGCATTTCTTTTTATCAGATGTTCGTTCATGAAGACATCGGATCCTTTCAGTTTCCTTCCTTGTTTTAACAGTGCTGTTTTCTGTTTTCTGTTTGCAAATCTCACAATGATGGCTGGTTTGTTACTGTCATTTTTTCGGGGTAGAGGGTGGCAAGCCTCAATGTTGTTATAATCCACTTCCACACCTTTGGACCGTAGAAAGGTAACCACTTGATGCTCCGTGGAGTTGACATCTTCCTCTCCTGGCCCTCCTACATTGTCAGTGGCGACCGCCCGGGCGTATGACCGGGGTTTGATGCGAAGCCCCGTGATGATAACATCGTTCATCCGGGTGTACTGCTCCAAATCCGCCACTCTGTTCTCCAGGTACGCCAGCCGCCGATCCTTCTCGGCGTTCTGGATGCGGAGAGCCTTAACTTCCTCGACCAGGTCCAGGATGGCTTTCTGCTGCAGTTTGACAGTAGAAATCTCCTCTGTCATAAACTCCAGCGACTTCTTAATATCGTCTCCTTCCTCGGCTGACAGAACTTTTTTCGGGCCCATGCTGAGAGACGCTCTCGTAGCTTTGCCGTGACGACCGGCTAGCTACTTCCCAGAATCCATATATCATTGTGATGTTGTTTATTCTATTACTCTTGTTCTCTTCTGCTTGTTTTCTTTTTTCTTTCTCAGCAGGTGACCCAGGTGATTGATATATGCATTTTTTTTCTTTTTTTCTTCTTTTTTTTTCTTTTTCTGCTCATTCTGTTGGTTTTTGGTTTTTGCCCTTCTCCCCCGTCCCTCTTCTCAGCTGTTTCTCTTTCCCTCTTTCTTTCTCCCCTTCTTTCCCCCAGTCAAGTCTGTCCCATATTCAGAAAATAAAATGGGGGCCTCTGGATGTCTGGAGTTTTGATCTCCTCCATACCTGCTTCATGCCCTGGAGGACGGGGCTGTGGCCCCCCCACACCCTCTAGCAGATCATTACATGAAGGAACCTTTTAAAAAACAAAAAACAAACGCGTCCATGCTCACAGGTGTACACACGGGTGAAAATAAAATAAACAATAAAAGGTGAATCAAATGGACCATTATGGCAAGGCTGGGATGGTCAATTTGGTAAAGTAAATCCGTTGGGCATCTTTCTTTGCCTTTAGACAACAATTCTGACGGCAAAAGAGCCAAACGGGACAGGCAAAAAAAAAAAAAAGAAAAAAAAAAAAAAAAAAAAAGAGAATCAGAATCAGAATACTTTATTAATCCCGAAGGAAATTAGGACTTTGGTGGTTTTAGTGCGCAGGAAGAAGAAAGATGACTGACTTTTCTTCTTGTTAAAGCCGTGTTACTGCACCTGAGCTAAAAGGTAGGCTGAATCTATATTTCTGTTGTGCTTTAGGTAATTGTTGTACACTACATTTGTTACTCGTTTATAAAGCACAGTACTTGTTTTGCACTTGTAATTACCGGTACTTATACGTAAAAAGTTATGCAAATATGTACCGGTAACTTGTTTTTCAAAATATTAATAAAAAGGGATGTGTTCCCAAAATCTACCTATTCGGAACCATGATAACAGGGGTCTTGCTGATCGGAGCTGGCTTGGCCCTGGCTTATCGGTGAATTAAGAAAGCGGAACCGGCTGTTCAAATCCCCCCAAGGCTGCCCCCTGGGATTGAAACGATGGGACGAGGCGCGACTTCTCAGAATGGGCTCACTGAGTGCAGCATGGTTAAGACCTTGGAGAAGCTTACAGCTGCCGTGAATACTCAGAATAACACCTCTGAGCGTATATTGGGTTACATCAAGTAGAAGTCCGCTCAGAATAACATCTCTGAGGAAAAGTTGGATTACATCGTGGAACAGCTCTCTGCAGTCGTGTGTTCTCAGAATCGGCTCTCTGAGCACAAGAATGATAAGACCACGGAGCGCAAGTTTGATAACATCATGGAGAAGCTCGCGGTTCTCCAACGGGAGATTGAGAGACCAGTGTCGGAGTGTTAAAGAACAGCTTAGAAATTCTCATGAGCTGCTCGCATAAAAGTAAAATCAACAACATCAATATCATAATGCGGATATCCCCTCGGCGCCAGCTGTGGGCTCAAGGCTGGAACTGAACAAAAACTCCCTGATAATGACTGTGTTTGACCTTTCTTCCCACTCTATGCAAGGCCACCTGGGTTGGCTGGTAGACTGTTTACTTAGCCTGATAGGGCGAAGGACACTGTCTCAGCTGAACTATGGACACACACACACACACATACACTTACACTGATAAGCACTCACACATCCCCCCTCCCCTTCCAATGCCTTCGATGCTTGTTGCTTCCTGGGAACACGAGACGGGGCTGGGCCCGCGCTGGAGAGTCGGTGCAGTGGCAGGATGGCTGCTGTGTTGCCTGGGATTACTCCTTGTCCCCTACCCAACCCTGTTGCTGGTCACGTGCTCTATAATGTTGTACTGTGGACATTTCTGTGCAGAGGAGTTTTTTTGTTTCCTGTTCTCATGCTGTCTTCCTATAGGAAGTAGCATGAGTAGAGGTCTCTTTTTTTCCTCTTGTACTTTCCCATTGTAGTGTACATTTCAGTGGTTTTTTCTGTAATGCAACCATTCTCTGTATTGTATCCCCATGTGATGTCTGTGTTGTGTGTGTAAGGTCGGGGGGCAGGTCCATTCCACTGCAGGGCAACCTGCCACTGCATGTGGCGAATAAAATTTGAACTTGAAACAGCCATCTCCATCTTGACAATCCCCTTTGTGCATATTCTCTTACATATGGCAAGTAAACATTAAAACACCTGCGGCTTTTAGTCAGGTGTGAATAATGTATGTACAAAACAGGAATTTCCCCTGATTTTAGCTTGTGCGGCTAATATTCAGGTGTGCTTTGTAGTCCGGAAAATAAGGTAGTTGTTAAAGTAACTGTTTTTACTGTGTTCAACTGTTTAACTGTGTAACTACTGTTATTTATGGTAAAAAAAAGAAAAAAAAGAAATGAGCAAATAAGCAAATAAAATAGGACTGTGCTGGAAGTGGGGTAATTGCAGTATATTAATGTCAGCTGCTTAGCTGGTGCTACACAGTACTGTTATTTCAGTGTTCCAACAGTAACAGAAAATCCACAATTTGAAGATGAAATCAGAATCAGAATCAGAAAGGGTTTTATTGGCAAATGTTGAGCAGGTTTAAAACATTAGGAAATTGCTGCGGTACTTAGTGCAAACATACTGTCATATAACGCTTAAATAGACATAAAAATAAGAATTAAAAGTGCTAAGTAGATAGATATATACATGAGTGCAGGTGGTGATCAGTAACTGAAGTAGACTTTAAAACACTTAGCTAATCTGAACATCAACATATATTACACGAGTCCTTGCACCTATAGAAAAAATTGCATCATTTCCTAAAATTTAACAATAATTTGCAGTAGCCTGATGTTTTTTTGCCAGAGAACACTGCTTTTACAATATGAATAAAATACACTGTGAATAAAAGAGACGAGCAATGTGACTGAGAAACTATAGACAGCTTCATCACCAAAACATCTAGTTTATAGTCCACATCCTTTTTGAACATACAGGGGAGAGTGCACCTAGTATAGCATGTGTATTTGGATATTCTCTGATGCGTATTGCTGCACTGTTAGTATATAATAGATCCCTAACTGGTCCTTGCTGCAATGCAGACAATGGAGTGGTGGGAGGACAAAAGAGCCAAAGAAGTGACAGGGCTGAGTGCAATAAAAACACTAAAAATTCTATAGCAAGACAAATGCATGATGGGACGTCTATAATGGCGACTGCTATGGTCCCATATTTTTCAATTCAGGCATGCCTTAGAGCTATTATCATACATTGGTATACCAATGTAGGCTCCAAACACGACCTAGCAAATCACTGTAGACACAAATTCTATTATCACTACTCTTATGCATTCCCAGTTCAATTTAAGATAACAGAGGTTTTTGGTGATTGATTTTTGAGTGAATTACTTCCCCGGAGACATAGTATAGTTGGGATTTTGGATTTTCTCACCATTAAATATATTTGCAGAATGTTTATTTTCTTTTGGGGGCAAACACATCTTTGGCGGAGAGACTGGGATTGCAAACAGCTCAGAGATTTTTTACTTATGTCTGTTTGTTTTTGTTATTTTCTTCTTTTTGACTTGTGGAGTTGCAAGTGCGGCCCATTCAAATCAAGCCACAAACACACATTCAGTATTTGTCCACTCCTGACTTTTTCACAGTCATATTCTTTTAATTTAGCAATCAGCAGGCATGGCCAGGCATCACAACTGTTCACCTCCATGTATAGATCCAGAAAAAAACGATAACTATGCTTGCACACCCAAACAAAAGACAGTAGTACCCATGCTACAAACCCAGCATAGTCAGTTTCTCCACCGAAACAGCCATGCTCCCGGGCTAACACATACACACCCTTACACACAGCAGCAGCAGACAGATCAGAGGGCAGTTTGTAATTCCATTAGCTGAAAGGTCAGTTTCTCTCCATTAGCTCTGCACCATCTGTCTGGACACATAAACTCTCATGTTAACTTTAACTTTATAAACAATCCATTAAAACAGGAGTAACTACAAACAGACTGGTGTGGAATACCAACGAGGCAGGAAATGTATTCAAAACATAACATTTAAAACAACATGGGTAAAATAAGGAACTATGGTCATTCACATGTGTTTGAGCAGTGTGTTTATTTTCTTGACTGATTAAAAAAAAAACAGTCTTGCCACGGATCAGAGGCAAGTACTGAATCTGCAGACATTCAAAGACTGCCAGTGACATGAAAAGGAAAAAAAAAACCTCAAACAGTTAATCCTCCTCCCTTTCTCTCTATCTCCTGCTAGGTGACATTTAATGGATGCAACTCAACAGAATGCTAACAGAGCCCTGGAGCCACTGAGAGGGATAAAGGGACAAAGGACAGTGCTGAGGTAGATCAGCTACTTTCCTTTTTTTTTTTTTTTCAGTTAACCTTTGAAGCGGAGGTGACAACACATCCGGTAGAGGTGGGGATAAACACACTTTTAACCTGAACCTGCATGCATGGCTAATAAAAAAAAAATATTGGCCTGGTGTAGCATTTGATCCAGTTTGGGTGTGTTTCAGGGATGGTGTGGGTGTTCTGAGAAATTAAAGGCATGCACATAATACCTGTGTAAGGAGGCCTTCCTGATTAAGCTGATTTGTGTCAGTATTGCAAATTCACAGCCGTTAGCAGAACTGGGCAAATGAGACACACAGCTAACCCTTAGTGATCTTTGACTAGTCATTTGAGGATAGTTGACTGTACAGCAGTAAATCAGCTGTTAAGTACCAGAATCTAATACTGCTGCTCAAGCCTTTATAGACTATATAGTACTGTATATCCAATCCACTATATGAATGAAAACAAACACTTCCAAAGATAACCTCTGTGAGGAAGCTCTAAGTGCACATTGCATACTCTACCCCACTAAATCCCCCACTGAGCTTCTTCTAAAATATCATTTGTTGGCAGAAAGGCCACTTCTCTTTGTCAGCAAAAACCACTAAGTCCATAACACCACCAATATAAGATGTGAATCACATTATGTGACGTTCAAACAGATCTCACCACAACTGGTCATGGCAGATGGCCACCCCTCTCTGAGCCTGGTTCTTTCTTCCTGTTAAAAGGGAGTTTTTCCTTCCCACTGTCGCCAAAGCGCATGCTCATAGAGGGGGTCATATGATTGTTGGGTTTTTCTCTCCATATATGGAGAGAAAAACCCAACAATCATATGTCATAATCATTGTAGGGCCTACCTTATGATATAAAGCGTCTTGAGGCAACTGTTGTTGTGATTTGGCAATGAATAAATAAAACTGAATTAAACTGAATTTAATCACAGTCACATTTAGTCAGTTGGTCAGACTTTTACACTAAAGGTTTCCTACACTTTTCTCCAACTTCTTTTTTTGTGTGTATTTGCAACAATTAATGTTTCAGTTCATTAATAAAATGTTAATATTGGACAAAAATAACCCGAGTAACTAATAACCAGTTTTTAAATGATGATTTCATTTATTTGAAGGAAAAATAAACTATATAAACCCACCTGACCCTGTTTCTACCTTGGAATATCACCTGAATATCTACATTATCCTCTATATTAATTCAACACCACAATATCAATTTGCTAAAGTGCTAGATGTATAAATAAATTGGCACTACAGTGGTCCTGAAAGACTAATTAAGTAAAGATTAGATTCAGAGGAGTGGAGAAGTGATGTTTTCACAACACTTTGTTTTCCCAAAATGTGCAGAATGGTAAACTGTATTGATTTACATCCACACACATGCACTAGCCAAACCATAACCGTTCTTACCCCATCTCCAGATCCCACATGCAAGAAATCACCTGCAAGTAAGGTCTTAGCCTCCATCTTCTGCATGATACATACTGCCACATACCTTCCACATGTCAGTGAAACAATGGCAGATAGCTTATTGAGATACATTATGTATGCTATACATAATACATCAATTCTTCAAGGAGAAATTGTCAGTCGTCGTGCTGTCAAAAGGGGCTGCTTGATGGTTTGATGATGAAGCTCTGATGATTGTGTCGGTAAAATATGTTTTATAGTGACTGGTGAAAAGCACTCATAGCAGTTTTTCTTTTTATCATACTTTTATCTCTCTGTGCATGTACAAATACATGCATAATGATATGTCTGACATTTTTCATCAGTGTGATGAAAAAGAATAAATCAGTGGAATTCACAGTGTAAATGGATTTGCTAGATATCCTACTGTATAAAAAGGAAGGTAAAACAAGAAGTTGACCTACAAAAAGTCTTGGTCTACAAACCAGAACCGCATGGAGTCAGCTATACAGAAGGAGAAATTACTGAAGTATTAAAAAAGGGACGAAGATGGGAGCGAAAGAGGAGCTAAGGACTGTAAAACACCAGAGGGGATGTAGAACTCTTTTTTTTAAAAGTGCAAATGAATCTAAAAGGCTAGCAGCTATGGGTGTGTGTTTTTGAACCGCTAGAAATATGCATGTACTTTGATGTGGTGCTCATTTTCACCCCTCACTCATCATCCGCAGAATTTAATTTGTCACTAATCCTAAATTTAGTAATTTTTAAAATTTTGGTGCAGTGGTTTGAAATTGTGCTTTTCATGGTGGTGGAAGCCCTAAACAAGCGTATTTGTTACTTTCTGACCCTCATATGCTATAACAATGGTTGCTAATGACAGGACAATCGATCGATTTTATCTGCTGAACTCTCTGACTTCTATTGCCAAGTTCCAGCTTTGGTCAACACGTGCACTAGAGCCAACAACTCAATAGTTTTATTGCTTGTGTCGGCTACAATGTGTGTGAGAATCTGTGGATGAGAGTGTGGAAAGTGGTTGTATTGGTAAATAAGTTGATCCTTGCTATAGTGTCTTTATGACTTCATCAAGCTGTGCAACCGCTTAAATGCACATATATATGTTTGTCTTCTGGTATGAATTCATATGAGAGTAAACATGTCTAAAAGTGAGCAAGAAGCCAGTGTTTTATTGGTATTCTGGCTGTCTGCCTAGCACACAGAGGGAGACTCTGATTGTATGACATGGGAGAAAGATGATGAGATGAAAGAGGAGAGAAGAGAAACCAAAGACAAGCAGTTTTAGGGTGGTAGTTGTTAAAGGCGGGGGTTTGAGCTGCGGTAGGGAGGTAGAAAAACACGTCTGACAGAACAAAAGACTCACAGAGAGGTGAGGGCAGGAACAGAGAGGACCACAAATGATTTTTCAGCAGGAATCCTTAAGAAGAATCATCCCGAAAATAAGGGAGACAGAGGAGATGACGGAAAAGAAGCAGCAACATTTGATCCTAGAAATCATCAGTCATTAATGTCAATGAGATCTCCCACTATATTGCTACAGCCGCTTGCGCCTCAACTGTGAAGATGAGTATTTTTTATTACTAAAGGTACAGAAATACAACAGATAAAGACCCACAAGCATAGAAGAAGATGCAGGTACACTGCCATGAGAAAGCATTTACCCTCTTCTTTTTATCATATTTGTCAGGCTTACACGTTTCTTATAATCAATCAAATTTCATTATTAAACAAAGATGACCTGAGTAAGCACAAAATACAGTTTTTAAATACAGTTTTTAAGGTCATGAATAGACCATAAGCAGAAGACCACCTGAAATTCAGGACACAAACTGAAAAATGTGTTCACACAGGGCCAGATAGGTTTGGGTAGTTTTTTACAGTAATAAGTGACATCAACATTTATTGCATTTGTGTTATCTTTATCTAATACTAAAATATACCCTACAAAATAAGGACTAAGAAATCAGGAAGGTGGCAAAATTCCTCACGAGGCGCTGTATATTCTCATCTCTCATCGTTTCTCACAGAAAAACATGTTTCATAACAATTCAGGACTTTAACATTCAAGTTTGAATAACTCAGATTAGTATGATAAAAACTGCATGAAAATTTGAAAAGTCAAAGTCTGCATAGGGCTTCTCAGGTGGATCACACTACAGTCTACTTCAGATGTGTTCTCACTACCAGAAAGTTTAGATGAGGCTGCTGCTTAGATGAGTGTGCTTGGGGAAAAGACTTAATCTAATTACACATCATGTCCTGATAACTTTTGAATCTCTGACTTATGATGTAATTAGATGTGTTTTTTCTCAGGAAAGAGCTTTATCTCTTAGACTTTCCTAAATATTCTCATTCTGCTCAATTTTCTTGCCTTTTAAGTGTATTTTCATGCAATAACTGAAATAAACACTGTCAGACTCCCTCATGGCACACTTGATGTAGCTGGCGTAACAGATATAATAGGTTATAATATATGAAACCTTTTTGATTTGTGACATCATTCTTATAAGGCCCCATATGTGCCCAGTGGTTGGGTAGAACAAGCACATTTTTGGGGTAGGAAACCATATATACGCACTGAGAGAGACACGGCAGTAAAAATAAATATACATATATTCAAGATGGCAAGATGAACACATTAAGTCCAAAGTTTCACATACTTCCTCCTTCAAATGAAAGAAACAAAGTCTAAAAACTGCCGTGGGGGCTAAAGGTGAAAGATAATTAGCATGATCTTTTTTCTTATGCTTCCTTACCCTCACAAAATTGTTCTTCTCCTCCATCTGTCTCTGTCTCCACCAACTTTTTCTCTGCTTCCTTTTTCTCCCCTTTCTACCTCACTAACCCACACTGCAACTTCTGTTGTCCTCTGATGAACCCAGACACACAGACAAAAGAGAGATAAAAATATGAAAGGAGAGAACGAAGGTAAGACAAAACAGAAGGACGTGGAAGAAAAGAGGTGCAAGGTATGATCACGCCTCAAAGGACAGGACCCACTTTAAATAATCTCTCAAAGGAGTGACGCAGTTGGTAGAAGAGTTCATATTCACAAAGGATTACCTGATATCCTTGTCACATCCCTAATACCAAATCATCCAACAGATCCAAACTTGGCAGCTCTGCAGAAGGAAATATTGCTTTTAGTTATAATCCCTGCTAAAAATAAAACAGAAGCAGACTGTCAGAATTTTCTTGTTTTCTGTCTCTGTCTTAACTTCTTGCACTGAGAGTCAGACACCGTTTTTCACAGGAACAAGGGGCAAGAAGAACTGAATGAAGTTGTTCTTATGAGACGATATCTCTCCCAAGAAATACATTTAACGCTATTGTGTCTGACTTTATGGGGCAGGATTGTCTGAGGTAAACCAAAAAATCCCAACGGCTGAAAACTGACAACTTTGAAGACAAGTTTTCAACCATCTTATTCCAAAATTCATTTTAAGCATTTTAAAATGTATCAGTTTAAACTGCATGTTTTGCCTTTTGATTTTTTTTAATCTGTCTAATTTTCAAATACTAAGAGATAAATGTACATGTATGTACAATTATGACACATAAATATAAAGTTGGGCCCACAGTGTTTTGGTCAATGACAATTTTTCTCTTTTTTCTGTCTCGGTTTTGCCTCCATACACCACAGCCAAAAATTTTTGAGGATTTATTTTTGGGCTTTATGTCTTTATTTGACAGTTGAGCAGTATAGGAGAGAGAATAGGGGAAGAGAAGAAGAAGAGGAAGACAAGCTCAAATGTAATTGGACATACTAACTTAATTTGAAATAAAAGTTTTGTTTTTATAGTTACCGTATTTCCCGGACTACAAAGCGCACCTGAATATTAGCCGCACAAGCTAAAATCAGGGGAAAATCCTGTTTTGTACATACATTAGCCGCACCTGACTAAAAGCCGCAGGTGTTTCAATGTTGACTTATCATATGTAAGAGAATATGCACAAAGGGAATTGTCAGGAAAGAGATGGCTGTTTGGAGACACCCCTTTTATTAATATTTTGAAAAACAAGTTATGGGTACATATTTGCACATGTAGTACATAACAGTAACCTACAGCACACCAGAAAAATAGATTCAGACTACCTTTTAGGCTCAGGTGCAGTGACACGGCTTTAACAAGAAGAAAAGTCAGTCATTCACCATCTTTCTCTTCCTCCTGCGCTCTAAAACCACCAAAGTCCTCTTCTCTAATGTCGGAAACGAACAGGCTCAGGATGGCTTCGTCATCCACTCTCCGCTTCTCTCCTTCGTTGTCACTTTCAAAACCAAAGAAATCCTCGTTGTCAGTGTCAGAGTCGAACACCCTCAGAAGGGCCGTGGCGGTGTCCTCCTCTCCATCATGCAGCAGTCCAGCCCTTCAAAATCCGTTGGTGATCGTGGATGTTTTCGCACTTTTCCACGCTGTCAGAATCCACCGGTGGAGTTGGGCATAACTTGCTTTTCGCAAGTTTATCGCCGCTCGTCATCCACGCCTCCCGCTGAATGCGTAGCGCTACTTTGAAGTTTGTTTTTCGCGCTACTTCGTACGGCACTACGTTGCCTGGCGGACGGACATGTGACTAACATACCACTCTTGAACCCCGATCCTTCCGCCAGGCAACGTAGTGCCGTACAACAGCGGAACAAACAAAACAAATCGTCTTACGATATGACAAAAATCATGGAAAATCCATAGAAAAGCCGCACCTGACTAAAAGCCGCAGGGTTCAAAGCTTGTGCAAAAAGTAGCGGCTTATAGCCCGACAATTACGGTAAATGAAAATTATTTGCATTCAATAACTGTCTGAAGTCTAGACATCAACAAATGCTGTGTTTGCACTGTCGCACTGCTCTCACAGGCCTTTACAGAAGCCACCTTCAGTTGCTGCTAATTTGTTGCATTCGGTTTTGTCTTCACTTGCTGAAAAGCTGCTCTATTGGGTTGAGATCAGGTGACGGACTTGGTCTTTGAATAATATCCCATTTCTTTCCTTTGGGCTGCTTTTTCCTTTGGTTCGTTATCCATTAATGCTATGGTCAGCTTTGTGGTATTTGGCAGGGAGTGTAGTCCTGTATACTTTAAAATTCATCCTGCTGCCTCTATCAGCAATCAGATCATCAATGACACAGCTGACATCGGTCCATTGCTGGCCACAGAGGACATGCTGGCGACGTGGCGTTACTGCCACCCTGTTTGACAGATAATGTGGAATGCTTCAGATCATGAGATCATTTCTCTAAACTTTTCTCTTTCATTTTTTCCCACTTTTATCTATTTATTTTTTCTAATATTATGCACACTCTTTTTAGATGTTTCAGATCAAGTTTAATCTGACCTTGGTGTTCTTGACTTGGTTAGATCTTGTGAAGAGTTTTTTTCTTTTAAACCAAGGAAAGAATTCTACAATCATCCACCTTAGCTCTCATCTATCATCTTCCAGACACTTTGCTGTTGCCTGACACAAACAGTTAATGCCATACTTTTGTTAAATACCTTGAATTAAATGTGAAAGTCTGCACTTTACGCACATCTTGAATATTTGATTTTAAAATCCACTGTGTTGGCATGCAGAGGCAAAAATGCCAATATTGTGTCATTGTCCAAATACTTAGGGACCTAAATGTGTACTGTTGTACACCCCCAACGCTTAGTCGTGCCTACATGCGTGTGTGTATATATACTTGTGTGCAAGCAGGCAAACTGAACCCAGAGACAGTAAGCAGATTTCACTGTAGCCTCCTGGTCTGAGGGGTAGTACTTTAAAAGAACAGTTAGACTGATCTGCATCACAATTTAGACCCAGACACACTTTGACCAAGGGACACACACTCACATGTACTCAGATGCATAATGAGTGTCGAGCTGCACACAACATTGTGCAACAGTGCTTATGCCTGGGCAATATAATGCCTAAAATGCCCTTATCCGCCTACCCACAAGCACTTGTGTAACTTTGCAGCTACAAATAACATATTTAAACACACACACACACACACACACACACACACATATACCTCTGATCAAAACCTTAAGTCAGCTACTGCTAGAGAAACACCACAATGAACATTTTCATACTATAGGAAATATTTCTCCTTAACTGGTCACTGTGGGGTCTGTAAGTCATCTATTGAGTGGAAAATTCTATCCAGAAATACACACAGCTATTGAATTTTTTTAATTGGATTTTTCAAAATCTTATGAGCATCACGAACAGAAAGCCATCGACTTCACAGGGAGCGTGTGTGTAGAAATCTTGGACGGTTATTGCAAGAACAGCAAATAAAAGCAAAATTGTCTGCATGGAGCAAAATCACGAGAGGAGCAACTGAAAATATTTGTTTTCACTAATAAATTAGATACACAGCAGCTTTCTTGATTTATGAAAGAGTCGGTCCAAATTATTCCGTGAGGTAGGATAGGCCTGGTAGAGCAACCTAACGTCAGTGAGCCAAATGCTTTCTTAATGCAGTGCACAGTGTTGTTCTATCGTACTGCCTGGGGTACTCAGTCTTGGATTACTTTACGCTGCCGTAATTTGCAGGTTATTTTGAGGTGATAAACCACACAAAGGTTTGAGCTATCTGCCAAGAAGAAGGTATAGTTCTTATTTTCATAAAGCAAAAAGCAGCAAACACAAAACTCTTTGCGGTTCAATTGAATGTAGCATACGTATATCGAACCTAAGGAAGAAAAGTAAAAACTATTCTCCACTGTTTAAAATCTATTTATGTTCACTGGTGAAAAGTAAGTATTGTGGATGTTGGTTATTATGATGACCAGTTGTTATTGTTGTTGTGCAATAATTTCATTACCGATCAGTGGGCCCTTTCCCATTTTAGGGTGTCAGATCCTATACCCTATTGCCAAAGCTGATGATGTCTCACACGTAGACACAAGGTCTCTTTTTATATCAGTGCTATGCTGCGTTTGTTGTGGGAGTAGCGATACCTATTCCAGTCCCAGCTCTTCACATATGGACATTTATGCAGGGCCTCTTGGCGTCACATTTTAAAGCAAAAAGTACTTTAATCACCAACCACAATTAGTATGAAGAACAGGGATTTTTTAAAAACCTGATTATGTTTTTCTGGCGCCCTCACCTAGCAAAGCAGAAAGTGAAATTTAAGGTACACGGTTTTAAGCCTTTTGACTCATGCCAGCACCTCCCAGTCTCAGTTGCCTTATGTGCATTTCATGTTATTCATGCCCTGTCGTATTAATTAACCAGTTATACAATTTTAAAATTGGGAGTTTCAATTTTATAAAGTAGGATTACAGTACAAACCAATTACTGATAGCTTTAAAGTGACCATTTATTATTGTCAGCTATTAAAAAAGTGTGAGAAAGTATTTTACAGTGTGCAATTGCCACTTTTACTTAGGTAAGTGCCACCAGTGGGTAAGTGAGAAAATACTATAAGATGTGGGCGAACCCTTCAAAATGGATTCTGAATTCAGTATTGCTTTTTAAAACTGCAATTGGCAGCTGAAATTACTTCAGATGAGCTAAAAATGTTTCCAGGCTCCGAGGGCACACCGTGCCACTGATAATGCATTGAAGAGCTTTAAAAATGCATTGGTCTCAGTAGGAAAGACCTACTAGATCTCACTGCCACTAAAGCACAGTCTCGCAGTCTCTCTAGCTCTCTGCAAAAACCTGGTAATACCTTACCTTTGAAGAGCAATAAATGTGAGCTGTATCACAAATCACACAGATCCCATAGTCTGCCTGTTATTTAGTTATTTATGCCTCATGGAGAAATGGCTCTCCATTCCTTCCGTGCAGCACTTATTAGTGTCACATATGGAAGATTTCTCCCCTCAGGTTGTCATGCCAATGTGGAAGTGCGGTATGAGTTTTTAAATATGTTTGACTGGAAGGGAAACAGAACTCTGCAGAGTGTGTAAAGAAATGTGCATGTGAGAATCTGATGATTTGTGTGAGTTAAAGTGTATTGGTTCTTGCATAATACGACCAAGCATAACTGCTTATTACATTATTATGAGTCATGCTCCTGTGATTTATTTATGCAGATCGGGGAAATTGAGTGAGTGTGTCCTTGTGTCCGGAAGCATGCAGCATGTCTGTCCTCACACAGAACATGAATCTTTATGTGTTGGATGTATAGAGTGTGTCTGCTCACATGTGCTATTCTTGATGGCAAACAAACAAACAAAAAGCATATTGTCCACTAGGCTTTTCCCTGGAATCTCTGCAAAGTGAGTCAGAGAAATCGAGGGTTAGCAGGAAAGGATGCCCAGACATGAGAGCCTGCCGTAATGGAGATAATAGGCTCTGGATCGACGAGTGGAGGCCAGTAAATTAATGGGCCCTCCTTGACAGAAAGTCCATTTGTTAGTTTTGAAGCGTTGTGACAGTTAATTACTGAGGGTTGGCTTCAGTGGACTACTCCACTTAGGCCGCCTCAGAGAAGAAAAAACATTTCCTGGTGTGTTGGGAGAAAGAGGACAGCTTTAGTTTCTGTGGTTTGAGTGTGATGCTATGTGCGTTTGTATGAGCGTGCTCACTATTATTCCTGTGTGTTCAATCTATAGGTGTATCAAGGCAGCACAACTCTCTGGAGAAATTTCTGCACGGTTTCAATGGCAGCATTCTTCAAAATTAGCATGTAGGTCCAAGAAAACAAAATAAAATCAAAGACAACTGTAACCTGTGCCTCACACTGTTATGTTTAGACTGCATTAAGCTTAGAAAGTGAAATATAACTTTCCATAATTACAACTAACACTCTTGAAGCTCGATGCAGGCACTGAACCCAAATCATTATTATTAATTCACATTATAATTAATTAGAGAGAGATTAGATGGATGGAGAAAATAAACAATATACAAGTCAAAGGAGCTTGCAAAGAAAAGCGTCTGGACTTCTTTAAGTTGCTTGAAGACGTTTCACCTCTCATCCGAGAAGCTTCTTCAGTTCTAAGGTCAAATGGTGGAGAGTCCCAGATATAAACCTAGTGGGAGAAACCCCCCACAGAGGGACAAAAGGACCCCCTGATGATCCTCTAATCGCCTGAGCCAAGGTGTGAAACTGGGTGTGGGTCCCAATCAGCCAGAGTTTCGGGTGTGTCCAGACGCTTTTCTTTGCAAGCTCCTTTGACTACGATGACCTGGATGACTGAGAACCTTCACAGACAAACAATATACAAGATTTTTGAGCTGTATGCGGGTTTCAAGATGAGATCAATGAAACCATTTCTTCATAACAAAAGCAAGAGCCACAGGGTGCCAGTTTAGCTCAGTCGGTGACCAGGTGCCGTACGGCCAAAAAGTAGCGGCCCGGGTTCGAGTCTGTACTGCGACCCTTTTCTGTGTTTCTGCCCCCACTTTCCTGTCTGTCTACACCGTCTCTGTCCAATAAAGACTAAAATGTCCAAAAATAATAATAATAAAAGCAAGAGCCTCATGATGCATTTAGCTGCCTGACCTAAACAAGCAGCAGATCATCCCCTTTAACCCTTAATTCTATTAGAATGAATTTGAATTCTGAAATAAAGGGGAAAGGTTAAAAAAAATGTTTTTAAAGAGTTAACTGTAATTCATTTAATTTAAACATCACAAATAACACTTTAAACTAACATAAAAACTATTTAAGATTTGTCCATTTATCTGTTATATATTTTATTTCATCTGTCTCCTCCAGCAGTGCTTTCTCCTCCATCTCACCCCCAACTCAACTTCTTCCTTCTCAGAGTGCATTTACACGTCTGCATTAAGTCGTGCCATAACCTTAATGTTTACGTTGCATTGACGCAGCCTATTGTGATTCGCCTGTTCAGCTGATTCGTGCTTTGCATTTCTAGCTACTTTTTGCTGAAGCTTTTGAATTTATCAATGACAGAATAACAATCATCGCCTCAATAAAAGGACTCACAGATGTCAGCAAATTTTTGGAAGTAGACTTCCAAAACTACAAGAATGGACATGAGGTAATGAACAAAGAAGTGGAAAAACTGGCTTCTTCCGTGGCTGGTACAACACAAACTCAGAGACACAACCACAGGGTAAGTAACACATAAAACATCATGCAAAAGCATGAATGCTGATGATGGAATTAGCCAGTTGCATAGGTTACATCATAGGCTCTGTGAAGATTCACCACAGTCAAAAACTTTAAATCACCTGTCATCTGAAGGCTCATCTCCAGACCTGACCTGAGCTCTAACATAAGAAAAGGTGAATAAACATGTATATTTGTCCTAGATATTGTTGCAGTTAGTTATTGCCAGCAGATTGGAAATCAGATTCTCCCACAATAACAACAGCTGTTTTAAGCTAATGATATGCTAGCTAATGTTAGATGCAATTGTCCTAAAAATCACACTTTCTCTGTGATAAACATTCAAGCATTGTATGAGAGTCTATTAGATTGACACTGTCTGACAAAGGTAGCACCACTACAAAGAAACTGCAGCTAACAACAGTTAACTGCAGCAAAATCAACAGAAAAGTCCAGGATACCCTTAAAACCTTACCACGGTGTCACTGTTATCACTCAGAAGTTAGTTTCATTCACTCATTAGCCCATCGTTAACCCTCAACATTCAAAGACATAGACCTAACATTTTAAGATCTGCGGCAAACAGTGGACTGACAGGCAACACTTTGGGTTAAAATGTTGCAAAATATTTCATTAACACATGTGTCAGAGTCCGCTGTGTGGCAGAAATGGGAAGGACTTAAATGCACAACTTGACAAACAAGGCATAGAACTCTGACAGCTTTAATGCTGAAGCCTTGCAACAAACCAAATTTAACAGATGCCAGTAACTAGAAAACCAAAATACAGACCTTTGCAGGTAACACAAGGACAGACTCACACAGGGCGAGGGAACAGGCAACAGGTGGGAGCACAGCTTAAACTATCTAGACAAAGCAAAACTGAACACAGCGCACACAGGACGAGACTATCAAAATAAAACAGGAAGTGACTAAAACTGAGACCAGGACAAACAAACAAGAGCTTGACACAAACACCACACCTCAACAACACTACTGGACAGAGAGAAAGACAAGATAGATAGATAGATAGATAGATAGATAGATAGATAGATAGATAGATAGATAGATAGATAGATAGATAGATAGATAGATAGGTGTGTGCGTGTGTGTGTGTGTGTGTGTGTTAATCTCAGGTATAAGTGTGGAAGTGTGATAGAATCTCAGGTAGAAGTGTGGGCTGGGGTTTCCTGGCCTGTAGGATGGGCTTCTCCTTCCTGCTTTGAGTTACCTTAATGGCTGGTTGGTACTGGTACTCTGTTCCAGATTCTTGTCACAGATATAGTGGTAATCAGGCCCTGTTTGATACCTGCCATTTTCTCCCTATAATACTGTTTTTGCACCTTTCCAAGGTGTATGCCTGAAGTAATTTCAACAAACTAGGATTCATGTTCTCCTGAGGATTTTCACAGACACTGCCAGCCACTCTTACCTGAGCCATCCAGTCAGTCACTGGTCCTGCAAAGGAAACTACATGCCACTAACTCATCTGCCTGCCCATTCTCCATTGTGCCATTGTCAGCACTCTGGAACATCTTCTGCCTGCTAGTTACCTTTCCGGATCCCAGTAAACGGCCAAGAGAGGTAACAGAAACTACCCACAATTACTGCAAGATCTCTTCATACCCGCCATTACCACTTCTGACATCTCCTCTCTTCTATGGTTGACTTTCCAGTTGCATTCCTGTAGAAAAAAACTCCTTCCTGAGCCACTGACCTTCACTTCGTTACCTCTCTTGTTTTACAATAAAATCTGTAAAATTGCTGTCAGTCTCCTGATCTATGAGTCCAATTTGAGCTTAAACCCTAAAGATGTCACTGTAAAGTCCAGTCTGTCCTCAGTCTAATGTGAAAGGAAGGAGAAATAGTGCTGCTGTTAAAAAATAAATAAATGAAAGTGATACCAAAATAATGGTTAAAGTTCAAAGAAGCATTCAAGAGCTACAGGTTTTAGCCTGGACCCTAAAGTAAGCTGAGAGTATATTGTTTTTCGAGCAGATCATGATGCAAGATGATAATTTGATTTTCATGGTCTGGTCAATTCTTAGTACGGGTCTCATGAATCCAGTCACACAGACATTGCTTTTATCTATGCCCAAGCACTTGCAAACAATCCCATATAGTAGTAATGCAAGGCTCAGTCCCATTACTGAGTGGTCAGGGATCACCACTGACTTTTCAAATGGCAGATGACCCACTCTACCGCCCGAGCCGCAGCTGTCCTGCTGTGGTAGACTTAAAACACCAGTAGCAAAAATGTCCATTTGCCATAAGACTGAAGATCAAAAGGAATACTGCTTGGAATGTGAAGCAGTCGGAAATCCTTATGAAGTAAGTATTCTATATATTGCCTCCTTAATCTCCACAAGTGTGCCTCTATTGTGAAAAAGGACTGCATTCATGCTGAATAGATGTACCGCTTCTTAGAAGAGAAATCATATGGTTCCACATGTCTTTAGATGTATAAAAAAAGATTTGGTATTGAGCATATAGACCAATGTATTTCCAGCTGTATTCTCTTAGGTGTGGATAGGATTATAAATGTGGATACTAACATTCTGTTTCAGAGGAAGATTGCATCAACAAAAGAATAACTTGACACATTTATATTTTTTGTTAACTCGTCAGACTTAGAAATCCTTAATCAGTACTTCTCCAATAATGAGCGGTTAGCTAACTGTGTCGAGCAACCTTTCCTGCAGTTTCCATCTCAGCTGAAAGGTGGGATGAATACATCAGTCCCTGAGTGGTTTGACACCGTTTGAATAATAAAGAGAAAGCGGGCACCATGCAGTTTAATTTGCAGGCTATAGTGAACTTCTCTGCACCATTACCACCGCGTCTGATTTAGCTCGGTGGCTGTTTCCATTCGAAAACATGTTTATATTTCTATTGTACAAAGCAGCCTGCAGTTTTTCAGAACTCCTTTTCAATGAACGAGTTGGCTCGTGTCAGAGAACATGTCGAGTAATCACGTCTTTATAAATTATGACTGATACTGTCAATTTCAAATGCCCTGCTACTGTGACAACATACTTATTTTGGCTTATGGCACACTGAAATCTGGCTGTTGTTGAGGTATCTATTCATCTCAGCTTCCTTTTTTTCTGTGAAATAATCACAAGTAGCAATTTTTATTCTAGTTGAGAAATGTTTCCAAAGAATGCCAATTATAGCTTTTTCATTCCAACTAAAGGCTCCGAAGATGCTTATTTCTACCTTGGCAATCCAGGTCCAGTTCTTGTGTGCGTAGGTGTACAGAAAGATTGAAGTAGTTATGCTGTGACATTCTGAATTAATTTTCTTATTTAAAGACTGAGATTTTTAGGGGTGGTTTCACTATTTGGCCTGCATTAATTAAAAACTAAACAAAACAAACAACAAAAAAGAGAAATAAGTTTTTAGTTTGGTTGGTATAAAATTATTAGTTGAGTTGAGGATTGAGAGCAAGGAAGGTGGACTTTATTTCCAAGCTTATTCTGTTTCTTTTAAAGCTCTACCAATTTCGTTTTGATTAAAACTTAAAACCAGAAAATACTTCCCCTCGTCCCTAACTTACTCTGAAAGTGCCTTTTAAAGTTTTTCTTCAGCGGCCAAAATTCTAACCATAGTTTAAATCAAAAGACTCCATTATTTCATCAAGGCCACACTAACAAGGTTATCGAATTTCTGTGGTGAATTTTTTTCCACATCTCACATCGTTTTGTGTGAAGTTGTCACATTTTTTTTAAATTGTCAAACTTCTAAATGTCAAACTAAAGTGAAAGAGTGATTTAACTTTTGTCATGGTGATCTCAGATAATAAAGCCTTCGGCTCCGTGCTCAGAGGCAATGTGAAAAAATCTTAGTGGAATCAAAAGGGAAGCATCCTGCTGGCAATGCCCCCAGAAGCTGTGGTCATGAAACAACATGAGAACTTTTACATTTACATGTTATAGCTGATGGGTTTTCACAGGGAAACCTACAGTATATTGCATGCTATATTTAAACTGTTAGCATGTTAAGAGTAAAAGTAAAGCCACACATGCATCAGTGGATTCAAGAATCATCTTTCACCCCAAGTTTTTTTCTTCTTGTTTTCTATTCTTGCAGTACAGAGGAGGCTCAGCCGTGTTTGAGATCTAAAGCAGCTGCTGAATAATAACTGGAGTTTCCCTGCTTAATTTGTCCACACCTCTTTCATTCTCACTTCCTCCATCTTCAGTTTTTCCTCTTCAGATTTCCTCTCGTTTCCTCTCCAAAATATGCAGGCAGAGAAATATTTTGATCTGTCTCATTTCCTGCCTAGGACATTTTCCTGCATGTTGACTTATGAATGATACATGGCCATGTTTTTATAGCTCAGTGTACACACAGAGAGAGGGATAAGGAGAAGTTGCCCTACGCAGTGACTATTGGAGCTGCATTAGTGTGAAGTTCTCCAAAAAGCAGCAACAAAGATATTGTATTTCAGCCAACTAATGATTGGTTGAAAAATTGACTTGAACAGGAAAAGGAAAGACAGCGTAATTCCACATGAAGAGGAAGTGAGGCAGAAAATCTTTCATGATCAAAAAAAGCATGTATGAGAAGCAGAGGCAGTAAAAGCAAAGAATAAAAAGACAACACATTTTTCAAAAAACAGGTCAGTTTCAATCAGATTTTGACTAAAGTCCAGTTCAGTATAAGCAAATCGTTTCTTTTCTTGTCCGTCTTGACCGTCACACACCAAATATCACAAAATGTGGGGTTGACAGTCCACAGGGAACACAGCAGGAGTGGATGCTGGACGTGCGCTGCAGGCACTAGAGGAAATTGGTGACAAAGCAGGAGAAAAAGTGCTGCATCAAAACCTATTTGTAAACGTTTTGGTCAATAATACATTGTTACGGTCACCTGTAGTTTGCATGGAAGATGCTAACTTGACTGCTTGCCTCACTCGCTAACTACTCATTGATGCTGCTGCCATCGTTGTCCATAGTCTTATTACTTCCCGGATCGATTATTGCAACTCCCTCCTATTTGGTCTCCCTTATAAGTCCCTCCATAAATTTCAACTTCTTCAGAATTCTGCAGCTCGGGTCATAACTCGTACTCCCTTAAGAGACCATATCACTCCAATTCTTCAATAGCTTCACTGGTTGCCCATAGATTCCAGGAGAAACTTTAAAATCTTAGTTCTCACGTTTAAGTGTATTCATAGCCTTGCCCCTCCTTATCTCTGTGATCTGCTTCATATCACCACAGTTTCCCGCTCTCTCAGATCTTCATCTGCCACTCACCTTGTTGTACCTTCTGCTCGCCTTAGCACTATGGGGCACAGAGCTTTCAGTCGCTCTGCTCCTCGGCTCTGGAACTCACTTCCTTCAGCCTTAAGAAATATAGATTCCCTTCCCTTATTTAAGTCACAACTCAAAACTTACATGTTTAAACTGGCTTACTTGCTTTAATACAAATTTTACTTGCTGTCAAATCATGTTTTGTTTTTTTGTTTTTTGTAAATTTGTTTTTTGTGGTTGTATTTTCTGGTTTCTGTATTTTAATTTATTATGTCTTTTTCTCTTTGCAAGGTGACCGTGGGTTTTAGAAATGCGCCCTCAAATAAAATGTATAATAATAATAATAATAATAATTATTATTATTATTATTATTATTATTATTATTATTATTATTATTATTATTATTATTATTATTATTGTCTCAGCGGTACGCCATAACTTTTAGTGTCAAACTAAGGACAGCCATTCGGGTGGTGGCACTCTCTTTGCAACCACTTTCAACTAGCAATAGCCAGCAACTGCTCATCAGCAGGTTTGGGAATACACATTTTTACTAGTGATTGGATGCCCGTGTGTCTAGTCTAGGCCTATGTGACTCAAGCCTCAGTTAATCTTTCAGATAGGCAAACTTTTTTGCTGCTTGAATTTAAGTCCGTCACGGAACCTTTCTGTATTTTTTAGCTTGTTGGTTTTACCACCATATCATATTGTTTTCTGTAGATGACACTGACAGAGATATTGACACAGATATTTATTAGGCATGAACTGCTGATCTGCCGAGATCTTCAACCTTGTCAAAGTTCAAGACATACTTAAATAACACATTTACTGTAGCATCATCTGAAACAGTGAGTAGAATATGGAAACAAAGATTATTAAAAAGATGCCGCTTTTTCCACATAATTTTGTCCCTAAACAGCTATTCTGGGCCTACTGAGCTCTATGTAGGAAATACAGTAACCCAAGCACTAGGACAGGCACATGCTTTGGGCCATGATTATTAAGAGGAACTAAGAACAGCGAGTGACAAGCTGCAGACAGATGAATGTTTTATTTTGAAATTTTGGCTTGCTCCCTATTCATGTTCCAATATGTTTGTCTATAAAATGTCAGTAAATACACAGCTCCCCAGAGTTTAAGATGTCTTTACAAGACATGTTTGCTGAACAAACACTATTACCTAACCATTTCTTTAATTAAACTGGGCAAATAAAAGCAACTTATTTTATTCAAAATCTAAATAATTATTATTTTGTTGTCTTTAGATATGTTTCTCTCTCTCTCTTTGCATATCTTTTGACAATATCCATGTTCTGTCCTCACTAAGCGTTGTCCTCGTGAACGTAGACTCAGCTATACAGACAGCTAAACACTCTCCTAATCAAAATCCAGGGAACAGGCCAATGTGTTGAGTTGGATGATTTAATAAGGAAAAAGTGTGAAACTGTTGACAAAACCAGAAATAAACCAATAAAAATGTTGCCTCAATATACAGTATAACAAACACATATTCAAAAATATGAGCACAATATTTATCTGCTTAGTGAGTGCCCGAATAAAACATCAAATGAAATCACACTCATGATCAAAACGTTAAAGAAACCACATGACATATGAGCTAGCTTAACCTCACTAGCTTAGGTTATACATGCATTCAAATTAAATTCTAACTACAAACTATATCACGCCTTCACAACAAATAATAATGCACACAAGTTGTCTCAGTGATAACAAACAATATTACTCACAGATGATGCCGTTTATCAGCTTGTGAAGGCATGGATGGCAACAGATTAATGGAGGTGAAACTGCCTCTGGCTCGATCTTACAGAGTAAAAAAAATACACAAAAACAACCACTAGAGGGCAAACTGCTGCAGAACAGAAAATACCTAATGCCAGCATACTCCCCACCTGACATCCCCAGGATGTCAAACTGCACATCACTTGACAGAGTTTCTCTGCAGCAGGAGTATAACTTCAGACACTGGCCTTAAGTAAAGTTTTGGAACACTGTCTCTGAAAACTTTCACCTCGACCTTCCTGACCTTCCCATCGTCACTTGGAAAAGTCCTTGTGATCAGTCCTGTGGGCCAGTCATGTCTCTTCAGTGAATTGTCTTTCATTAGAACAACGTCTCCGTCCATGAGATTAGGTCTCTCCGTTCTCCATTTCTTTCGACCTTGTAGACTACTGAGGTACTCCCTTTTCCACCTCTCCCAGAATGTGTTGGCCAAGCTTTGAACCTGATGCCACTGACGTCTGAAGATATTACTATCATCAAAGTTACCAGGAGGAACAGGAAGTACAGCAATCTTCTGAGTTAGCAGCATAGCAGGAGTGAGGATGAGAGGTTCGTCTGGATCTGTGGACACTGAAGTAAGTGGTCTGGAATTGACAATTGCAGTTACCTCTGCCATAAATGTTGTCAGGACCTCATGTGTGAGCTGAAAAGACCCAAGCTTGAGGAACATTGCGTCAAGGATCCGACGTGTGACACCGATCATCCTCTCCCAGCTTCCCCCCATGTGTGAAGAGTGGGGAGGGTTAAACAGCCATACACAGCCCTGATCAGACAGGTAGTTGGACACTTCCTTGTTGTTACAGCCTTTGGAAGTGATCCCAAGCTCTCGACAGGCTCCAACAAAATTAGTACCACAGTCTGACCTTAGCTGTTTGACAGGCCCTCTAACTGCAAAGAAGCGTCTTAGAGCGTTAATGAAGCTGGATGAATCCATTGATTCGATGACCTCGATGTGTATGGCACGCACGCTCATACATGTGAAGATGATTGCCCAACGCTTACTGTTGGCTAGCCCTCCACGTGTCCTCCTTGAGGTGACACACCATGGTCCGAACACATCCAATCCAACAAAGGTGAACGGAGGATCTGTACTCAAGCGATCAGCAGGCAGGTCTGCCATTATCTGCTCCTCCTCTCTCCCACGCAATCTTCGACATGTCACACAGTTGTAGACCAAACTGCTGACAGACCGTCTTCCTCCAACAATCCAGAAACCAGCACTCCTCAAAGCGCCTTCCGTCAAGTGTCGTCCTTGATGGCAGACTTGTTCGTGGCAGTGTCTGATAAGCAAGGAGGTAACATGATGTTTACCAGGCATGATAACTGGCTGACCCTCTTCTGCTGTGAGCTGTGACTTTTTCAGTCGTCCTCCGACGCGGAGAAGACCTTCAGAATCAATGAAAGGACAAAGCTTGCTGAGAGAGCACTGTTTAGGGACCTGACCTCCCTTTTGTAAGCAGTGTATTTCTTCTGAATAGACCTGCCTTTGGACAGCAAGAAGAATTCTGATCCTTGCATGATGCAGCTGGTCTGGACTGAAAAGCAGCTTGCAGTTGTGCCAACCGTGGCAAGGACCTTCTTTTGCTGCCCTTGTAAAGGAGTAAGCAATGTGGCAGAGCCTGGCAATAGCTCTGGTGAGTGACCTCCAACTTGAAAATCGCTCAAAGCGTTTACTGCCCAGCTGAAATGACAAATTTGTGGCACAAGTCACTACTTCTGGACGTAGTTCCACATCTGTTGCGGGTTCAACTAGGCTGAAAGCTTCCTGTTTTAAGTGACAATGTTGCTTGTCTACAAGAAAGGCTGGTCCAGACAACCAGGAGGAAGCTGCAAGCTGGTTAGCTGGAATCGCTCTAGTTGCCTGGTCAGCTGGGTTGACATCAGAAGGAACATAGTTCCATTGGCTTTTGTTGGTTGAACGTCTGATCCTTTGTACCCTGTTATGAACATAGACGTAGAACCGTCTAGAGTCATTAAATATATACCCAAGCACTACTTTACTGTCTGAGAAAAGCTTGATGTCGTCTACCTGAATGTCCAACTCTGCAGACATAACCTCTGCCAGTTCCACTGCAAGAACGGCTGCACAGAGCTCAAGCCTTGGGATGGTGATGTCAGGCTTAGGTGCCAACTTTGTTTTCCCAAACAGGAATCCAACTTCGCTATGTCCTGCAGCATCTGTGACTCTCAGATAAGCAACAGCAGCAATAGCTTTGGTAGATGCATCACAAAAGATACAGATCTCCTTGCTCTGAGCTGTGGAGAGTGGGACCATTGTGTAGGCCCTTGGGATCTTCAACTCTCTTAGGTCTTGAAGAGATGTGCACCACCTCTGCCACTGTTCAAGCTTTTCTCGGGGCAGTGGTGCATCCCAGTCACAAGTCTCAGTAGTGAGTTCTCTCAAAATGAGGCGGCCCTGAACACTGAAGGGAGCAGCGAACCCCAACGGGTCAAATAAGCTGTTGATAGTAGACAACACACCCCGACGTGTAAAGGGTTTTTCTGCGCAGTCCACATGGAAAGTTAGAGTATCTGTAGCAAGATCCCAACCAAGACCCAGGCTGCGCTGCATGGGAGGGGAGTCCTGACCCACGTCCAGGTCTTGCAGGTTGCTAGCAAGATCTTCAGCTGGAAATGCCCTCATGACCTCAACACTGTTAGACACAATCTTGTGTAGTCTGAGGTTGGATTGCGCTAGCATGTCTTGTGCACCTTTCAGCACTTTGATAAATGCATGTCTTACACTTTAATCACTGATATTAACACTAAACCAGATATCAATACGGGGTAGAATTCCTTCAAACAATGTAGCAACTTATTTGATGCATGTTTCTAAAATACACTATACATATATTTCATTCTTCAAACGGATAGGATCGCTGGCGCTCCTGGTGGTCATTACTGACACCAGGGAGCATGCGCGGTAGATGTTGGGAGTAATTTTAAAGCTGCAGTTCTTAGTAGGCAAGTTGCAGCTTAACATGAATCGTAAAACATTTTGGGAAATTACACCGATTTTTTTAAATGCCTGACTACTAACACCTGTGAGAGGCATACAAGCTAGAATGCTAAAAAAAAATTACCAGACATCATTTGTTTTAAAATAAAACATACAGAAGTACTCCCGAAAATGTCGGATGTTTATCATTTAGTACACATTAACCAAATTTGTCATCCTTAAATGGTTGTACTTACCAAATAATCCTCAAATGGCAATGGATTTTATCCAGGCTTCTGAGCATGATGCAAGTTTCGGATGAAAATGGCGGTTGTTCAAACTTCCACACTGCACATGTGCAAACTGAGAAGTACGGAGAGCCTGTTAGGACAATCCTCTTCAAATTAAAGTGCTGTTCATTTTAAATTAACTTTTTACGTTGGATTTAATGTACTGCATTTTGTTGTATTGAAATATTGTGTTATTAATTAAAATCAAAACAATATCCTTGTGTTTAGAGTTAAAAATCAATTGGTGACATTAATTTTAACATAAAACGTTTACATAATGCTAGCAACATCAATGTATCATATGCTACACAATAAAATGAATGTAGCTCTATTATTTTAGGATTTGCTCTACTGGAAGCAAATGTTTGAAGAAAGCTTAGAGGTTTAGATCTGTTGGAGAGGTTCTTGGATTCCCATATTGAGTCAACTTATTGTTTAGAAACTCTGTTGGTTTAGAGAGGGCAAAAAACAATTTAAATTCACTTATATAAGTTCAGATTATTGATCTGTATTGTTTTAGGGCCATGCAGAAAGATTTAGCCTTACTGTACTCATTGCACTACATACAGTGCAGAGTGAATTTAATGTCTTTCTAACTGGATGGGGGTTTCACTTCTCAATTTTCCACTAACGGATATATAATGTGTTTTCCTCCGTTCCATCCATTTGTTTATTTCAACAGAAATGTGCCAGCGCTGCCCCTAGTTGCTGTTATTAACCTGCTGACTTGTACATTTTTTTGCGTTCCCTGTGCATTGCCTGCTTTGCGTAACTCGTCATGTATTAATAATCTCATTTACTGTGTTATTCCCCAGCATCCTGCCTCCAAAGTGATGCATAATGTTCAAGCTTAGGAAATGTTCAAGTTGTGGAGAAATTACATAATGTAGACGCATGTTTTCAGCTGTCTCACTAAGATGAACTACTCCAGGTCATTACATGCCTTTTACTGACTCCAGAAAGCGTTAGAGTTTAGGAAGCGTATGAATGTTGGATCCACTGTGAGACACTGAGGGAACTGAAACTACATGTAAATGCTTCATGTCTCCTATGCCCGTTGAATCAATTCTTAACATTATGGCTAGGGATTATTTTAAGTAATACGATATGGCTATAGCAGGAAGCAGTTCCATCACTTCTGTGCTCTAAATCTAAATCCATCTTGCTGCCTTTACAAACTCCCAAATCTCATAGCCAGACTTTTAAACTCACTGCTGTGGCCTCTGCCTGGGTTATTTCTGCCCTCAGATGAGTTCAGAAACAGGTTTTATAGGACTATGTAAGGTAAAATAATAAGTTGCTTTCCAAGGCACTAGAGCAACGGTGTGTGAGTCAAATGTTAGTGGGGAGCACCAAGGCTGTCAGCACCAGGGAATGCTTTCAGCCTAAACTGCAAGAGGGGCTGTGGAGCAATAACTCTCAACTGACTGTGGAGCACTGAGTATTTTTACAAGGGGCAGCAGTGTGTGCAGCAGTAGCACCATGGAGAGCTCCTCTCCTCAGAGCGCAAACACATGCCTACTGATCCGTACGTTGTCTCAGGACACTGACTTTAAAACAGCAGCAGACAGACGTTTCTACAGCATTTTAGACACGGAATTATTATCCAGGGATGGGCAATGCATCCAGCCTTTTCAACAAAACGGCGTCACTTCTTTTTGCCCATTCACAGCTTGCACTGCACTTCTGCTGTTAAACACAGACTACTACTCTGGGTGCCTTTCTCAAGGCTGTGTGTGATGCCTATTCCGGGAAAAGGAACGTTTTCCTTTCTTCATGTAGTTTTAAAAAAGACACTCCAGGAAATTAAACAAACAACCTTCAGCTCTCAAGTCTGATTATATACTCTATATAAATGCTACAGTACCTGAAATTATCCATCTCGTGTTATAATAAATGTTGTGGCAGTAGAAAATGTGCACTGAGATGATGGCCACTTCATTAGGTATACCTGTGCAGCTGTGTATTGAGGCAAATATCTAATCAGCCACTCACATGGCGACAGTTTGATCCATTTAGGTAATCTTTAGGTTTACCTGCTGAAGTTCAGAGTAGGGATAAAAGACGACTTAAGTGATTTAGACATGTTTTTGTTGTTGGCTGGTTTAAATATTTCAGAAACTGCTGATGTGCTGGGGTTTTCCCACATAACCATGTTGAGGAGTTACACAAAATGGTCCAAAAAAAAGAGAAAATCACCAGTGAGCCTTGTTGATGCCAGAGTTAAGAGAAGAATTGCCAGACTGATTCAGGCCCACAGGAACATTACAGTAATTCAAAAAACCACTTATTACAACTAAAGCATGCAGAAAGGTATTTCTGAAAGCACAGCACATTGAAGCTTGAGTTGCCAGTCCTGTCAGCTAAGAATAAGAGACTGAGGCTATAGTTCATACAGCCGGTCTGTTGTCTGGATTTCTACTGCAAAATTCAAAGCATGGGTCCATCAGGCCTGATAACAAATGGTTCAGGCTGATGACATTTTAATCATGTAGAGCATATTTTCATAGCTCGCTTTGGACACTTAAGTGCCAATTGAGAATCACTTAAAAAAAAATACTGCTTACTTGAGTATTATTGTCCATCCCTTTAAGAGCACAGTGTACCAGTCTTCTGATGGCTGATTCCAACAGCATAAAGCACCAAGTCACGAAACTCAAATCAGTTCAAATGTTTCTTGAACATGATGGTAAGTTCACTGTACACAAATGGTCTCCACCGTCATCAGACTGAAAATCTCTGTTCTGAGCACCTTGTTGAATCATTGCCATGAATCATTAAGGCAAAAGGGGGTCCAGTCTGGTAGTAGCAAGGTGTGACTGAAATACACAGTGAGTGTGTATTTCTTTATATGTACACCAGTGGTTCTTAACCTGGGTTCGATCGAGCCATAGGGGTTCAGTGAGTCGATCTCAGGGGTTCAGCAGACCTTCCGCCGTGACATGCATGGCTCATTTTGTGCACCAGTAAAAAACATATCTATGTCTTGAATTTGAAAAAAATCATATTTTATTTTTCACTAAAGAGGGGTTCAGTGACTGCGCATATGAAACTGGTGGGGTTCGGTACCTCCAACAAGGTTAAAAACCACTGAATAGAAGAATAGAATAGAATAGCCTTTATTGTCATTGTACAGAGTACAACGAAATTGGAGTGCCACTCCCTTGGTGCAAGTTTCAATAATAAATATAAATGTAAAATATAAAAAGTACAAAAAAAAAACAATCGTAAGTACTCAAACAATAGTATGTACAATATATACAGGATAGCAGCATTAATATAATGACAGTATGAATAGCAGCATAATATAATGACAGTGACGGTATGGAATAGGTTCAATTGTTTTTGTGCTTATTTACTACGGTGATAGCTCTAGGAAAGAAGCTATCCCTGAATCTGTTTGTCCTGGTTTTATGTGACCTGTACCGTCGGCCTGACAGTAATAGTTCAAACAGTTGGTTGCTGGGGTGAGAGTGGTCCTTGATGATATTGCCAGCTCTGCTGAGGTACCGAGAGTTTGCAGTGACCTCCAGGCTGGGCAGAGAGCAGCCAGTGATCTTCTGGGCTGTGTTGATGACCCTCTGCAGTACTTTCCTGTCTGCAGCTGAGCACCCTGCATACCATGTTGTTATGCCGTACGTTAGGATGCTCTCTATGGTGGCTCTGTAAAATGTCACCAGCAGCCTCTCCTCCAGGTTGTTCCTCCTGAGCACTCTCAGAAAGTGGAGACGCTGCTGGGCCTTTTTAACCACCGCTGTAGTATTTGCAGTCCAGGAGAGGTCATCAGATATCTGCACGCCCAGAAACCTCATGGAGTGTACCCTCTCCACACAGCTCCCGTGAATGTAAAGTGGGGCCGGGCTGCTCTGCCCTTCCTGAAGTCCAAGATAAGTTCTTTAGTTTTCGTGGTGTTCAGTTGGAGGTTGTTAACTGAACACCACTCAGTCAGTCTGTTGACCTCATCTCTGTAGTCCGACTCATCCCCCCTTGAGATGAGTCCAACCACTGTGGTGTCATCTGCGAACTTTATGATGGTGTTTGAGAGATGGGTAGGGGAGCAGTCGGATGTGTAGAGCGTAAACAGGAGGGGACTCAAAACACATCCTTGTGGAGACCCGGTGCTGAGTGTGATGGTGCTGGACCGGTGGGGGCCGAGTCTGACAGACTGTGGTCTATTTGTCAGGAAGTCCTTGATCCAGAGGCAGATGGGGGTGGAGAGTCCCAGGTGAGACAGTTTCTGGACCAGGATCTCCGGGATGATATGATTGAATGCTGAGCTGAAGTCCAGAAAGAGCATTCTCACATAGCTTCCTCGGTGCTCCAGGTGACTCAGCGCAGTGTGGAGCGCTATGGTGATAGCGTCCTCGGTGGAACGATTTGTCCTGTAGGCAAATTGGTGGGGGTCCAGAGTGGGAGGCAGACCGGCCCTGATGTGCTGACAGACCAGTCTCTCAAAGCACTTCATCACTACAGGCGTAAGTGCAACAGGCCTGTAGTCATTTGGGCTGGCCACAGCTGTCTTCTTGGCGATGGGGATGATGGTGGAGGTTTTGAGGCAGGGCGGGACGGTGTTTGATGACAAGGAAAGGTTGAAGATTTTAGTGAAGACTCCGGTCAGTTCGTCAGCACATGCTCTGAGAACCTTTCCATGTATTCCATCAGGACCTGCCGCCTTCCTGGGATTCACTGACCTTAGAACACACCTCACTTGGTGCTCCCTAAGTGTTAGTGTGCCAGTGCTGGGGGCGGGTGGAAGTGGTGTGGCAGCTGAGGGCTTGGTCGTCTCAAAGCGGGCGAAGAAACGGTTTAGATCCTCAGCCAGTGAGGCATCAGTCCTAGATGTTGCCTGGTTATTGCTTCTGTAGTTGGTAATGTGATTGATCCCCTGCCACATTTTTCTCGGGTCGTTGTCAGCAAAGTGATCTTCAATCCTCCTCCTATAGGCAGCCTTAGCTTTCCTGATGCCTCTACTCAGGTCTGCCCTGGCCGCCCTATACGCAGCCCTGTCCCCTGACTTGAAGGCAGTGTTGCGGCTTTTTAGGAGGGATTGCACTTCGCTATTCATCCAGGGTTTTTGATTTGGAAACACCCTGACCCTTTTGTTGACGGTGACATTGTCAACACAGTTCCTGATGTACGAGAGTACAGTGTCCGTGTACTCCTGGAGGTTGTGGCTGGAGAATAAATCCCATACAGTTGTTGAGAAGCAGTCCTGCAGTTGAGAAAGGGCTCCTTCAGGCCAGGTTTTTATTGTCTTTGTCTGGGGCTTTGTTTTTCTCAGCAGGGGGGTGTAGGTGGGGGTGAGGGACATGCAGAGGTGGTTAGATCCAGCCAGGTGGGGGAGGGGTGTCGCTCTGAAAGCATGCCTGATGTTTGAATAGACATGGTCCAAAGTGTGTTCTCCTCTCGTAGCAAAGTCCACAAACTGGACAAATTTAGGAAGCACAGTCTTTAGGCACGCTTTGTTAAAGTCGCCGGCGACAATAAAAACCCCATCGGGGTGGGAAAGCTGTTGTTTGTTTATGGTGTTGAGCAAGAGGCTGAGAGCCGTGCTAACGTTAGCATCCGGCGGTATATAAACAGCTATCACAATAACTACTGTAAACTCCCTCGGGATGTAAAAAGGTCTGCACGAGACTGCCAGAACCTCCAAATCAGGAGAACAGTGTGTGTGAATGATCCTGCTGTTACAACACCACTCGTTATGCACGTAAACACATAGCCCCCCTCCTCTGCTTTTACCTGAGTTGCTGTTTCTGTCATGCCGGTGTAGCGTGCGGCCTGCTAACTCGACTGCAGCGTCGGGAATCAGCGGGTGAAGCCACGTCTCCGTAATAAGAATAATGCTGCAGTTACGTGCAAAGCTTGTGTTGGCTATCTGTAGCTCCAATTCGTCAAGTTTGTGGGTGATGGATCTGGCGTTCGATAGGAAAAGGCTCGGAAGTGCTGGCCGGTGTGGATGTTTGCGTAGCCTAGCGTCTGAGCCCGACCGGCATCCCCTCTTCTGCTTTCTTTCCCTCCGTCGCCTTCTACGCTTGCTGGGCGGGCAGACCATCCACGGTGACCCTGGCGGTCTCGCTATCTCCACCAGGATGTTGTGTGTTCGCTGATAGTCGCCAGAAACAGACAAACTATATTTAAAACCTAGGTCAATTAGGTTCTGGCGACTGTAAGAGATGGCGGCGTTGCAAACATTCAAAAATATCCACATTAAAAGTAAAAACGAGCACCAAACTGGAGAGCTAAGAGCCGCTGCACCCGTGCGCGCCGCCATCTTGAGTAAAAAACTGATGAACACCTTAGCGTTTGAGCGTATCTAGATTTTATGTGTTGCTAATAAAACATATCATATAATACAATATGTTTTATTAAATATGGGAATCCAAGAAAATATTAATCAATTTGATGTCAGTGTGGAGATCCAGACCAGAAGTAGCTATGGCAAGTCCTGGACATAAATAATGCAAAGCGGTAAGATGGTCCAAGTACAAACAAACACCGGATAATATGAATGAACAAGAATGATTAATCACTTATTTTTGAAAGTAAACAAAATATTTGCAGTTGCACACATTATAGTTATGGAAAATGTGGAGGGATGCACGAGGCATCAGAGATATGGTCAATTTGTCTTTATTATTGCCTGCTGTAATTCTGACACCTATCTGTCTGCCTCCATCTTTCCACTGATTCATTCTCTTTCTCTTGCTGTGAATGAAAGTTTAAATAAAAACTCACATACGCATCCTCGGGCCTAAGGAGCAGCAAACATTTGCATGCGATGTGAAAAAAGAACAAGAAGTTTTCAGAAGTCTCAAAAGAGCAGTGGTGATGTAGTGATTACAAGCATACTGTCAGCTCTGTCAGTTTTTCCACTGGTAATTTCAGCAATTAAGGAGTCCTCAGGGATTTTTTTCAGACCGATAAAATAAAAAGAGAGAGTTGGTGGGGACCTTTACAGGGTTCAGACATCTTTGGAGGTCAAACTTACAAAGAGCCACCTAATTATTTCAACAAAGGAGCAAGTTAACATTGATTGCAAACTCACTACAAATTACGACAAGTCTTAAGTGGTAATCTCTCAGACAGGCAGGATCGTCCTTATCTTTAAATTCGCTTTTATCTGCTCGCAAGGAGCTTACTTTTCCAAAGTAAAGTTCATCTCAAAGTTAAACTAATCAGACTGATGGCAGGCAGCGAATTAATTTGAGTTTAATTGAGATCCTTCAGATGTAAATACACACATGTCATGCCCACCACAGACCTACACCCAATATATTCTATGAGTCTCTAAATTTTTCCTTGTCATAACACAAGACGTCTTGTATTTGACAGATAGTTACTGAGTGTACAGATGGAGCAAGTCAAACTGTAAGGAAAGGGGGACGGCATGAAAGCGACGCTTATAATCTTCAATGCAGCTTTCATTTCTCCTTGTATTCTCCGAAACAGCACGTACATTCACGTACACACATGCGCGTACACTCCTGTCATTTGTTAAAGTGATTCATGTGGGGAACTGATGACTTGTAGCAGACTCGATGACATCCAAGGATCGTTCCGTTTCCCTGTTCACAGCTCCCCACTCGCACACGGCCTAACCATTCATATCCACATCCATGTCATCTATTTTCATTCGCAAGATTTATAACCTTCCCCATAGTTCTTGGCCTCTTCCTTTAAATCCATAAGTTGATTCACAGCTGATGTGACCCAATATTGCTGTTGTTGTTTTTTTCCTCCTCTTTTCTCTCTCTCATAATGATTGGTGGTTTACAGTTTTATTACTGGGGTTTGACATATTTTCCTCGGGGTCAGTTGGCTTATTACTGGATATACTGTAAATCCTCGCTATGATTGGCAGAGGTTCATGACAACACTCGCTAAGTGCAGAGGAGTGACCAAGCTGCTGCCTACTGTCACAGTAAAATAAATTGCTGTACTGATCTAGTGACTATAAACATACTGGGCTGACAGTTTTTATGTTGGAAGTAGAAGTATGGGTGTTAAATTATAATTTAATTGAAGAATTTGACATTTTGGGTGTATATTTTTGCACTAGGGTGGCACAACGATGTGGTCCTTAAGACTGTTGCCTCATGGCAAGAAGGGCCTGGGTGTGAGTCCACTGGTTAGCTGGGCTGTTTCTATTTTCAGCTCACATGTTCTCCCTGTGCCTTCGTGCATCATCTCCAGATACTCTAGCTTCCTCCCACAGTCTGAAGACTGGTTAGGTTAACAGCTGCTTCTAAATTGTCCATAAGTGTGTTTGCTCTGCAAAAGACTGGACATATGATCTACCTGTATTCTACATTTTGCCACATGACAGCCAGGACAGACTAAATCCCCAACATTACCCCGAATTGGATAAGCGGAAGAAAATAGATCAGTCTCTAAGTATAATGCAGCTAGTGCAGAGATATCTATGCAAAAAAAAAAAAACAGAAGTGTGAGATGGTAGAGAATTTACTCCAGTGTCCTGTTATATTTTAGGGAGCAAAGAGCAGACAGCTGAGTTTATTAAACTCCACTGAGACAATCTGCAAATTTCATTAAAAGTTTACTAAACTATCATCTTGTCTTTATTTTTAGTTAGCACATACCTTAAACACTTAAAGCTCTAAGCTAATGATAGTTATATAAGAGCAGATGCATGCTGGTGCAATAAGCTGTACGTTTTATGTCCAATGGATGCATGATCTGATTAGTCGACTAATCGAAGAAATAATCGGTGACTAGTCAACTATGAAAATAATCGTTTGTGGCAGCCCAACTTGTTACCCATACAGCAACTGCAGGCTAAGTATCACTTTTTATTTTTATGTGATAAAAAATGTCAGTGCTATATAAACGCATTTACGTTCCTCAAGTGCATAACAAGAAGAGAAGCCCAGGCATGTCTGAAAGCAAGAGTCATGTGTCAGCATCTAATGACAAGTTAACACCTTAAAAAAGAAAATACTTGAGCAACTTCAGGCAAAGCACTGCGCCTTACTAAATATGCAGGAAAACTGGGTGGTGGTGGTGGTGGAAACAGGACATGTGTTTTGCCACTTGAGGCAAAAGAACACCACTGAGTACGACCAAGCTACAATGGACAAGATACTAGCAGCTGGTGACTCAGCCAAGCATTACTGGATCACTCAGTAGTTGTGCTGCACATGACAGGAAGAGCAAATGGTGAATGGAAATTACTGATGTGTTTACATGGTGGTAAAGGTTGGCTTTCAACATCTGCTTAAAAAGCTCAACTCAAGATACAAGAGCCCATGTGGAAAATATCTTTCAGTTTTATTGTTAAACAAATGTTTTAAGCAGTTGTGTTATATTTTTACTAACAATTTCCAGGGAAAACACTACCTAGTCTACTTCCTTGCTTACATTTGACTATAATGCCACTGGTGGCACCTTGTTTCAATAGACACTTCAAATTAGGAAGTGAGTCATCAATGACAGTAGCCCATTAGGAAACAAGGCTAGAACATGCCCTTCATTTATAAATGCTGCTGCCTGCAAGCATCAGTAAAGTTTCAGTATTTTTTTCTACACTATACAGATACATCATTATCATAAATGTTGCTTGAAACATCATAATACAATTTTGAGCCATTTTCCCCACCTCTATTGTCAAGTGATGCCTTTTTGTCAGTTGCAGGGTTAATGCTGTGAATGGGCATTTTTGAACCCAAATCTTCATCTTATTCTCAACTACCAGCTGCCCGTCCATTGGATTGTAATGGCAATAAACCAGAAAGAACAAAAGCAATGAAGGAGGCTCTGATCTCTCTTTGACTTGCATATTCTCAAATATTTTTGATCTTGCTCTGGAGTCAGAGTAGGACGAAGCATGTGGCCAGTTAGCAAACTCATTTTGGTGTATTTCCAGACTGTCACAGTTAAAAGTGAGCTGAGCCTGAGGGCGAGGCTTTCAAATTACCTGTCACTCTGGTTTCAATCCTTAAAGTCAGTCTTGAGTGTTAGGTAGTGACCAAGAGAAGGAAACCTTGGATATGTCAGAATTATTTTTCTTCAGGGATATCTTGGCTCATCCTCAGGGAGAGTCTGGGCATCTTCCTTATGAGGGAAGAAGGGAGCAAGACTGTGGCTTCTTTGCATTAAAAGAAGCCAAATTGAGGTGGTACAGTAGCAGATTGGGATGGCTTAAACACCTCCCTCTGGAGATATTCTGGGCACGTTTAACTGGGAAGAGACCTTTTAGGCAGAACCGGAACATGCTGAAGGGATTACATATCCAATCTGGCCTAGGAATGCATTAGGATTTGCTTTTATCCACAGCAAAGAAATGCAATAACATGGTTTCAAACTACTGCCCCGACCACAGTATACATTGGCAGCATTTTTTTTTTTTTTATCACACTTGCAGTTTGTTATTCAATCTATGTCAGAGTAAAAACCAAATTTTATGTTTAAAGTTAATTTTCTACTGCTTTTATACTGTGCACCAATGAAAGTCTAAGCAGGATGTTACCTAATGGGCTCCAATTGGTTGAAGGCAACACATAAAAAAAAATGGAGGGAGAAGAATAGAGGTAATGAGTCAGGCAGCCCTGAGCTCCAGAAGGGGGGACCCATAAAGTCTGAGATTGATAGAGTTTTTTAATGTGTCCAGAGTCACATCTTGTTAAAGGGCCCTGTAATTCCTCCCAGTGCCTGTGGGATAGTATCACATCCTCAAATCAAACTTCAGGTTTATGACATTGGGAGACGGGTCAGGAAAGGACATTATAGCTTTACTGACTCAAAGGCATAGCTTAGGAAATGGCAGCTGTTCTAGAAAGCATTTAGAGTTTTCAACTCAGATTGTGGAATGGAAACGAGCGGCACCAAGTGAGAGAAATCTGTAGTGTTGGGGAATGCACAGAAGCATAAAACATATCCCATGGCGTTATTTTTTTGTTTTTCTAAAAGGGCACCGATTGGATATATGCTAATCTTATGAAATGAACCACAACAGGTGAAACTGGGGTCAACAGAGAACACGGCACTAAAAATAAATTGGACTAAAAACATGTGATGAACAGGCACTGATCTGAAACGGCCCAAGTTCTTGTATTTGCATGGGAGAAAATGCTATTTGCTCTTAATGTATGCATGTTTGTACCACACACACACCCATACACTCATACACATTCACAATAAAATGTCACTGGTAATGGTCTTTTTCAACTTCTTTGACTGTGACATTTAAAAATCTTTGAAAAGGCTAGGCCAGTTTGCTGCAGGGTGGCGCAGAGAACAGTGAAAGCAGGCTCACTATTGTTTGCGATTTTAATTGCTAATCTGATAGCGAGGGACAAGATTAGATTTGTGTTTTAGTTTTTCAAAGGAAATGAAAATCAGTTGTTGCTTGTGCTTCACAGCAAGGAATTCAGCTCTGCCAGTGGTTTCCTAAGCTGCATCGACTGTGGCACAAGAGTAAATGACTCAGCAGAACACACGACATCAAGGGAGTGAAGCAAAAAGGGAGCTGCTACCAAAAGAGGAGCTTCCATTTCAAACTTACATCTGTTTCTCCTATTTTGAATCAATATGAGCTGCAAAGGTCAAAAGAGATAGAGAGGAAAGTGAGTAAGAGAATGACAAAACAACTGGATATCTTGTTGGGAACAAATCCAGAAAAGATTCTGTAGATTCGACACAAACCTCTACTACATCAAAGTTTTCCAATAGACTCCAGTCTTCTTTGTTCTCCCAACAAAGCTCAGGACTTTTGTCTTTGTCTCCCTGTGAGTCAGCGCAGCCAACTAAGCACCAACTATTCACCAACTCGCCAGACTGCAGAGGAAGCATGAAAATGGGTTTTAACAAAATGTTTCCAAGCATCCAGTCATGTCTTCTTCAGCACATAAATCCAGCAGAGCATCAGTTTCAGAAATAATGAGCGCTAACAGGGGAGGATTGGCTATCTCCTGACAGGAGAGAAGAGTAAAAATGCCAAAAAAGAAAGAAAAAGATACAGTGTTAATACATTAATTGGTGTAGAATCACTTCAACAACTGAGAAATGCAAAAATCTGACATTTTAAAAAGGGGATTTTTCACTGATTAAGAAAAGAAATGTATTTTACACAATGTGATCTTTGAAATGTCATTGATTCATTCATTTACTTTTGATCTGCTGTGTTAACCCTTTACTGACAATTATAACTACACAACTAATACGCTGTTATTACAAAAACTGTGTAAAATACAATCTACTGATGAAGTACAACATACTTCAAAATACACAAGAAAAAAATGTGTTACTTGTTATATTTATGAGATGATGAGATAGCCTTTATTTGTCAGTTGCAGGTCTTTTGCCCACAACCGAGATGACAGACCTTGCCGACCGTACATACAATACAAACATCACATTGGGGAGACAGGTCAGGCCAGGTAGCGAGGAAAAAAACATTGAAATGTGCAACACAAAAGGATAATACAGGAATGCACAGATATCAACACACCATAGCACAATAAACACAGACAAGCAACATGGGAAAGAGTTCCAGTGTGTACATCTGATCTGGGACCGCTGCAATCTCCGACTGCGCCTCCAGCTGACCCGATGTCCACATCATGGGGAAGGTAAGCGTTGGAGGTGGCGTTGGATAGGGGGGGTGATGCGTCAGTGAGTGCTTATCAGTATCAGTATATGTATGTGTGTGCGTATCCATAGTTCAGCTGAGACAGTGTCCTTCGCCCCGCCAGGCTAAGTAAACAGTCTTCCAGCCAACCCAGGTGGCCTTGTAGGGAATGGGAAGGAACAGACTCAACACAGTCGTTATCAGGGAGTTTTTGTTCAGCTCCAGCCTTGAGCCCACAGCTGGCGCCGAAAGGGTAGCCGCATTATCCTCTGCCACCTGTCCATCGTCTATCCGGCAGGGAAAGTACCTCCAGGGCACTCGGGTTCTCCCGAGCCCAGACTTCTCGTTAAAGGGTGTCAATAGCATTCAGAGACCGGTTGATCAAATCCATAATTCTCTTTTAGGTTTTAGACACAGACTGTGAGAGAGTGTTCCAGGGACATTAGAACTAGCAGAGAAGATAAGGGAGAGGAGAAAAAGTGCGTCCGCCTCCTACGAGAGCCAAAGATGACAGTTGACAGTTTTAATAGACAGTTGACATAAAAGTGTGTAACCAGGACTTAATTGACTTGTATCTGTTTTACTTAACTGGAATACTTATTGTAAATATAATAGCAGGAGTTCCTCATATTTCCTCAAATGAGCTACAGATTAAGGGATTTTCAAATTTGGTATTGCGCGTTGTGGACAAGCTAACAGTGTTTTTGTTATATTACACTGATTGTTGAACCTTTGTTCATGTTTCATCCATCCATACAGAGCTGCTTATCCGAGGCTGCAGTGTGAGCAGCCTAAGCAGAGATTCCCAGACCTCCCTCTCTCCAGCCACTTCTTCTAGTTCCTCCATTGGAACACCGAAGGGGTTCCAGCTCAGAGATATCATTTCTGCAGCGTAAACTGGGTCTGCCCTAGAGCCCTCCTCTGCCTTAAAATCACTCATAGAAACATGTATTTTTTAATGCAATGATAACTTTAGTTCATCACTAATTAATAAATATCAGCTTTAGTGAAAATAACTAAATGCCTAGTTGTATACGTCAATAGACTGGTACTTAGCACTTTTCTGCTCTGTCTGAGTAGTTAAAGTGCATTTGTTACAGGCCACTTGCACTCATTCACACTTTTCCTTTAAGTCCTACCTAATACACACCCAGAGTCCCATGGTGTATCAGGGGCTTTTGGGGGTACCACAGCTTGCCCCGAAACACTGCAACAAGTATATTAAAGGAAGGAGCCTTAGATCAAACTGCCAGACTTCCCTTTCCGTTAATGACCCACTCTAACTTCTGACCCACAGACAGCAACAAAATAAATAAATCCATCCATCCATCCTATATCTTTTATCCAGGTTTGGGTCACGGGGTAAGCAGTCTGAGCAGAGAACCCCATATTTCCCTGACTCTCCCAGTAGGACATCCCCAAAATACCTCAGCTAGGACAATATTGTCAAAAATGTGCTAATAACAAATAAATTATCATCACTTGTTTTTGCATTAAAAGGTTATTCTATGAAATGTAAAATAAAAAAATATATATTTTAGCTCTCATCTAAAGGGACCTTTTCTGGAGTTCACCACATGAGGTTGGGGAAATGAAGCACAAGTTGACGCCACACATCATGATCAAAGACTGATTACTAGATAATGGAAATTGCTGTAATTGGGGAGGGGGGGGGGGGGGGGGGGTTCATAACAAACCGTAATGAGAGAGCCATTACAAAATCTCATCTCAAATATGAAATCAGAGCATCCTATCAGGAAAGACCAAACTGAATATTTCCCCACTATCTGCAATCCGTTGAAGTAATCTAATTTTGCGAGGAGAAGAAATTGGCAGTCAGATTAATATCTTAAAATTGTAACATTTGGTTGACAGATAAGCATCCGCGTTGTATGAAATATGAACGAATAAAGCTCACAGGGAGCAAAAATGAATACATTGTGGATATTAATTTAGCCTTAGTGACATTTACAAAATGATCATTACTGCTGAATTATTATTTGGTGTTGCACAACTTATAAATTCAGGATTTTGTCCACCTCAACCTCTGACAAATACCCAATTGATAGCATTTTAATTTGCACATCCGTCAGTGGGTTTTTTGTTTGTTTGTTTTTTCTGATGTACTTCATTCTGTCCTACATAATTCCTACTTTTAATGTCCTTTTCACTCTGGTCTCACCAGTTCTTGAGGGAACAACTGACCACTGCCAGGTAGGGAAGCTCTACAGCAGAATGGCTCCATTGTTAATTAGGGAGTAGTTAATGACTACGGTCGCCCAGGCATATCTTACAGAGCAGAACAAGAAAAGAACACAGTGACAGAGATAAGTTAAAAGTAACTTGGAAGTGGGGAAAAAAGTAAAATCCATTCTTTTGACTTGTACTGCTTTCATTAACCCTTGTGTGGTGTTCGTATTTTTGTTACTCAGCCAGTGTTCATGGGTCTGGTGGACCCGCTAGAGTTTTGGCTTTCCAAATTAACACTATCAAACAATTTTATGTTAAATTACTCAACAGATGTTTACTTCATCCCAATTACAAGACATATGAACAGCAAACATGGTTAATTTTTTCCCTTTACCTTTGTTAGATCACATTTATGAATTAATGTGCTTCTCGTTTTTCTTTTATATAAAATGTTATAAATAAATCAGTTATAATCAAGTGGAGTGAGTGGAAAGACACAACACATTTACACGTGAAAAAATAATTAATTGTTTAATTTTTCTTTTGAAAAAAACTGAACACGGGTCTCACAGACCCGAACACCATACAAGGGTTAAAGATGTCACCGTGGTGACTCTTGGGACGGGAGGGTAGAGGGTGAGAGGAGGGCAATTGCTCAGATAAGTTACAAAGTCGGATGTAAGTCGAAGACTGACTACGGTTCAACAGTTGCTTCTAAATTTGCATTAGACTAAATTATCTGGGTCCAGTGCTGATCTGGATCATTCAGCTGCATAGAAGAGAACACAGCCCATACTAGCAGAGCAGACATGGTGCTGCTGTTCAACATCCAGAACAACTGTCTCTGAAGCATTTTTCCTGGATCACTGGCACTTTATGAATAGCAAGCATGGAAGCAGAACTTGAATTATTATAAGAAACAAAAAGCGTCACGGTGTGAGGGAAGACACAGACGCGAGGTGGAAAGAGATTAAGATGGAAGAGTTCTCTAGCTCTGTGATGGAATTCTGGTGCAGTGTTGGGGATGTTTTTGTTCGGCAATGGATATTTATGTACATGGAAAACATTCTTTATGCAGGTTTCTTAACTGGTGTTGCAAAAATATGGCTGTATGTCTATGTACAGTAATATGCAAAAGGCTTGAGTCACACGTTTTTTAAATATTTCACTGGGGAAAAAGTTTGCAATCATGCCAGTATTTAGTATTCCCACCTTTACTCTCCAATACAGCCCAAACTAGGTAGGCTTTCTTGTATTTTCAGGAATAGTTCTCCAGGCTTCTAGAAGGACATTCAAAGCTCTTCTATGGATGTCGGCTGACTTTTGTTCTGTTCTCTGTCATGATGATCCCACACTGCTTCAATAATGTTGAGGTCTGGGCTCCGGGGGAGGAAGTTCATGACTGATAGTGTTCCACTGTGTGTTTTTCACAGGTGTGCTTTTATTTCATTGACAGTATGTTTGGGATCTGTGCTATATTGAAAAAATGAAGTTGTTGCCAATCAGACACTTTCCAGATGGTACTGGATGATGGATCAAACTACGACAGTACTTTCCTTTGTTTATAATTCAATCACTTCTGACAAGATTGTCAACACCACTGTATGAAATGCAGCCCGTCAGAGTCTGCACTGTGTTTTACAAATGGCTGTAGATACTCATTGTTGTACCGCTCTCCTAACCTCCTCCATATATACTAACAATAATATCATATTTGGATAAATCACTCCTTAGGAACTGTTGCCACTGCTTTTTCAGCCTTTTCTCCTTGACAGCCACCCTTCCATGGAGACTATTTCTGATGGATAAACTGAAGGGCCAAATGCATCTCTCAGGTCACGTGTCAAGTTGTTGCTGGAGTTTTTATCCTGTTTTCTGTTAATCTGCTATAGTTAGTTTCTTAGGCCTGCCCTGTTCTTTATGTCCTCCACCCCAGTTTCCTAAAATGCTTTAAGTACACACTGCACACCATACAGCGTACACTTTGCTAAGTTTTAAGCTAATATCACCTTGGTAATGTAAAAAATATTTTTCATGCCTGCCAAAATGTGTTATCTTTGACATTTTTCATACATTTAGGTAGAAAACGGGAACAAATTATATGTTTTTGCAACAGGCTGCTGGGGACACGGTGTCTAAAATTGGTTCTTTGCTAAGCTCTTTGTTAGGTGTAGACACAAGACTGGTCCATCCCTTAAGTTAGACTGTTTCTCTATGCTCATCGAGTGCCTGCCGCCGTTTTGGTGAAGTTTTCAATTTTTTAGCGTGGCACCACAGCCGCCGCAGCTGGACTGAAGGCACGATTATCTGTTCATGTCAGTCTTTGTCAAGATTTGAGTGATATTGCAAGCTCAGATATATACATGGCGAGCTGTTGCAACCGTTTGAAAACTTGAGACTTTGTGGAAAAACTGAAAAACTAAATACTAAAGTCTGTGCTTCAAGTTTTGACTTCTTTGCTTCCTATATCAGCGTTTGGTGGTTGTAGTGTCTGAGTAATCATTCAGGAAGCAGCTACTGTTCAAAGAAAAATTTTGAAAGAGATTTAGAAAGTCTGGAGAAATATTACCCAAGATTACTTTAAAAAATTACAAAGAGTGGTTCTTTGGAAGTGAGGCTTTTGCGCAGTACTGCACTTGACCAGTTACAACACTGAAGCCACCTCTTGATATCGTCTGAACAGCCAGAACAGCTCTAACACATTGTTCTGACCCTGGAGCTCTAAAAGTCTTCTGTGGATGTTCTCAAAGGATTTGTCTTGTTCTCCTTATTCTTCTTTTTCTTTCTGTTGTGGTTTTAATGTTATACATGTTATGTAAGAGAAATGCATTAATTATTAAACTAGACTTATTTACTTAATTGCTTGCTTAATTATTATCTCTGGCTGTCAATTTTCTAATAATGCAAGTGATTTAAATACTTAGGAAAAGCTCAACAATGAAAGGGATATTTGTTATTTTTTCATATTATTGAATTGATCTTTTGCATTTGTCTCTCAGAAAATCTAATTAGCTGTTTAGAGACCAAAGAAAAAAAATAGTTCAATGAAACTGAATTCAACTTTATTCATATAGCATAACAACAGTTGCCTCAAAGCACTTTAAATTGTAAGGCAGAGACCCTACAATAATAAAGAGAAACAATAAATTTATTCTCATTTTACACATTTTTAAAAACAAATTTATTGTGATTATAAACTATAAACTGTTGGCTTTTACTGAAACTGCTCATCATTTCTGAACCCTTTCCTTCACCATTCAGCCTAACTCCTGAACACATTTCAGGCACATAGATTTTGCCAGCTTTAAGCCCTGCAGGAGAAAGATGGAGATAAAGAAAGGACGAAAGTTGCACTTGTCAAAGAATTGAACTTGTTAAAAGTCAAGATGACAGAGATATAGAGCGATTCATTTTAAAAGAGGTTATCTAACCACTGGATGTGGATGGGGATTTAAAAGCTATGTAGGTGAAAATACCACTTTCATTGATATAGCATAATCTAGCCCCAGCCATAGATATGGAAGCAGCAAAACATTAGGCGTGTTCACATTTTGTCTGACTGGAAAAATATAATAGGTAAAATGAGCTATACGACGGAGCAGAGGGAAGCACAGCTGGGTAAGAAAAGAAGTGTAACTGAATAACACAAAGAAAAGAAAAACATCATCCATTTAGTGCTAATGCAAACACTTACTCCAATAACTCCTCTGCCATTGATTTCACAGCCAGAGAGAATTTGTGTTCAATACGCAAGTTATTCAGCACAACCATTCACTGTGACCGTCTCAGCTAGGGTAAATCAATTAAAGTTAAAAATCAAATCTCATTTAATTTTGCCGGTACAAACTCCCTTCAGTGGGATTTTATGTCAAAAAATAATAATATAGGTGTGAAAGACGAGGGAAGAAAGTCAGAAATCAACAAAAGCATTAAGGGAGCTGAGAAGAAATGCAAAAATTGAATAGTAAGAGAATGTGTTGTGGATAGAAACCAAATATCATATCTTCAAAAGGAAGCTTTTTCCTTGAACAACCTGACTATTTTAAGGCAAGACTGAAATGTGACAGGAGAATAATGGCCTGATTCTTATAATTCAAACTGCATGTATTAATGGCTTGTTGGAGGCGTGGATGCCATTGTAAATTTGTATTTGTATTTGGCTATGAATGCCATTTATGCCCTTGTGAATAGCAATTCATTTCTTTTTTGAAGTAAAATCAACACATGGGTTACACCAAGTTTTTTAAATTTGAGGCAACATTTTGCAATCATGTACTGTTCTTTAAAATTAGGCTTGAATACTTTAAATGATGATATCTTAGAGGAACAAAATATTAGCAGCTACCCATTGTACAGTTCTACAGCAGACTTTTCTTATTTACTGAAGTGAGGCTTGAGGCTGATTCCACTGCTTGAGCCCACTCATAACTCATCAGAAGGAATCATGTCACACAGAATTTGGTAGACAGTCCGCATAAAGTTGCATTGCAGTCACACAGAATACGGACAACTTAATATTGGCAAGTGCAAAGACCCAGAGGACTGCTTCGAGTTCAAATCTATAATTTAGTACTATGTAAATGAAAAATACTATAAAGTGCAATTTATCTATTTAAATTTTTAAGATTATGCCTGAATTATTTCAGTGTGCTTCCTCACATTTGGTTATATATCATTAATTACCATCCATTTCCACTTATCCTTATCAGGGTCGCAGGGGGCGCTGGAGCCTATCCCAGCTGCCATAGGGCGAGAGGTACCTCCTGGACAGGTCGCTAGTCTGTCGCATATACACAAAGAGACAGACAATCATTCGCACTCACATTCACTCCAGCATTCACACCTATGGGCAATTTAGATTTTTTAAATTAACCTATCCCCACTAACTGCATGCCTTTGGACGGTGGGAGGAAGCCGGAGGACCCTGGGACAACCCACGCAAACATGGGGAGAACATGCAAACTCCACACAGAAAGACCCCAGCCTGATGGTGGAATTGAACTTAGGACCTTCTTGCTGTGCGGCAACAGTGCTCACAGTGCCTAACCACCGTGCTGCCTTATAATTCCTTTATAATATAATTTATCGGAATAGAATATATATAATATAAAAAAAAATTTAATTAGTTGTTGATAGAATTCTAATGTATTTGTTTTCTTGTTTTCATGACAGGTGTTCTAATACATTTGTTAAGCCCATATATAGATAGTATTTTGTTTAGTTTTTGTAAACCAAACACCAAAAACCAAAACAAAACAGAAAAATCAGCATTTAATATGTCTATATAGACAGCAATCAGGATCATAAGTAAAGTGTTTTAAAATTTGACATAGAATACAGGAGTCCGAGAATTTAAATCCACTTTGAAATTTATTCCAATAATTTGGCATAAAGTTTAGGACCATGACTCCAGATGCACCCATCCAAGCTGTATAATTAAAGCCAATGACAGCCGAATTAAATAACATTCATCATTTCAACACAATGCAACGCTCTACTGGGAAATCTTGTGTACTGGCATTCATGTGGATGTTACTTGACATGTACCACCCACCTGACCAAATACATAATTCCATGTAATGGCACTCCAAAGATCAGCGGCCTTCCGCAGCCTGCCAGCCTGTGAAAACTGTCCAGAAATTGCTTGAGGAACATAACAAAGAACCTAAAAATTGTTGACCTTGCCTCCAAACTCCCCAAATCCCAATCCAATCAAACAGCCGTGGGATGCACCAGAACGAGCCAGAACACAACTGAGCCCCCACGTTGCAACCCACTCAAAGGGTTCACTGCCAACATCCAGCTGCCAGAATGAGGTTCATTCTCCATAACCCGATAGGTTAGAGCAGTTGTGGGGATGCGAAAGGGCCATACCCAAAAATTAAAAAAATAATATTACTTTTGCATCTCTTTTAGTGTCAGGTTGACATTTGGTAGTTTTGATTAATTTAAAAAAAAAAAAAAACTATCAAGTGGGACGGCATGAAATTTGCCTGACGCATTTATTTCTCTCCCAAAATGTACTCCCCTCAAAATAAATCTCTCACTCTATCACTGTCATGTTATCTAGCAGCACCAAATGTTCACAAGCTAACATGCCAAATTAAGAGAGAGAAACCTGTCAAACATTACATCTGCATCACTACTTATGGCTGTCAAGGTGACAATATCATTTACCTCAAAGGCCGGTTGTACCACTTCCCCTGCCAGTGGCAGACGCCCGCAGGCATCGGCGCGTTGGTGGTTCTTTGTGTCTGGGGATGGGCGTCCGGGTACCCACCGGCTCACTCCTTGGTGGCTGCTTGTCGGGGCCTGGAGCCTGGGGCTCGCTCGGGCCACTTCGGGGGTGGGGTGCCCTCGGCCTCCTGGCCTGGGGCTCGGTCACTCTGGCATAGCTGGCTGCCGGCGGAGCTCACGGGCACGTCGCTGCAACCCCCCCTGGCCTCTGCTCCGCGGATACTGAGTGACCCCTCATATGGGGCTCTCCTCAGCTCTTTCTGGGATGGTGGCGCGGCTGCCCCTCTGTTGGTCTTCCTTGGTCTCTTGTGTTCTGAGGGCCTCTGGATGTCTGGAATCTTGATCTCCTCCATACCTGCTTCATGCCCTGGAGGACGGGGCTGCGGCTCCCCACACCCTCTAGCAGATCATTACATAATAATAATAATAATGGATTGGATTTATATAGCGCTTTTCAAGGCACCCAAAGTGCTTTACAATGCCACTATTCATTCACTCTCGCATTCACACACTGGTGAATGCAAGTGTGTGAATGGTGAACATGAAGGAACCTTTTAAATACAAGCGCTCATGCTCACGGGTGTACACACGGGTGCTCACACACACAAACTACACTCTTTTTGGCTCCTACCTCAAATCACACTGTGCGCTGTCGATCTTACATGCTGCACAATAATGTTTAATATTTAGTATTTACTGTTACATTCCCATAGATCATCGTGATGTTGTTTATTATGTTGGTCTTTTTTTTCTTTCTTCTGCTTGTTTTCTCTTTTTTCTTTCTCAACAGGTGATCCAGGTGATTGATATATGTATTTTTTGTCTGCTTATTTTGTTGTTTTTTTGTTTTTTGCCCTTTATCCCCATGCCTCTTCCCTGCTGTTTTTCTTTCCCTCTTTCTTTCTCCCCTTTCTTTTCCCCAGGCAAGTCTGTCCCGTATTTAACAAGTAAAAATAAAATAAACAATAAAAGGTCAATCAAATGGAACAATACGGCAAGGCTGGGATGGTCCATTTGGTAAAGTAAATCCGTTGGGCATCTTTCTTCGCCTTTAGACAATAATTCTGATGGCAAAAGAGCCAAATGGGACAGGCAAAACAAAACAAAACAAAAAAACAAAAAAAAAACAAAGGCCGCTTGTAGTCTTCTGAAACTGTGGTAAAAATGAAACCTTGTAGAGTCCAAATGACTCTTACAAAGTTTTCGTTTTTCTTCGGAGTTTAGAAAAATGCTCCAGCTGAAACACACCTACTTAGCAATTTGCCTAGAAATACGCTGGGAGCTGACTGCATAATCAGCTTTTGTAAGTTGGGTAAATTTGCAACTTGAATGATTTAGGAAATTTTAATGAACTTGTAACTAGTTTAAAAAAAAAAAGTCCTGTGATTTCATGGTAATAAATATTCCCCCTTTTCCCCTCCCCCTTTTGTGCATTTCATCATTTCCTTTACTGTTTCTGTGTATCTATGAGAAACTTAGGTAAGCTGAAAAGGAGAAAAAAGTTATGTGATATTCTAGGAAAGAAAAGAAAGTTGGAAAAAATATATTTATAAATATACAAAGTAGTATTAGTCAACATTATCAACATTTTCCAGATCAATGAAATTATTTCAGGGTTTTTTTTAAGTCAAACTTAAATATTTTTTTCTGGATCATAGTTAAAAACAAATACTGTGTAATGGTTAAAAAAGGTACCATGGATACATACCAGTTGTATAACAATCCATCATTGTAGCTCATTGAATCAATGAAATAGTCAATGATCTAGACAAAAAAATCTGTATTAATTTATAAAAGCTGTCCCTTAAAATGTCCCACCCTCCAGCCTGTTTTGGCAATCATCTCCATGAACAACTTGTTTTTCATCAACATTCAAATGGTGCTAGTCAGTAACAGGCAGCAATGCAGATCAACATACAAAGCACAGTGGAACAATGCCATTATGAGATAACATACAAATTACTGAACCCGACTGAATACACAAATAAGAAATTTGTGATAGCCATAACCTGCAAAACACTGTTTACTGTACCAGGTTTGCATATAATATAATTCCTCAAAAACAGTCATAAAATAGAGAATATGACCGCTGCTATTACATAATGAAATTTCAAAGACATGTGACTGTATAGTGTTGCCAGAAACAATGGCTTTCATGAACTCCTGCATACCCAAATTTGTCGTCTTTACAGCGAGTATCAAGTGAAAAGTAAAATTAAATATAAGTTACTGAAAGCAAAAGGAATCACTTTCATTCACTATGGATAAATAGATGACATGTTGGCTTTGTTTGATTCAAATGATGCATGAATACAAAAAAAGGATGTGAGGAATTCAGCAATATGTCTGTAGTTGGACCAGAAGCTACATAATAAATATTTCAAATTGCCATAAGCCTGGCCACAAAGCAAGGACTGAAATATGTTGGCCTAGGATATCTTTTGGGAAGGTGGGTCGTGTTATTGTTGCAGCGCAGCACGGTCACAGTTGATGTTTTGAAAGAGAAACCAAGGTCATTCAGAGATTCCAGAGTGCATAAAAAAAACAAGACATGAACACCAGCTGGAACATTTTATTTTAGATTAGGAGCAATAATGTACAGTTAGTACCAGGACTGTGCCAGTGGAAACCCCAGATCCATTAGGTTGTAATCTAATTAACTACTAAATTAATACATAAATAATTCATTAAAATACAATTATGACTTAATAACTGGTTATTTGATGCTTATGTTCACCAGTTTTGTTGGGCTAAGTCCTCCTTTGTGGTGGCCAAGCACACAGCCCCACTCCCCCCCATCATCCTGACTGACACCCCCATCACCTCTGTGGACTCATTCCGCTTCCTGGGTACCACCATCACCCAGGACCTGAAGTGGGAGCCCACCATCACCTCCGTCATCAAGAAAGCCCAGCAGAGGATGTACTTCCTGAGGCAGCTGAAGAAATTCAACCTGCCAACACGGACGATGATGCAATTCTACACTGCAATCATCGAGTCCATCCTCACCTCCTCCATCACCGTGTGGTACGCTGGAGCCACTATCAGGGACAAACAGAGACTGCAGCGTGTTGTGCGCTCTGCTGAGAAGGTGATTGGCTGCAGACTCCCATCTCTGCAGGACCTGTACACCTCCAGGACACTGCGGCGTGCAGCCCGGATCTCAGCTGACCCTTCTCACCCTGGACACAGTCTGTTTGACCTGCTCCCCTCAGGCAGGAGGCTCCGGTCCATTCGCACCAGAACCTCTCGCCACAAGAACAGTTTCTTCCCCTCTGCTGTTGGACACATGAACAATAACCACATGACTGTCCCCGCCACTAACACATGACCCTACGCTGTGTCACTGCATCATTTCATGTCTGGCACTGATCACCACCTGCACTCATGTATATATCTTTCTACGTAGCACTCATAATTCTTATTCTCATGTATATATCTCATGTATATCTCATGCACATATCTTTCTTTCTACATAGCACTTTAATTCTTATTGTTTGCACTGAAGCACCGCAGCAATTTCCTAATGTTGTAAACCTCAACATCTGGCAATAAACCCATTCTGATTCTGATTCTGATTCAGTGTTAAAATATTAGTGTTTTGGAGATTATTGTTCGAAAAGTCACAGAAGATGGAAGACAGAGGATAGTTTGTGTATTCAAACCCACCTCTGGTGCCGGTGCCCTACCCTCAATTTTAAATGCATATAGACACTGAGGGTTTTTGGGAGGAGCTTTGCTGCTCTCTGGCAAGAAGCACCATGCCCTCCTGTGTTTTAAATGCACTTTAGAACAACACGCAGCAACACTACATATGAGCGGGCAGAGGGAGGTTTGGGGTCTTCACTCACCCCCGTTCTGTTAAGCGTCAGGGCTGGGGAGCTGGGAGGAGGTGCTGGCCGTCAGATTGGGGTCTGGGATGCGGGGCCTCCCTGCTACTGCAGATAAGGAGGCGGTCTGCTTTCCTCCACCCCAGAGAGAAGGGTTACATCTCCAGGGGCCCCTCTGGGGGCGGGGGTACCTGGACCTGGGATATAGAGTATGTTTGGGGAGTGTGAATGTGTGTACAGTGACTATTTGTGTCTGTCTCCACTGTCTCCATTTATTTTGTGTATATGGGGGTGGGAATGCACGTTTGCGTCTGCGTGCGCCTGTTCGTCTGTGTCTATATGTCAGCTTGAGTCTTAGACTCCACCTCTCTGGGAACATCTCAGGCTCTCCGAGGTATGGAGACCTATTTCCTCTCACCACACTCCCTGCCAGTGGCTGATGCCCTCAGACGTTGATGTGTTGGTGGTTCTTGGTGTCTGGGGATGGGCGCGCGTACCGGCTCACTACTGGTGGCCGGTTGGCGGGGCCTGGCGCCTGTGGCCCGGCTTGGCCCCTTCCGGGGGTGGGGTGCCCTCAGGCCTCTGGGCCTGTGGCCCAGTCCTCTCTGGCACAGCTGGCTGCCGGCAGAGCCCACGGGCACGTCACTGCGACCCCCACTGGCCTCTGCTCCGTGGCTGCTGGGTGACCTCTCGTTTAGGGCTCTCCTCAGCTCTTCCCAGGAGGGTGGCACGGTTGCCCCCCTGGTGGTCCACCTTGGGTCCTTGTATTCTGGGGCCTCTGGATGTCTGGGGCCTGGATCTCCTCCATACCTGCTTCATGACGGGGCTATGACTTCCCAGACTCCCTAGCAGATCGTTACATGGAGAAACCTTTTGAATACAAGCGTGCTGATCCACACAGGTATGCACACAGGTATTCACAGACACAAACTACACCTTTCTTGGCTGCTACCTCAAAGCACATTGTGCGCTGTTAATCTTGCGTACTGCACAATAACATGTAATATTTAGTATCTACTGTTAGCTAGTTTATTGTGATGGTGTTGTATTTGTTATGTTGCTCTTTCTTGTTTGTTTTCTCTTCTGTTTTCTTATCTCCATACAGCTGATCCAGGTGTTTTGTTTGTTATTCTTTTTTTATTCTCTTCCCCCCTTTATCACCATCTCTTCCCTCCTCTAGTTTTCTTTCTCTCCCTCTCTTTCTTTCATTCTTTCTCCCTGTCCCATCCCCCAGTCATGTCTTTCCCGTCTGTAACAACCGAAAATTAAATTAAAAAAAATACATAATTATAATAAAGGTCAATCAAATGGACCAATATGGCAAGCCCATGATGATCCAATTGGTAAAGTAAAGCCGCTTGGCATCTTTCTTGGCCTTCAGACAATGATTCCGATGGCTAAAGAGCCAAACGGGACAGGCAAGGAAAAAAAAAGTCACAGAAGAACAATCTGGACAATATAAGAGTCAAAACAAGGAATTTGAAGCAGTTCAGGAGCAGTGATTTTTCTTTTTCTTTTGTTGTCATCTTCTACAACTCAAAATCAAAGACTTTAAAACTTAAAAAAAAAAAAAAAAAAAAAACCTCCATAACTGGTGTATACTTTTAGTGTGTATACTTTTTAATAAGACAGTAGAAAATCAGACAATGGTTAAAAGAGAAAGAAAGAAAAAAGTAGCATAGTTTGCCATCATCTCTCTTTACAACCAGTGGTTTGAAAAGACTAAAGGAATAACAGGATGATGTCACTATGGAGAAGATAGCCCAACCCTAGTTTGTGCTTCACCTCTGGAAAATAAAAATGAGAAACGACATAAATCAAATCAAAGACTCGAGCAAAACTGGCATCACTGCAGCTGAAAAGTTGATTAAGCTACTCAGACCAATAGCAAGTGTCATCACAATCACATGTGAAGAAGTGCAGTGCACAGTGTCTATCTTTGCATCACTTAAGGCTAAATTGTTAAAGGATTTCTTAAAACTGCACTAGTAATAGAGATGAAGCAGAGGCCAGAGAGCTTGAGCTGCATAAAGCATCTACCTTAGGCTGAAGAAGCTGCCATTTATAAATGGGGGAGAAGGGAGATAAGGTTTTTTCAGTGCCTCCTTAGAGAGCCAGGAGGGCTGTAGGACCAGAAATTAAGATCATATTTTCTTCTTTTTCGTTTGTAGCAGTGTTAACACAGCATCCAGGCACAACTCATGAATACCAGATTTGTTACCTCATACTTTCAATTTAGTTGTGTGTCTGTTTATGTGTGCTTTTGTGCTCTGGTGATTAATCTTAGAGTTAATACAAAAGAAGAAGAAGAGTCTGGACTACAAGGAGTCAAAACCAGGCATCACAGGCAGTTCTGTGGGAGAAAACTTTTGTTGTCATCCAGTCTACTCAATATAAAAGACTGCAGGTAGCCCCTGAAAAACGTTGTCTTTGTGGAGAAATATTAGACAAGAGAGCTGGGTTTAAGTACACGCTTATTAAAAAGGAGTCGAATCTTGGACAAAGGAAAAACACTCTCAGAAGTTTGTCATAATCTCCATTTGCAACCAGTGGTTTGCAAAGCATAAAGCAAGTAAGGTTAATTTCTGTGAAACGATCCAGTCTCCTTTATCTGCTGCCATGAATATAATGAAATTAGTCACAACTTCATGAGTGACTCATAATATATTTTACACTCTCAACAGTAATTATTTTGAAAACTTTTTTTTTTCTCTCAAATCAAAGCCTGTTTCCAGGAGTCAAACTATTGTGCAGATTTTGGTTCTATTGTATTGTAAAAAAAAATAATATAAAGTCAATGTTAGGTTCTTCCATTTCATTCTCTTTACAGCCTGTTCTGGAACCTCTACTATTACTACAGGGAGTGCAGAATTATTAGGCAAATGAGTATTTTTTCCACATCATCCTCTCCATGCATGTTGTCTCACTCCAAGCTGTATAGGCTCGAAAGCCTACTACCAATTAAGCATATTAGGTGATGTGCATCTCTGTAATGAGAAGGGGTGTGGTCTAATGACATCAACACCCTATATCAGGTGTGCATAATTATTAGGCAACGTCCTTTCCTTTGGCAAAATGGGTCAAAAGAAGGACTTGACAGGCTCAGAAAAGTCAAAAATAGTGAGATATCTTGCAGAGGGATGCAGCAGTCTCAAAATTGCAACGCTTCTGAAGCGTGATCATCGAACAATCAAGCGTTTCATTCAAAATAGTCAACAGGGTCGCAAGAAACGTGTGGAAAAACCAAGGCGCAAAATAACTGCCCATGAACTGAGAAGAGTCAAGCGTGCAGCTGCCAAGATGCCGCTTGCCACCAGTTTGGCCATATTTCAGAGCTGCAACATCACTGGAGTGCCCAAAAGCACAAGGTGTGCAATACTCAGAGACATGGCCAAGATAAGAAAGGCTGAAAGACGACCACCACTGAACAAGACACACAAGCTGAAACGTCAAGACTGAGCCAAGAAATATCTCAAGACTGGTTTTTCTAAGGTTTTATGGACTGATGAAATGAGAGTGAGTCTTGATGGGCCAGATGGATGGGCCCGTGGCTGGATTGGTAAAGGGCAGAGAGCTCCAGTCCGACGCCAGCAAGGTGGAGGTGGAGTACTGGTTTGGGCTGGTATCATCAAAGATGAGCTTGTGGGGCCTTTTCGGGTTGAGGATGGAGTCAAGCTCAACTCCCAGTCCTACTGCCAGTTTCTGGAAGACACCTTCTTCAAGCAGTGGTACAGGAAGAAGTCTGCATCCTTCAAGAAAAACACGATTTTCATGCAGGAAAATGCTCCATCACACGCGTCCAAGTACTCCACAGCGTGGCTGGCAAGAAAGGGTATAAAAGAAGAAAAACTAATGACATGGCCTCCTTGTTCACCTGATCTGAAACCCATTGAGAACCTGTGGTCCATCATCAAATGTGAGATTTACAAGGAGGGAAAACAGTACACCTCTCTGAACAGTGTCTGGGAGGCTGTGGTTGCTGCTGCACGCAATGTTGATGGTGAACAGATCAAAACACTGACAGAATCCATGGATGGCAGGCTTTTGAGTGTCCTTGCAAAGAAAGGTGGCTATATTGGTCGCTGATTTGTTTTTGTTTTGTTTTTGAATGTCAGAAATGTATATTTGTGAATGTGGAGATGTTATATTGGTTTCACTGGTAAAAATAAATAATTGAAATGGATATATATTTGTTTTTTGTTAAGTTGCCTAATAATTATGCACAGTAATAGTCACCTGCACACACAGACACCCCCCTAAAATAGCTAAAACTAAAAACTACTTCCAAAAACATTTAGCTTTGATATTAATGAGTTTTTTTTGGGTTCATTGAGAACATGGTCGTTGTTCAATAATAAAATTATCCCTCAAAAGTACAACTTGCCTAATAATTCTGCACTCCCTGTAAATGTGTGTTCATATCAGATAGTTCAGAACTGTTAAACTGGTAAACTTGCACAAGTTTATTCTCCACATCAGTGCTCAATTTAAAAGTACTAGAAAAGGGAAAAAATATTTTAGACTGACAGTAATCAAATCTGCTGCTCTAATACAGCGGTCCCCAACCATTCTTGCACCACGGACAGGTTTATGTCTAACAATATTTTCACTGACCGGCTTTTAAAGTGTTGCAGATAAATCCAAAAAAAAAATAAAACCAGTACCAGTACAAAAAAAGAGAAGATTTATTCATAAGACACAGGAAAAGACCCGGGGAAACTGAGTTAACAATAAAAACGATAAAATAAAATAATGATTAAAAAAAAAAGATAAAAACCCTGAAAAAACATGTCAACCTATCAACAACATCTTTATATGCTTCAAACAATGTAACATGCAAGAATCACTTTTCTGATAAAACAAAGGTTAGGCACAAAAACATTCGTATTGTGCAAAAGTCTTCAGCCACCTCTCAGTTCTTTATATTTTACTAGCCAAAAAAAAAAAAAAGACACTTTTGATAACTGACATGAGATTGAAAGTCAATATTTGGTGTATGAGAACTATAATATTCCTCGCACTTCTTCCGTAATTTCTTTAATATCCCTCAGAACGAATTCTCCAGGCTTCTTGAAGGACATTCAAAGCTCTCCTTTGGATATTTACTGCTTTTTTGTTTCACTATTTGTGAAGATCATCCCACACTGCTTCAATATTGGTGAGGCTGATTAATGACTGATAGCGCTCCTCTAAGTGTTTTCAGTAAATGAAATTAAAATAAAAAGTCATAAAATGACATATAGGTGAACCATAAAAATGCCGACTGTGTAGTTTAAATGATGCCTTTTGTTATCACTGTACTTACCCACCACTACTGAAGATGGCAGAACAAAGACCACTTCTTCTACCCTATTCTTTTGTCTTATATTCAACATTTTTCACATATTTTGACCATTCTTTCTCTTCAACTCTTAACCCTGACAATGCTTCCTTGTATACTTTGTATTTTTTTTTTAACCTCAAAAAATATCAGCTCTTCCTCCTCATTCTCAGCTCTCCCCTTGAATCGCTTCTCTATTTCCCATTTCTGTCTCTTGAATTCCTCCAGTTTTCTCATATTTGCATGTAAATATGCCGTCTGACTTCCTCGTCTCCGTTCTTTTCTTCCCTTCCTACCTCCCTCTATCTTACTTCTGGCGCAGGTTGCCTTTCGTCTTCCATGCTTGTCTCTGACACTTGTTGACTTCCCCTCGACATGTCTCCTCAGGGAAATTCCGCTGCCACCTTAAGTGCCTTTCCATTACTCTGAAAACTCAGGGGAACTTTTGTAAGATCAAGCCTTCAAGGGATGAGGGAGTAAAGGCATCCTCAAGGGGTGTATCTTTCTCAGAATTCATTGTGATCAATCAAGTTCTCAGGCAAATAAGAATAGACACATCCAGCAGTAGTTAATTATGTTATTTTACAGAAAATGTGACATATTTCATGGATTTTGACAATCTGAAGGTGTGAAATTGTAAAGACGAGTGGATGATATTTAACTGTATACTACTACTACTACTACTACTAATAATAATAATAATAATAATACTTAACTGTAGGAGACTTAAAGTCAAGTATTGTAATGCAAATAGATAGCAAAGCTTTCTCTTTTGTAGTTTGTTGGAAAATGAATGTGTTGGCTGCTTAACCTAGTTATACCTCTAGATGGTGCATTCAAGGACACAGAAAAATTTAAGGACCGGGGACGTCCAAAGGCAAAAAATAAAAAATAAGCACGACCAACCCAACCTTTTTTTCCCCAAAATTATATAATTTTTTTGAATTAAGCACATGTAAGGCAGCTCCCCCTCCTCCTCAAAGCTTTGTTCTCCTCCTCCTCTTCTCTTTCTGCCTGTTTAAAAGCACACTGTTTCCATAGAGACACAGTTACTGCCTGACAACTTGTGGTCAAGGAAGTGTTAGAAGAAAAGACATAACAGGGCAGTCAAACATACAGAGGGTGTATTGTTATGCTTCAGAAACTATTAACAGAAGTTTGTAGTTAAAGACTCACTCACCTCCAGATAGGAGATTAAGAAAAAAAATCAGTAAAGTGTTCTTCTTTTTCTTCTGCTCGCTTTAGAGGTTGCTACAGTGGATTCATCCACCCTATGAACCCACCCTCTCTCCAGCATCCTCCTCTGTCACACCAACCCTCTTCATGTTCTCCTTCACCAAATCCTTTCTTTTCTCCACCCGCGTGGCAGCTTCATATTCAACATCCTTTGGCCTATATATCCACTACCATCTCAGGCTTATCTCCAAACTGCTCTGTTATATTTATTTCTTATGCTGCCCATCTTGGTCAGTCCTTTCCAAGCTTGGTTCCACCGCTGATAAAAGACCAAAAAAAGAAAAAAAGACAAAAAAAACCAAAAAAAATAACAACTTTTTTGCCATCCATGAATCAAAAATTCTCTGCCACTTGCAACACCAAACCAAACCATATACTGTATCATAGCAGGTCTCAGTATTGTCTTGTAAACCTATCCTTCTCTCACAAATCAGCCCCAGCACACCTCTCCAGCAGCTCCACCTTGCCTGCACTCTTTGTCTGTTGCTTTGGATGGTTGACCCCAGATATTTAAATGCAACACCTTTATTACCTCTGCTCCTTGAAGTTTCACCATTAGACCTTTCTCCCTCCCATTCACGCACATGTACTCTGACAGGTTTGTACAAACTTTCATTCCTCTTCTCTCCAGAGCATAACTCCACCTCTCCAGTCTCTCCTCCACCTGCCACTACTCTCACTACAAATCACAGAGACTCCTGTCAGCGCCCTGTCATATGTTTTCTCTACATCCACAAAGGCACAGTGCATCTCCTTCTGCATAGACTCTTAAAGCAAACATTGCTTCTGTAGTAAACTTTCTCACTATGATATTTTTCCTGATGCATTTTTCAGTTAAGTGAGTTTGTAACTGTTGAATGTAACACACACACACACACACACACACACACACACACACACCTTGACTTTCTTTGGGCACAGTAATGTGCTCACAACAAAGGGCAAAAAGTGAAACAGTCTTACTTTTGCAGGCGGAGGCAAAGCGTAGAGGGGAGGTGGTCTGAGTCAATACACACAAATCCTGAAATTTCCAGAGTGCAGGGCAGGGAGGCGGGGAGATGAGTGACACAGAGAAACTGCAAGCAGACCAGGGACTGAACAGGAGAAAGCTATAGCGGTTAGGTGAGTAATGTCTGGAGAATTGCTGTGAGAACAGGAGAGAGCACAATGAGTCCACAGTAGCACTATGATTTAAATCTATGAACTATGACGGCCTTCACTAACTAGGGTTAGCAGATGTTCTGGCGAGGAACGATTGTGAGCACTGGTCTTAAATAGCCTAATTACTCACAGGTGCCACTGGTGTTGTGACAAACCATCCTACTTTGGCAAAACGCCCTACCATACGTAGTTTATGCACATTTCTGCAGTCATGCAAGAATTCCACAAATTTAAGTAGGTAGGACCGTTTGCCACCCAACTACACCCTTCAGACTATGCTTCTACCTCACAGTCACAAAGGTAGGACAGTTTGCCACTGTATTTTGTGTTGTTCTTCGCCCAGGGGTGGAAACGCCAACAACACAGAAAAAAAAAAAAAGAAAAAAAAAAAAAAAGGAAGAACTACCCAGACCATGACAATCAGCCAATTATTGTATGGCATGCTCTACCTTACCTTCTGAGCCACAGTCTTAAATAAATACACAGTACTGTTGATACCAACGTCACAACAATCTGGTCATAAAGACAACTGTTTGACAAAGTTGAGCTTTGACCTGATGATAACTAAAAAGAAAGGTTCAGGCATTTTCAGGTGTACTGAAGGAAACCGTAGATTTAGTGCCAGATTCAGAGTCAGTCTTTAATAAAGTAGTGGACTAGCTAACACAACCAACTCAAGCCCAAATAGACACATATGAAAAAGCAGTGTTTTCACTTCTTGATTGCTGTTGCTTCTGGTAACTTAATAAGTCAAGTTTTAACAGCCATCGATCTTTACAGTAATGTACTACACTTATACTAAATTAAGGACATCACACAGGAAGCCAAGTGGATGGCTTTCGCATACATTTGAAAACACTTACACTGTCTCCTATTTTAGTGCCAGAACTCACTGGCCGGCAATCAGCAACTCTGTGCAATTCCTGCCTTATAGAGCAGTACACATAGGTACACACACAAATATACACGCAGGGCTTAAAAGCAAAGTCTTGGGCAAATGTCTCACAGCACTTACGTGGGCAAAACTGCTTCACCTGCTTTCTCCCTTTACCAGCTTTCCCCACTATTGCATCAGTTCCCAGGGTCACTGCGGCCTCACGCCTACAGAGGGGGAGGTTCGACAGCAGAGCAAACTGCGTGCATGCGTATCAAAGTTTTACTTGCACACACTTGAAGAGAGCATGAGTACTCCAAGCGCATTTGACCTCACTTCAAGCACACAATCCGTGGGTGCATACGCATCAATACTCGCCAAGAATCTGATTTAGACCTTGGCTAAAGTGCCAAGCATGCACCTTGCTGCACTGCTCACAGGTACGTGGAATCTGTTCAGTAATAATGAAGCATTTGACCTGGTTTCATGACCCTCAAAGCTTTGCACCTTTTGTGCTGCCTTTATATCAACTTCGATCAAAACATGAATATAATCACGTCCAAAGATTGCACTGATAAACGCTGAGTGTCTCTGAGAGTTCCTGTGGTGTTTTATGGAGATAGTTTTGCTTTTCTGTTTCAAGAATTGCCCTCTTAGAATCGATGAAACTATGGATTTCTTAACAGTGTTGTGTAACAACATTATAGTTAAAAAGCCATTTTTTAAATTGTAGGAGCTACTCACACTGGGCATGGTTTCCTTGGAGCGTGCCTGAGTCCTCATTTACCGAGTTGGCCTGAGTATGCTTCAGTTTGTCTCGGCATTTCGACACCTCTCTCTTGTGCTCGCTCTCTATCTTTCTCTCTTTTATGCACACACGCATTCTTGAAAAGTGCTCATGCACAACACAAAGACGTTCATGTTTTTAAGATTTTTGTGGCTTAATTGCGGAACCAATTTACATACTTGTTAATTACTTAATAAAGGAGGTAGCTGTCACTGTGGAAGCACTGGATCCTCCTGAGTCCAGCTGAAACAACCAAACAGGTCAGTGCACAGTTAGCACCTGAGCACATGGAGTGCGCAGTAATGACACTATGGAGGTTAAATGTGCTCAAATCCTAATATTTTATAATGCTCTTAAATTACCAGTGACATCTTTCAATAGTTTCTTCTTTTAAAAGAAAGCCTTCTTTTCAGTTCAGTTAATAAACTGAAAACAAGTATTTCTTACACAGCGCTGTAGAACCAGATTTATTCTCCTTCTCAGTGGGCCTCTCTACCAGTGTTGCATTGCTGAGCTTATCTAACAGGTGCTTTTTCATATTTAGAGTTCTGATAGAAACGTAGCAGCCAACATTTGCATTTCATTATGATGCTGTTCTTGTTCCTTTCACCCACAAGTCAGAAATATGCAAATATGTTCATGATGTCAGTGCTGACTTAAACATCTGCACTGATACAACCACAGGATTTCACTTCCTTCTACTACTGCTCAGCTATGTGCCAAGCAGTGCTAGAGAGGCACAAATGTTTGTGATTATGACAGGCTGTCAAATTACTGAATTACAACATTAATCCCATTTCTTCTAACACCACCATGTTAGTGTGGCATTGTGAGGCTGTATGATGCACAGCATGAAAGCTGAAAAAAAATGTGAGCTAGGGCTTGAATCCTTGAGGAATGCTGTCCATTGAAGCAATTTACTGTATATTACAGAGCTGCTATTGTAGTGATGTGAGGCGACGCGTGCCCTTTTAATCGTGAAACTTTGTTTTGTCAGCAATGCAGGGATTCAGCTATGGTGTGACGTGAGAATCCATCTGATCTCTTAAACTTGATTTCTGCCTGTTCCTGGGGTACTTCCAATGTGGACAAAGGTGTTTCAGTTTATTGTGCTTCCAGCTACAATCGCTTTTTGTGAGCTGCCTTACTGCTAGCAGTAAATCGGACCGAGCGAGACATATTTGCAAGATTACAGATCTTATTTGAAATTCAGATGCGAGGCTACATGCAGATGCATGTGATGGGTGTAGCTCTGTTCCATTCCCTTGTGTATGTGGATGTTAAAGAGATTTGCAACATCAGGTGATCCACATACTTTATTTCAGAGTTCAGTGGCTAAGATCAGCCAAGTAAAGCAATTTCTGTATGTTCTTCTTTGCCCAGATGAAAAATTATTTTATTGTTTAAATGGCACCATACTGCAAACTTCATATTCTGTTTCTAGGCGTCTCCAAATTACACGTTTTACACTGTAAATGCAAAATGTAATTCATATGGCACAAGCATCTATTGGTTGAGTTAGCTTTCTTTTCAAGTTAATACTGCTACAGTAACCCTAAACTGCTTTACATAACAGGCTATTGCCATTGTATGCTGTACATCTTAAGATTTGAATCACATCTAAAACACTTGTTTAAAAGATCACAGAACATAAGTCTGCAGAGTTTGTAACCTATTGACAAGTCTGCACATGGTGAAGTTTGGGGTTTGCGATATGATGTGAAATTATATGTGAAAATAATTTGCAGAGCTCAGAAAAATTTCTATACTTGACGTTTTAAACCCCTCAACAAGTCCAGAGTTAAATATTCACCAAAACCTGCAACCCGATTTGCATTTCTTCTCCTGACACACAGGGCTATTCATAGACACCTACAGTAAATTGCTGCCGACTCTACTCCCAGTCTCATGATTTGAATAATAAACAAATGTAGCTCTCGTGTACTGTGTAACTATATTGCCGAGTTCAGGAACAACAGGAAGCAAATGCAAAACATGCAAGGAAGTTTCGATGAGTAGAAGGTGAGCTTTATTAACCAAGCTAATAAAAAAGTGAGGAAATTGATGTTAGCAAAAACTTGAAAGATAATTTAGGAAAAATGCTTCAAAAGCTGAAGAAGGCAGAAATGCTGAAGGCATGAAACAAGAAACATGAGCGAAAAACACAGGTGGCGGACACTGCAGTGGAAAATAGATGAACTGGTAACTAACTGTGAAACAAGATGCAATGCATGACCCACAACAGAAAATATGCTGCACAATACACAGGAAGTAACAAAAACAAATGCCTTCAAGAAAGGGAGAGTAAAGCCCAGTGACTGGGAAAACAACGGTCCCTTGTGACAGATTACATTTGATTCAAGTAATTTGATATTTGAAGTTATAAACTCCAAATGTGATGTTTAAAAACATAATTAATCTGATGGGAAATTTATAGAAGAGAAAGAAAAGGGGGGGGGGGGGGGGGGGGGGGAAGGGCCATAACATGTTTACCAACTTTACAAAAATTCCTCTGTTCCCTATTGCTCATAGAATAATGCTTATTCAGATGAGACAGTGCAGTGGCTCAATGCTTAGCACTGTTGAATTATAACTATGAGGTCCCAGGTTCAAACTCAAGCAGGAGTTAGGAAAATCTAGGTTAATGCTGCTTTCCTGGACCTATAGGACACTCTTAAGAAAGAGATTCTTAATGTGAGGAGTTTGACTTTGTGGCTGAATCAAAGCTAAGATGGAAAAATGTGAGTTACGCATTTAGATAGAACGAAGAAGGTCAGATGTGGTTAAAGATAGCTAGTAATGATCAAAGTTCCATATGATGATGGGTTTGTGTAGATTATTTGTATAAATTAAATTCAGAGGAATGTGTAGCTGTAGCACAGATTATTATCCAGGACTAAAATTAGTTAAAATTGTATCCTTTTGAATACAAGGGGTTTATCAATAGCTTACAAGTATTTAATGACTATAACAATCCAGGAATAGTCTGTCTTCTACTGTTAAAATATATCAGTTTTGTGTTTCTTGTTTTCAGGAGTTGTTAAGATTGATATACGGAAATATAATATTTCTATAACAATTGTGACTGCCATTCAGCCCCACAGGACAGGCTTTGGTTAACTATTAATCTCTAGGCGTCACTGTTTTTCCTATGTACACATTCAGTTACCTTCCATCGCTCTTAAATATGAACCCAGTGAGTTCCTAACACAAAACACTGACTGCAGTGGGCCTCTGACCAAAGCAGGTAAGAGACTTTATGCAATTTGGATTAATTTATTGAACAAACAAAGTCTGAACAAAGTCTGGTTACAGATAAGTTATTGTAAATAATCAGGGAATCAAACTTTTATTAATTCTTGAGCCACAGAGAATAATTGCCCTTTGACTTGGACTCCACTTTGTTTTTTAAATGATCTTTGTGCTTTTTTTCTAAGCCAGTCATTTTACAATATGAGCCTATCCCTAAGCGTGCTGATGATGACCTCTGTGTTGTTGGTGCTGTCATTAGGTAGGTTTCCCCATCGTGGTCTTGATTTGGCTTGCATGTTGTGTGTGTGTGTGTGTGTGTGTGTGTGTGTGTGTGTGTGTGTGTGTGTGTGTGTGTGTGTGTGTGTGTGTGTGTGTGTGGACATAAAAGATGAATTTTAGGAGCAGTGCCTTCAAATAGTTCTATTAAAAGAAAGCCACTTTTAATGTTTTTCCCTGAATGTGATGTGTCACTGTTCTTATTTTACATGTAACAGCTTGTAAATTAATGAAATATTCCTTAGAGATGTAATAGGCAAAAGGTTATTATTTTATAGCTGGGAAATATATTTGTCATATTTTGAACCTAAATTACTTAATTTAACAGTCATGCTGTTCATAATGTTTGTTATTTCTATCATTATATATGTTGGGCAAATGAAAAATATGATCCTGTTCTGTTTTCATTTTTATAGGACTTTTTGACTTTACAGTTGGAAGTCATCTGCGAAGGGTTTCGTTTTTTTTAAGTAAAGATGACGACAAAATGAACTGGATGGATTCACTGAACAAGTGTAAAAGCAATGACAGTTCATTGGTAACTGTGTATCATCAAGAGGACTTAGGTGCTCTTTTAAAGAATGTGCCTGGAGAGGAGGGGGTTCAGTTTTGGTCAGGGCTGCGTAAGAATCAAAGCAGTGTCACGACTTGGTCAGATGGAAACTCACTTGCATTTAATAACTCACAAGTAACTAGTATTGGTGATGACCAAATCTGTGAAGCTATGACAAACATAACATGGAAAGCTTTCAACTGTTCGGACAGGAAGCCTTTCATGTGCTACAAAGGTAAATCAAGCAAGTGATATTTGCTTGCATTTTGGTGATTTCCCTTTTTTTCTAATTCAAAAACAACACTTTGTAAGATGCCTCTTAAATGTTTGCAACACAGCACAGCTGCATTCATATTCAAGGCCTTCTTCTTTTTGTCAGATACATTGTTTTTGTGTACATTTTCTACTCATGCATTTGTGAGCAATTAATTGTGAACAGTGATGAGGTCCCAAAATGTTAATCTGCATGCTCAGTACAACAATCATACCAAAACCATGCAAGGTGTTTCCCTGAATGATGACAGGCACAATGTTTTTTGTACAAACCAAAATATATGAATTTATCATGTGACTACTCTGACAGCACACCTTACCAGAGATATATTCCATTTAGGTTTTGTCTGATTTGAGTCACTTGAGTATGCAGTTTAAACATAGTCTGGGTTTGCTTTAAGCCAGAACCACCTTAAAACTTGTGATGAAAATGCAGTTATTTTAATTAAATGAATGACAAAAAAATAAAACAAAATAAATGTTGTGCTTCTTTTGTTTGCAGATAATAATTATATACTGATTGATAAGGAAAAGGACTGGTGCCAGGCACTGCAGTACTGTAGAAGACATTACACTGATTTAGTGAGCATCAGTAATGAGACCCAAAACAATGACGTGTCTGAAAAAGGAAAAAACAAAACCTTTTGGATTGGGCTTCAACACGATCAGTGGACATGGGTAGATGGAAGTTGCTCTACATACAGAAACTGGCCGAAGAATAATAATAATAATAATAATCCAGAGTGTGCTACCTTTGATTTGAATAATCTGCATAAAGTGGAGTGTGTCATAGACGGAGGAATATTTTGCACTAAAGGTAAGTAACTATTTATTTCAACAAACTAATTTGACAGTAACTATGACAGGAGCTATTACCGATAATTTTGCTGTGAAATATGAATATTTTAAGTTAAAGTAACTATAGGAGGAGTCTTTAAAACAAAACTTAGCCAGTCACCAATTCAGTCTGAACTGATTAGCTCTAGTGTTGCCTAAATTACACAATTCTATTAGGGGTTTTTTATACTATTGTATTAACACAAGCACTTTTCCCCATATTTCCTTTAAGTAAAAGCAAGACTGAAAAGACAAATTAAAGGTCCACTAAAACCTCAAATGTGTATTTATATAAATAATTGACTTAGTAGAACAAACTGAATCTATCCAAGTATTATTTGCAACATAAGAGTAGTAATTATTTCGGCGTAGAAGGTTTGCATGCAGAATATTCATGATGTGACTGAAATTATATTATCTTACTTATATTTTTTGCGTGGTTTTCAGGCAACATGAGAATCAAAGTTATCAAAAATAAATCTACTTGGGAAGGAGCCCTTGACTACTGTGAGGAAAACCACAACGGCCTGCTGTGGATTGAGGATGAGGAAGATCAGAAGGCTGTTGAACAATGGCTAAATCACACTGAGGTTGAAGGTCCATTCTGGATTGGTCTCAGGCAGAGTACTCTCTTTGGGTTCTGGATTTGGAAAGACAGAACAGTGGGCTACAGCAAATGGAAGAATGGCAAAATACCAGCGATGCCCATGTCCAACCACTGTGGTGTCATTGATAAGACAAGCGCCCTTGGGCAGTGGAGTGATGAAGATTGTTGGCGTGAGCATCATTTTCTCTGTGAGGAGGAGATTGCATTTATGAACAAAAAATAGTTCATAGTCATCAATCTTTACTGATAGACTGGATTAGCATGTAGAAACAATGTGGGGGTGATCAGGGAGTTTAAATTTAACACATCCTAAGAGCTCATTTGTGCTTAGTTCCTCAATAGATGTTTTTATTTGTTCAGGTTAGTAAGTAATCTAAGATTATGATACTTTATGATGTAGTATAAGATATATAAAACATTAATGACTATAGTTGTAATAAATCTCAATTATTAGAAAAAACAATAGTTTTACAGAAGAGAAAAGATGAAATGTTAGAAATGATTATTAAGGCTTGCTGTGTTTTGGTTTTTGTTGTTTGTTTTTTGGGGACGGGGCGGAGGGGGGGGGGGGGGGGGGGTGATTAGTGTTTACATTTGCAAAATAATATGCCACATTAAACCATGTTTCGTAAGTGAACAGTATGATGGCAACGTTTTTAAGTTATGAAAGTCATATACTGAGTGGCATTTCATATAGACAGAGCATTTTTTTTTAATCATGTTTGTTGTGTGCATTGAGATTCTTTGAGAATTTCATGCTTTCATGTGAGCTTTGTCCAAAGTAAAACAAGAAAATGCTTCTGTAAATTTAACTCCACATGATTTGTTATTTTAACATAAATGGCAGAAATAGTTTTACTCCAATAATTTAACTCACTGAAGAAAAAAATTATAACGTGTGCTACCTGATGCACTGATTAATATATCCCACAGATAATGAAAACTGAGTGTTTTTTGTTTTGTTTGTAGTCCTGACTGGGAAATGAATAGTGTTTTTTTCTTAACACATTTACTTAATCATGTTTTAGTCTTTGTTTTTAATAACTTAACATTAGTAATTTGTCAAGTTCATATTATTGAAGTAAAAGTTTCTTAATCAGGATTACTGGAAGTTAATGCAAATAAAATTAATCTAGCACTTCATAACAAAGTTGTAATGTTGTGTGCTCAAACCCACCGACAAAATAAACAAAAGAAAACAAAAAGCACACAAACACACACACACATAATACAGAGTCAATAGAAGAGAAAATAAACGTCATTGAAACTGAACTGGACACTGGAAAAATGATACTGAATATGGAGGTAGAAGACAGAATGAAAAGAGGAAAACAGCAGACAAGATTTATGGATGTAGTGAAGGAGAATACAAAGAGAGTTGGTGTGACAGAGGAGGATGTTAGGGATAGGGTAAGATGGAGGCAGATGGGCCACTGTGGCGGACCCTAAAGAAAGCATCCAACAAAAGAGGACAAAGACTAGAATAGGTCTGGAAAATGTACTTCATCGTTTACAATGTAAAGCATAAGTAACCCACCCCTAACATAAACACTATGCTAACAAATAAAAGGCCATAAATACAAAGAAAGACTGAGACAACATTTTTCCATGTGCTCAAAACTTGAGTAAAAAGTCTCAGTTCTGGTGTTTTCTAAAGCATTTTTCATGCAGTTTGTCCAAAGGCAAAAAGAGAAGACAAATGAGAAAGTAAGTGAAACAAAGTGAAAAAATGAAAGGGAGAGCCATAGGAAGGGGGGGAGAAAAAGAGGAGCAGATGGAGGGAGGGGAGGAGAGACGAGCAGTGGGGCCTGACTATTAACGTCATGGTGTGAGCCTGGGGCTCCTCGTGACACAAGAGATGAGTGGACATATGTAGCATAAATGCCAGACAACTCCGTAGCAACTAGCCAACCCATTACGCCCTATAATCGCAGGTCTGAACTCCCACTATTAAGTGCTCACATACAAAAATGAAGCCCTAATTACCTGCACTGGTTGGCAGCGATATTGTTGACAGGTTGGTGGGCTTCAGTATGTAATTGTTGGACTGTTGGCTAGCCTTCATCTTGACCATCTTCAGACTTAACATGCAATAACAGTTACTCAGTTGAAAGCAATACATCAGTTAGGGGATCATTTGATTTTAATCTCAATCACACAATTGGCATCCTATAATTAAACAAACATAATCTGGTGATATTTTAAATGTGTGCTCCACCGATAAAATTCAAAGCAAAAGCAAATCAACCCCATGCCTGTATGAGCCAATCACACCTGCTCCATGCAGCACGTACCACTACTGGACAAGTAACACTACATTAAATGACAGATAAGAACCTGTCCGGGAAAGTTGGAGGTAAAATGAACACATTCAAAGACTTGTCTGCAAAGATACATTTATGAAGAGTAATGGACAAGGATGAAAATGTGACAGCAGCGTTTAAATGTTTTTACCAGCAAAATCAACAAATAATTGTGGCAAATAATTAGGATCTTAATGATTTAAAAAAATCCTTATAAACATCCCGCCCTATTATTTGTCATCAGTCCAGTGGTGCAGTGTTTCCAATTTATTGCCATTTTCGCTTTACGGGAAATATTTCAAAATTGTCATTGTTTAGTTTTTTGAAAATTCTATTTAACATATAATCGACTTACTTTCATCAATTAACTGATCAAACAGTAAATAAAGTACTTCTTTAATCTTTTTTATATAACAGAATATATCAGTAATAACCCAGTAATAACACTGTATAGTAATAGATGAACAGTATAACAAGACTCAACCTAAATATTAAATTATTTTATTTTAAATTAAGGACATTTTTGTTAATGTTCATGGAACTGTATTTACATGCAATTCAGTGTTTTCTTTTTAATAAATAATTTACATTTTTTGAGACATTTTCCACTGCCATATATGTTGTTTTTTTTATTAATTAGTACTATTGACAGTGCTAAACACATTTATTAGACAACTACCCAATATAACATTCATTTATGCCAAAGCCGCCCTAAAGTAACAGCATTTTTCTGTATCTGTAATGGTTAATCCACCACTATGCACAAACTCTTTAATCAAAGTGATATGTTATATGCTAAAATATAATTATCATTGTTATTTAATTGCATTCCTCACCAAACATTTTGATTTTGTGGTCAAATGTAACTAATTAATTTAATTATTTTTTGACATCTCTCTCTGTCGCAAACCCTTTAGACTAAGGCTACGTTCACACTGCAGGTCTTAATGTTAAATTCAGATGTTTTGATCAAATCCGATTTTTTTGTCAGCTTGTTCACACTACAAATAAAATGCGACAGCAAACGCGCTCTAGTGCATGTGCAAAAGAAGACGTCACACACAACGCGCTCCGTTTAGACCCAGAGCAAACAATATTGTTTGACTGATGGCCCTTAATATAAAGACTTATTTCGGACTTTATTTTTCCCAATTTTTTCTTTAAGTTATTTTGTTATTTACATAATAATGTAAATAACCTAATAATTATCCTTATTGCTGTTTTAGAGAGGAGCGGTGCTTCAAAGGATAGTTGCAGATTTCTGTCAGAATCTGCAGATTATACAGTACAAATAAAATGTTCACGTTTCTCCAACGTTGTCTTCCCAACAGTTTCACTAACATCTACACTGGATGGCCAGGAAGCGTTCACGATGTATTCTCGGGCTCTTCTCCGGCGCTGATAATTGGTGTCTGTCTTGTGTCAGTGACGTAAAAGACGGATTTAATGCGACATGACCATTCAAACAGCAGTCGCTTTCTGAAACATCAGATATGTATCGGATTCAGTACCACATATGAAAGTGACCCAGATCGGATTTGAAAATATTGGATTTGTTCCGTTCACACTGTCATACCATGATTGGATATGGGTCGCATAGGGTCAAAAAAATCGGATTTGATGCACTTTCGCCTGCAGTATGAACGAAGCCTTAGACTCACAAACCAAATCCTATCCGGTCTTTAAGTCTTACATCATTAGCCGTGTCTGGGTCCAAACTCCGCTGCAGGTCCATAACTCAAACGATCATTGCGGGATCACTGAGAGTTGAAAAACTGTCTGAATTCTTTCATCTGTAATAAACTGATCAGTGTGCCTCCTCTACCAGGTCCATCCAGGGCATCCAGGCATCAATGGAAACGGAATTTATGACATTTAACGGAGTTAGAAGTTAGCAGGGAGTTAGCTCACTAGTTTCTATCTAAATATAATATACCATGTTCTAACTGAGGGATTTCTGAAACAAATTAAAAGGTACAGCTCTGCTATCACTTCAGACATAAATGAAGACAGAAAACTAAACAGCAGTCACGTTTGTGGGGTTACTGAAGTTGGGCTAGCTGGTCTATAATGATGAGCTATGTGATCGCTAGCGACACAGCTATGTTAGCATAATATAAACACTGAAACTGGAGGATGAACGCTAACTTTTTTCCACTCGATAAAAGTTAACTTGAGGTTTCCCGATGGTTAGGGACAAATGTAATCACATGGCAGAATGCTGTAAACAGACCGAACGTCAGTCAGGAGAACAACTGAGATAATCCATCCACAATATGAGGTTAGTCATTAATATACTGCTGCATGGGCTGGGCTGTAGTTACATCATATGGTTTTAAATACTGAGCTTTAAAATGAATAGCAGTAATAAAAACCGAGAGAGGCCGACAGTGATCACTGACTGTTTTTAGGGGCTTTTTGAGATTAAATAGAACAAGAGAAAAATCTTTAAAACATGTTAAAAACACAAAAGCCTTATTAAACGCAGAGTAGTTTGGGCCTGGAAGCAGGTTTCATCACTTCATCACTTAAAGACCGGATAGCTGTACACACCTTAATTCTCTTAAAATTATTTTCCGTCTACATTTCTTGTACATTTTCCATTCCAAACTAAACAAACCACTTACAAAACATTATTTTCTGTGGAGGTGGCTTCAACAATGCATCCTTACGCCAACTGGGTTTAAATGTGTGCGTACCCTGAAAGCGCGCGCCGAACAGGCAGGCATCGAGTATAATGATTTGAATGGATTCAAGATGTTTATTATAATTACTAGTTGGCCACCACTGGCTGCTGAAGTCCCTGCCCCCTGCTTCAGCAGTGAAGCTCTTTCATAATTAGTATTCCAGTCCAGACCCTAGCAACCTTTCATGAGGTTTCTGTCGCTAATGGTTGATTTCACAATATCTGCATGAGTAATGGCATTTCAGACATGTTCAGTGTAGAGATGACTAATTTACATTGGAAATTGGCCATCAGAGCTGCCTAAGGGTCATAGTAGTTGAGCTGATGCAGAGGTAGGCATATGTGTGTGTGCCTGTATTAATATCTCTCTGTGTGTGGAGCTGGCCTTCATAGTCTGTTTCTTCACTAAACCTCTGGCCAGTGAGAAGTTCAAACTAGTCCCAGCTGACCAGTATTCACCTTCACTGTCATATCCATTCATGTGCATTTATGTGTGATTTTCTTCACATTAAAATGTGAAAATGCAGAGCAAAAGCAAAAGGTGCAGAAGGTTGTATAGTAATGTCACATCTTAGATGGCCCTTCAAAGTACCATTTAATAATATAAACACTTTGGGACAAAACAGTTCAAGTGACTGCTTGAGGGGTCACTAAACTAAGATGAGCTTCCCGAAGAACTACACACCCCAAAGGGCCTTTCTTTCTTTTTTTTTCTAAAAGCTGAAATAATAAAATGATCTAACAGCCATTTTTTAGTGCTAACATGGCTAACATTATATGAAAGCTTACCCTTTATTTTATTATTGTTATCCAATTCAACCAGTGACTGTATTTTAGCCACTGAAGGTTCCTGTTTTGCTGGAAGAGTACCAATCTTTATGGTGGAGGAAAAAGAGACCCTTGATACAGCACTCTCAAAAACTATATTTAGTTGACCAAAAAAGGAAGCAATGTCATGGTCTGAGTGAGCGGCTGCAAATTTTCCTGAGCATCCTTGGATCTGCCCATTGGTAGGGCCACCACAGCTTCACACATCTGGAGCAAATTGGGACAATTAGGCCAAAGAGCATTTAGGCTCGGCGCTGTCATCTCTTCCACGGCAGTTTGTCATCTACCTGATGTTGGCAACCGTCTCGCACATTCATGTTTCTGCTCGCAAATAGGTTGACTTAGGTTGTTTCTTGTGCTCCAGGACTTTCTCCAGTGCTGACTGCCACTCACTTCTTGGATCTCGGTTTGTACCCGCTCATTGGGAAATATCTCCAGACCTCACCTGTCTGCCCTCCTGCCCGCTCACGACTTTAGATCCAACAGACCCCAGGTCAGCCGTTTCACCTTCTCAAACCCCGAGGAATTACATCACCTCCCCCTCAACACCTCACCTCCACATCCTGCAAGTAAGGTGGAAAGACTGTTATACTCACCCTCTCTAGTAGTCCATTTTAACCAAGCTCTAACTCTGCTCTCCTCTCTCCCCAGTGTGACCATTACTTACCTAACCAGATCCAGTTGTCCTTATGGTCCTGCCACTCTGACAGTTTCACGGCCACGTTTCCATGCCACAGTTAGCCACGCCTCTGTGTATTCACCTTTTTCGCATGTATTGTACGTTCACCAATAAATTGTTTTGAAACGGTACCTTGCCTCCGCTTTGGGTTTATGCACTTCGGTTCTGTTCAAGTTGCTGGCCTCCCCCCAGCGTGACATGAATTTCCTCCTGGAGTTGCCAGAACCATGTGAACTTTCACCAAAAGTGGATTATATTTTCATTATTATATAGGAACATTAGGTATGGCTTGCTAATCCTTAGTTGGCCCGTCTTTTGCCTTGAGAACTGCCTTTGTTTTTCATGGCATAGCTTCATTGAGTTGTTAGAAGCATTTTTTAGGTCTGTAGTGACATGACAGCATCACACAGGTGCTGCAGATTTGTCGGCTGCACATCCATGGTGCAAATTTGCAACATCCCAAATGTGCACTATTGGCTTGAGATCTGGTGACTGGGGAGTCTGTTTGTGTAGGCCCTCTGCAGTAATAAAGAGATGGCCTTATGATTGGATGGTTAGATATTTGCATGAATAAACCGTTGAACGGATGTACCTAATGAAATAATTGGTGTGTTTATATTACTTTAGCATGTGGTTGTGCTGTCAGACCATTACACTTGACTGAAGGTATGCAAATATAGAAAACACAAGCCAATCAAGAGAATGTCTTCGCTAATTTGAGAACACAAGCATGGCATCAGAAAAATAAAGAAGCACAGATACTCTATAAATAGAAAAGGCTACAAAAAAGGGGCGGGGGGGGGGGGGGGGGGGCTCTAAGAGGCAAAGGACTAAGACACACTTGTTGCTACCATGGTGACTCCTGAAGTTAGTAAAGTTGAATTTTGGTCAGTGGTATTGAGAAATAAAAACTTTTTTTATGTTTTACTGTTTGAAAGACTTCACATTTGATCAAACCAAGGCCAAAAGTCCAGATCTGCCACTTGTGGAGCAAATACATTTAAAGTTTCATTAGTTTTGCTTTGACATAAACAAATATTTGTGTTTAATCACACGTCCAATTGCATGAGTATTTAAGCTTGGGAAATAGGTTGCTGTGAGCAAATTATATTGTAGCTCAGTTTTGAAACTGTTAAGCTTTATTACTGTTTAGCTTCATTCATTTATTTATTTAGTGCTTTACTTGGACTAGTAAATCAATGAACTATATATGCCCGACCCTCATATGTTATTATATTGTTAACTAGTAGACAAATAAAGCACAGTTTGTTTTAGACAGATAGATAAATATTGTACAAAAAATATGAACAAAATACTAATAAAGTTATTCGTCAAATTAGTCTTTGTTTATTTGAGCATATGCCTCCTTTTGAGAAATGGTGTTTTAATAATGGCGAGTTTTTGTTTTATTTTTTCTAGATAGCTTCCTACTCTCATAAAAAACATAAAAAATATGCTTTATTTTTAGGCTCATGCAGCATAAGTAGAACTAGAACAAGGTCTATGTAGACAACCAGATTGATTTAAACAGAAGGGTAACTGTTCTGTCACATGCATGTGAGACAGATGACTAAATGAGTCTTTCCGAAGGCATGCCATCGGTCACAGCAAAGGTAAGACTTATTAAAATAGACAAAGATTATGCATGACTATACATATAAGTTGTCCCATTTGGATTTATTTCTTCAGTGAAGACACTGTGACACTTTGAACTCAATTCAGTCATGTAAAACTGCCAAAGTGGTGGGGTTCTGTTGACATATGTGAATGTTAAGTGCCTCTTTTTGTTCTTATAGCAAGAAACTACTGTAAAGTGCTCAGCTCAGGTCAAAGTAGGTTAAAGTAGTTGCAGATGACACCGTACGCCATGACACAACACACAATATACAGCACTGTTAGTATGAATCTTTTTTGAGAAACTAAAATGTTCATCTTTTTTTAGCTATCATTTTTTTGCCATAGTAAAAAAAAAAGTAAAAAACAAATAAATATTTAAACACAAACATGAGTTTCCAAATGTACTGTTCTTTTACCACAAACGTAAGGATAAAGCTCCTTAGAATTATGACCCACAATCGGCTGACTGTCGACTGTATACAAGTCAGTTCCCAGCAAACAGAAGTTCTCCCTCCTTTTGTTACAGGGAAATCTAATTTCCACTATGAACACACTCCTTTCAGTCAGTTGCAGAATGTCAACAAGAGGTGACAAATTTTGACTTGTGTGGTTTCTTTCATGATAAAATATTTTCAACCACTGAAATACATTCATCACACAGAGTTGATCAAGTTTAGTAAACTTTAAAAATCAATTTTAACTATTCCTTTAGTGTAGCAGTGTAGCAATCAGAATTGTTTCTTGAAGGCCAAAACAGCCAAAGTGGAGCATTATGCTGTTCGCTATAATGGTCCACTTGATAGTCAAGTTTTATTAGAATTTTATTATTATTCATTTTATTTTGAGTTAATACAACCAAACGGACAAGACCAGTGGTAAGAAAAAGAAGAAAGAAAGTGGTGGAGAAAGTTAACAGAAGGACAGGGAGAGAAAATAGAGGAGAAGAAGAGGGATACAGAGAGAAAGGGAGAGAGAGAAAAACACTGAAAATCTGCATCAACACCTGCTGAGAGAGGATGAAAAGTTCAGGGTTTTCAACAGAATCAACTTATAATGTCTCTAAAAGGGTTGGTAATGTGGAAATATATAAAAACTTTCCTTATTCAGTTTTACGAATATTAATAAGACACTTTTTTTGTTGTAAATCTTGTACTGATTGTCTTAGCCTTATTAAATATCAGCTGATCAAACACACACTACCAAGCTCTGTCTATATTGAAAAGATCAAGGTTTAAAAAAGTGACAAGTCAGTAGAAAATTCAACAAGTATAAACTTGTGAAAATGAAAACAGCAGGGCAATACAATTGTTTTTTACAACAGCTGAGCAACAGAACAAAAAATAATATCTAAAGACCACATTTGACTTCAGTAAACAGAACTAGTCAGTGAGAAATGAAATTGGGGGTCGTTAATATGTCCAGTGAGATATGAATACAAGAAAGTAAATACAGATATAGCAGGTGCACAAACATATCTTGTTAAGGCTTCCAGACTTTGACTGGATGATGCTGAACATGAAAGTGTCCACAGTCCCAAAACATCCAGTCTATTACAGCACTCCTGATTTCTGCCAAACACTAACAAAGCATGGATACTTAAGATGCTCTGATGAAATGGCAATTAAAAAGGTTTGCAATGTTGCCCAGTCTGTTAACACAATTGAGTAACATAGACAGAATTGCAGAGGATTTTGAGAGGCAATTGCCTGAGAGGCTTAGAGAGTGCCCATTCAAGTGGATAGGCCACGGATGCCAAAAACCAGGTGATTTGACTCATCTGCATGTGATGCATCTAGCACAGTGACTTCCAGGAGGATTTACTCTCATATTTATTGCTGCCAACTAACACAGCAGGAAATAGTTTTTCAGTAAAGTGAGCTGGACATTTTGCGTGGTTGTGCCAGACAATAATCTTGAATGTCTTAGACTGAATAAAAATCTCGAAAGCAGCTCTTCCACATTTGAAAACACTGGTCGTTGAAAGGCAACAAAAGATTTAGGAGTTTTGGCACAGTAGAATAGTGATGGGATTTCCGGCTCTTTTTAGAGAACCAGCTCTTTCGGCTTGGCTCACAAAAAAAGCCGGCTCTTTCGGCTCCCAACCGGCTCTTCAGGTTATTTTGTTGCTTTAATTAATTTATTATTAACAACAATATAAAATTATGCACAAAATGAATTGCTAATGTAAAAAAAAACTGTGGTTTTATTTATATATGTTTATATATAAACATATGCGGTGGCCCCTAGAGACAAAGCACGTACAAACTCCAAAAAGCACGTACAAATTCCAAAGGCGTCAAAGTTAAGGCGTCTGGGGAGGGACACATCCACTCACGTCCACTCACATCCTGGGCCATCTTACCTCAGGATGTGGCATGATAAGGTGGGGCCAGGTTTCACAATGAGCTCACCCGAAACCCTGGCTGATTGGGACCCACACCCAGTTTCACACCTTGGCTCAGGGGGTCCTTTTGTCCCTCTGTGGGGAGACACTCCCACTAGGTTTAAATTTGGGACTCCCCACCATTTGACCTTAGAACTGAAGAAGCTTCTTGGATGAGAGGTGAAACGTCTTCAAGCAACTTAAAGAAGTCCAGATGCTTTTCTTTGCAAGCTCCTTTGACTACAATGACCTGGATGACTGAGAACCTTCACAGACAGATGATCACTATACCTTCCTAATGTGACGTTGTTATCCCTGGCTCTCTTTCTCTCCCTTTCCCTCCGGTTCTGTTCCTGTTCTACTGCGAGTGTAACTACCGCCCCTCTTCCCAGCGCAAAGCACAAGTGTCACGTGCGGAGTGAAGCGGAAAAAAAGTGCGAGAGAGAGGGTGAGAGAAAGAAAAAAAAAACCACGGCACCCAATACAGAGCCGGCTCGCGTCATTCACTTCAAAGAGTCAGCTCTAAGAGCCGTTTCGTTCGTGACCGACACATCACTACAGTAGATATATAAAGTATTTCAACACCACGCTCGAAATTCATGTACTGTTTTTTGCCTATAGTTTTTAAACCTTTATCTATGTATTATATGTTAACATTGTACAGTGTATATTTTTATTAAGTGAATGCGTGTTGATTACTCTTCAAGTCGCCATCGCCTTTCAGAGAGCTGATGTTTATTGTTTTTTTTCCTTCAAAGCTCAACTGAAATCTTGAGCGCTTCAGTGAGTTGAAAGTTTGCCTCATGCTGTAGGGGCCCATATGCATTACATGGGAGAAAGAGACTGCCAGCAGCTGTCAAGTCATCATCCGGCTACACTACAAGTAGGGTTTCGTCTGTTATTTTCCATTTGCTAGACTCTAAACAGAAAGAAAAACCTTTTATGACATAATCAAGCAGCAACCTTTGTGACTGAAAAATGAACTTGTGACTGGCTCCAAAAGTGAAACAATCCTCATAAGTATCCCCATGGTTGACTTAAAGGTGTCCAGGCTGAGAAACATCCAAATCAAAGGAGTCTTACATTTATTTCAGAACTTTGCAGACCTAACATGTTTTTTAGAAAGAAGATGCTTTCTCCTGGATGAAATGAGCCTTATCTGTTTGGTTTTCTTTTAGTTGTACTGTCATGGTGCTTGGTATGTGATGAGCCCTAACTTCAGTTAAACATATCCAAGACAAAAGGTATGATGACTGACTTCAGAACATGTACTCATATGCAAAAGGTCAGATCCATTAAGGGTCAGATGGTGGAATGTGTTCAATGTTATAAATATCCTGGAACAGTTATTGATTTAAAGCAAACTGTGAGGCTGGTGCGCAAAAGGGCGACTACCAAGTTTGTGAAGGCTTTCTCGTTTCTCGTGGATTACATGCTGCTAAAAAAATTATTATTATTATTACTTTTGTTTTTATTATTTTGTACAATGCATACTGTATATGTTGTCTGTTGTGTTGGAGTGTGCATGTAAGACTGAATGATTCATGATTGCAGATCAAATCTAGCTAGGGGTAGCTAAAGTAATGTGAACCTAAAGTTGAATGAAGTTTAACATTTAACATGCTAACTGATCCCTGTGGAGGTCTGAAATATATATTTTGGGTTGTTTTGTAGTTTTTCTAAATTGCATTGCACTGTCTAACCTTGGAGTGAATTGGCTGGGATGTGCAGTCCTGAAAAGATTGTGCACATACTACAGTTAGAAAATACTGGGGGGAAAAAAATTAATAAAACACTTAATCAACATTTCTTTTTTGTGCTCCAATGGATTAAAGTCTGCTCAGAATACCTGTGTTCTGATATCAAAAGTTTTTAAGGTAGACTGTTTTCTTGGATTTGGTAAATGTTTAAATATGCAATTGTAACTCTCTGGTGCCACCTTAAAACCTGTAGTCTGTAATAGGACATGATGTCATTGGTAAACAGGAAGTAAGTCTGTGAATTAAGGAGAAGGCATGTGCAGCATGGTGGCCTTAGCCAGATAAATCCAGTGGCATCCACATACATCCTATGCCTTTGGTAGCATTGTGGGTATGTATAGACTTGTTTTATATTTTATGTGCATGTATAGACCACTTTCTTTCAAGTAAGTTCATTTTTCTGTAAGTTTAATGATAAAACCAATCTTATGCAGTTTAAGCTAGCAATCGCTTATGGAGCTAGTTAAAGGGGAATGACAAACGAATTGGAGGCATTCATTATAGTAAGACTTGTTAAAATCATAATTTGATGTTTGTATTTGACTTAAAAAGGGAAGTAATTCATATGAACATTGCATGTTGACATATTAAAAAACTGGGTTAATATATTTTCATCGTTATATATGTACATGGTGAATAAGTACAGTGATTATGCCTTGTACTGTTTGTTACAGTTTCACCTTTCCCTGTGTCAATAAACCTGTGAACCGGGAATCGTGTCGTCAGAGTCTTGATGTGGGGAAGGAGTTTAGCTGACTGCCCAACCATAGCAGAGGCAGTACAACCTGAGATAGCTACAGTCGCAGTTAAGACCATATTACCTTTTAAATTCAAATACTTTTATAAATCTTTCAGGCGCTATTGAAATGGTACTCCAGAATAGAATAGATGCTACGTAATGCAACTCACGAAAGCTTGGCACACAGCTCACGTAAACAGTGAAGTTATGATAGATCATTTAGCCTAGCATAACCTAGAGCCCATTTATTAGTTTTATAAAATCTTCTATTGATACATTAACCTAAGTCGTATTTCTGTTTGTTATGGTTCTCTAGCTCTGCTGCTTTTCAGCATTTTATATCTACCTACACCCTCCGTTCCTTTGTCCACTCCTACCTCTGCTGCATCCTCATACCAGCATGATTTAACAATGCGGGCAAGCATGCATGCTGCACAAGTATAGATCTCAATAGGTTCCTCTCCCCTCTCACACACATATGTGTTGCATTCTGATTTCTGCTTCAGTGTGGGAGGATCATGCCAACTAGCCTCATGTGAATTATTAATTCAGTCTGTCACATGTCATGATGTGCTAACAACACTCTGCATCGGCACTCATTTAGACAACACACATTCTATCCAACACCATACACACACACACAGGCATGCCATGCTGTAATTGTTGAGCCACTGGTACAGAGATCATGACGAATGATTGCAGATAATCTAGAGGGGAAAAAAGTAAGGTTGGCATCAAAGAGCTCCCCTCAAAGGGATTTTTGGCCTGACTCTTCTTTTGACTGCTCCTTTATACAGTGGTAGGACACTGAGGCAGTTGCTTCTAAAAAAAAAAAAAAAACAATAACACTAAATGACGGTTTCTTTTTTCTTTTTTGGCAGGAAGCATATTCCCTAGGTCAACCCATTTTTTTCCTTCATCAGACGTCTTTTTCCTCCATGGTTTCTCTCTGCATTTCTTTACTTTCATGGCTTTTTCTGTGCATATCTCTGAATTTACTATCTCCTCCCTTATTACCGGTCTTTTTCTTCCTTTGTCCCTGCTACTGTATACCTCCTCTCTAAAGTTCCCCTCCTCTCCTCTTTCTTTCATATCTCTTTGCTACTTTCTCTTTTATCTATGAAATCTTTTTGAATATGGTTTCACGTTCATTTTCTAGTACCTTCTTCCTTTTTCGTCCTCCTTTTTTCTGCTATGTCGTCTTCTTAAACTTACTTATTATCTTGCTCTCTAGTTTGTCTTGTCTGTTAAACTGGCTCATTTATTTTACCCCCTTGGCACTAAAGGCAAAAAAAGTAAATATAAAATAAGCCATTAAAGCAAATGTACAAAAAATATTGTCTGTATCAGATACTAATAATAAATTGGTATTTTAAAATAAAACTATTGGCAAGAATTTCTCAAGCAGTGCATTCTTAAGCTAGTGCTGGTCCAATCAAGAATAGAGCCCAGTGACTTTATGAGGGGGCCGATATTTTCAGCCTATATTAGATATTTGCCGATCTATTGGTATCAGTATTTACAATGCTCAATAAATGAAAAAGTAACAAGTGAAGGAAGAAAAGAGGAGAGACATCCTTCATCCATGTTATGAGTTTTGACATTGGATTTGTGAAATTAAAAAATTACAAATTACTACAATATATCCTGCATTATTAACAATATAATCTACAGCATTGACACTGCATTACGATGTTCATTTAAACCTGCTGGCCTCACATTAACCTTTTTATTACAGGTGCAGCCATAATCATTGTATACACACATTGCATTAAGGTATACACGCTTACAAAACACATATAATACATACAATCTAGAAACAGGCCTGAGCAAAAGCCTGAATGTATTCAGCTTCTTGTTGCAACCTGTTGCATTTGAGTTTGCTTAGTAACAGGTGACAGAAGATGGGCCAAAAGGAGGACAAGTCCTGAAGGGTGTGAAATCATCGCCATATTTGGAAAGAAAGAGGAACTTCTGTGTCTGACTTTAGATCTAAAAATTGCTCATTGTCTGTACAAGATGCAAATGATGTTCTTAAAATACAAATTATGTTCTTAGAACGCGAGAAGGGGCGTTTAACCCTGACGTTATAAGAGCAACTCTTTGTGTATTTTTGGGAGAAGAAGTCTGCAGATGTGATGCTGTGTGCTTCTTCCCACGCGTGTGTTTTTAATAAACTCTATCTGATTTCACTCTACTGGGCCTCCATTGGTTTGTCTTGTGCCACATTTTCGAGTTCGGGACAGTTTTTGGGGGCTCGTCTGGTCTTGGGGGTACAATAGAGGTGATTTTTGGAGGTTGCCGAGGCCAGGGAGTGGTCGTACGGACAGACATTTCCGGTGATTCTTTGACTACACAGGGCGCCCGTCTAAAAAGGTAAGGCACAAACCTCTTAAACTGAAATTTTGCTGTATTGGAGTATTATTCTATGTTACATCCCCTGGCTAGTCTAGGGGGTTGAAGGGACGAACATAAAGGTGGATAGAGAAGGAGGAGCCAAGATGGTAATTTTAGAAGGTTTATTTAATACTGGTGATGGGATCAGACTGAGGTATAATGTCAGGGAGAGCCAAGGCCAACATAACAAACAAAACATCCCTGATGTTGAAATAAAAGAAACTTACCTAACTCCAAAGAAACAAAATATACAACCTATAACCATAACCTACCTAACAACACATAAACAGGAGAAAACAGGGTGTCAAAACAAAAGGCAGCTCTCCCCTACAAGCAGTCTGAACATGAAACAACAATGCTCACACAAAATACAAAGGCATGCAAGCCTGCACAAGTATGGCAACCAAAATGACCAGAGGGCCCAGAAGCACAGCTCCACAGGCCTTAAATAGTGCTCTGCTGATTACCAATTAGCCGGACTCTGCGCAACATCCAATCAGGACAGAGGAGGTGGAGCCTGGACAAAACAAAGGGTTAATAGGGAGAAGAGACATCCTCCTGGGGGATGTAACATCTAAAATTGTAGTAACTGAATTACTGGTTGATTTCTGTTTGGAGTTTTATCAGTAATAATGAGAAAACTTTGAAGTAATGAGAAACTTTGAAGTAAGGATAATGAAACTTTGAGAAAGGCAGTACTGAGTTAAAAGTAACAGGACATTTCATGGGAAAATAGATCAATGTGTGATCAAGAAGTATAAATAGAAGTGTCAAGTCACGAGTTGGAAAACTCCCACTTACTGAAGACGTTCGGTAAGGACCCGGCGTGGTCATATTCCAGGTGGCGCTGCTGAGAGTTGTGGCCTCAGTTAAAAATAGCTAATGATCAAGAGGATCATTTTGGGATACACTTATTTGTCAGTAAAAAGAGTAATTTCGGACATGGAAGTCTGACAGAAGAATACCTGGTGTTGTCAAGGTGTTCAAGTGGCTCAGAATCTCAGACAACCGAGTCACTTATGATTTTGAGTTCCTTGGGTAATTGATTTTGAAGGAAAATCAATAAATATACTGTTAAGAAGACTTTCAGTATTGTGACATAAGTGAAGAATCAACTGTGCAGTTCTGGGAATATAACTGTGTTGACATTATCGGACCCAGCGTGGTCTGAAAGAGACAAATTAATAGATCAGTGACGGTATTAATATATTTCTTTGAAGATTGGTGGATCTACTGAGATCCAGAAGAATAATCAATGCTGACTGAGTTGGTTTGAATGTTGATTGAGGGCGATCGTGGCTCAAGAGTTGGGAGTTCGCCTTGTAATCGGAAGGTTGCTGGTTCGAGCCCCGGCTTGGACAGTCTCGGTCGTTGTGTCCTTGGGCAAGACACTTCACCCGTTGCCTACTGGTGGTGGTCAGAGGGCCCGGTGGCGCCAGTGTCCGGCAGCCTTGCCTCTGTCAGTGCGCCCCAGGGTGGCTGTGGCTACAATGTAGCTTGCCATCACCTATGGGTGGATGACTGGATATGTAAAGCGCTTTGGGGTCCTTAGGGACTAGTAAACCGCTATATAAATACAGACCATTTACCATTTTGATTAATGATCCTCAACCATCACAGAGCAGTCTACAACTTCACTGTTGCCAGTGCACATGTTTGGAATCCCACATACACAATAAACAGCTGGGCAGAGTAGAGCTGGATAAATAAGTTATTAAATAACTATACATAGCAAATGTTATGACATTCTGGCATTTATGTGTCTGAAAGAAAAAATATCAGCTGACATATCAAATTTTTAAATAACTTAATATCAGTCTTTTAATCCTGTATCATTTGGTTTGCATTTCATCCAAAGATCCATCATAACTGTGATTATGTCAGCTATAAAATATAAAACAGATTACAGACAGTTTAAGGCTAAATTTAAAAACGAAGCTGATACAACTGGTTCCTGATCTGTTAAGTCTCCTTCCTCTTCCATCCTCCAATCCTGTTCTCTTTACCCCTTTTCCCCCAGCTTCATTTTAGCTGTAACATTCCCTTGATGGCTCAGCCTAGCTCATATTCTCCACCTCCTGAGTATCAGCTAATCATAGCCTCAGGTAGATTGCTGTCATGGACTTCACACAACAAAAAGGACAAAGTCAACTATGTTTGATCCCAGAGGGAAACACTTTGTCTACATGCCATGGTTACTTTCAAACACACACACACACACACACCTCGGGACCAGAGGGGAACAGGGAGCTCTAGTATAAAGGTCATTTTTTGCAAAAGAAATAAAATCTAGGAAAGAAATTTAAAACAGAACTGAAGAACTGAAAATATACTAAAGTTCAACCTGAATTCTTTAGTCAGTAAGCACTCACTGATTTTCATGCATTTGCAGAAAGTTAAGAAGTCTGAAAACTCATAAATGCTGTATGCACACAGATACACACGTTTTGTTTCAACAGACATAAACTGTGAGACTTTTCAATCTATATCTACAGCCTATTTTAATTTAACATGATGATTTTATATCACTTATACCTAGTAAGTAGGCTGTTTTAATTGTTTCTTAGTAAACAAGAGGCCTGTGGAGGCAATTCAGAACAGCTTTTTTTTTTTTTACATAATGTTTACCTGTGATGGTGCCTTTAAATCCCAATGACATCACTTGTTGGCTAGAGGAAACTTGTTTTAAACCAAGAGTAGGGCATTTTTATTGTTGGTATTATTTTTTTAAGCTGACATTTGTGCCCAAAGACACATTTTGTCTTTTTATGCCACCACCCATCTGTCAGCTTATCCAGGGGTTAAATTGAGATTTGGCATGTGGAAGAACCATAAGATCAAGTAACGGTGCACCAGTGCAGAATTACTTAGTATTAGAATTACTAGTCACGTACCATATTTTTTGGAATATAAGGCGCAATTAAAATCCTTTAATTTTCTCAAAAATCAACACTGTAATTTTATTTTATTTTATTTTATTTAATATCGGTACAGTACTCTGTTTTTGGTAACCATTGTCCTTGATGTAAATATGTAAAAATTGTGTATGTTTCTGCTCTGTGTCTTGTGTACTGTTTGTTTGTATATGTGTCTTTCTTGCTGCTGTTACACCCAAATTTCCCCTTGTGGGACAAGTAAAGGATTATTCTATTCTATTCTCATTGCACCTTATGTATGAATTCTGGTTGTGCTTACTGACCTCAAACTGATTTTATGTGTTCCACGGCGCTCAAAAATCTGTCAAAAAATCTTCTAGTACAACTTTGGTAAGCTACAAAGCCGCACCGCTTGATGGATTGTCGGAGCATTACAGCTGCCGTAGTCAGGAGCCTTGCGGCGTAATCTGGGTCCAAACTCTGTCCGCTTCAGGTGCCGAAGTCTAACGAACACTGCAAAATTACTGAGAGTTAAAAACTGTCTAAATTCTTTCATCTTTAATAAAATGATCAGTGTTGCTGCTTACCAGGTGTAACAATTAAGTTTAACATCCAGGCAGCCATGAAAACTGAATGTATTAAATTTAACAGAGTTAGAAGTTAGCAGGAAGTTAGCTCGGTAGTTTCCACCTATGTTCTGGCATGTTCTGACTGAGAGATTTCAAAGGTACAGCTCTGCTATCACTTCAAACATAAATGAAGACAGAAAACTAAACAGCAGTCACGTTTGTAGGGTTACTGAAGTTGGGCTAGCTGGTCTATAAGGATGAGCTACGTGATCGCTAGCGACACAGCTATGTCAGCATAACATAAACACAGTGAAGCTGGAGGATGAATGCTAACTTTTTCCACTCTATAAAAGTTAACATGAGGGCTCCCAATGGTTAGGGACAAATGCAAACGGACTGAACTTCAGTAAGGAGAACAACTGAGATAATCCGTCCACAATATGAGGTTAGTCATTAATATACTGCACATGGGAATAGAGCAGTTGTGAGACAATTCAACATTAACAAATTAATGGTGCGGAAGTGGAGAAAGCAAGAAGAATGAGTTGAGTAAAGTTTGACTTATTGGACTGTTTTGTTTTGCTTAATGCGCCTTATAACCCAGTGCACCTTATATATGAAAACAGACCCGTTCATCGACAGTGCATCTTATGGTCCGAAAATACAGTACTTAAATACGCTGCTCTGTGGGGTTTAGCCTATGGAATTCAACAAGCAGATGTTTTAAGAGCTGTTTGGCCCTTAGATATTCTGAAGGTGTTCGAATGTCTTTGACCACTAAGCTTATCAGAAACAAAAATATATGGTGTCTGTGTGGGTGACCAGTATTAACAGATTCAAACACCATTCCTGTTCATGCAGGCACTCTTTGTTTTGCTCCTTCCTCCATGCCCTACTATTTAGTAGGCTTGGGTGGATCAATCCAAATATCGATAGTATCGACACCAAAGCTGGTATTGGTATCAGATTGATACTAGTGTAATAGGTTCTGTACTTTATTTCTCTTCTCGAAGAACATGAAAAAGAGATCTTTGTGAGTAGCAAAAGAAATGATGAGAGGAGGAAGTAAATCAGACAGAACCTGGTCCTAAACACAGAAAAAGAGGTCACTGTCACAGTCCTTTCAGAGAGTCAGCAACCAACCAGATAGCTGACACAGTGGTGAAAGTAATGTGTAATAACTCAGGTCGGTTCTTCAGCATTACTTAATGTTAAATTGTTATTGGTCATCATAGTTGTTAGTGGTCATCACATTTGATTCGTGTCATAAATTAAAGACACACCACTCTCCCCTACATAAGCTGCCTTTGTAAGTTTAAAGCATCTGTATTGGTATTAATATCAGCAGTACCGGCCCTGTATTTACTTTGTATTGTATCAATACCAAAAAATTGTGCTATCACAAAAAACTAGTGACCAGTGATCCTAATTCATGGACTCAGACAGCTGCAGATATCAAAGGCAAGTTGTCATTCCTGTTGGAGTATAGTTGAAATCCACTTATGCTCACCATGCAATGACAAAATATTTGTCATTGGTGGATTCAAGCACCCCTCAGCGGACTCGCAGACACGTCCTTGTCTAAATGTTAAACCCACAGGACCACGAGTAACTACGAGCAGCAGTGAATGACTGTATTTTGTTTCCCCTTCTGAGCAGAGGCAATGCTGTGAGGATTAGTTCAGGTTTTAGTCCTGCCTCACCACCTGCTGTGTGGTAAGCATAATGATTTCACTCATCATAATCACTGTAGCATTTACTCTGATTTTGTAATGCAGTGCTGGCATGGAGCAGAGTATTGTGTATGAGCGGTGTCTCCAGGGGGGTTATGAATAGAAATGTAAAGCTCCTGGTCTAACATGGTGTTATCAAATTGCTCTTCCTGCCCTTTTGCAAATCTACACACTCACACACGCAGACTTTCTAATCACATTGCAGCAACAGCAGCAGCAGGGGTTGGAAGTGTACAAGTCCTGATAGATGTTGCCCTCTAACTCAGCATCTAAGTTGGTCAGAAGGAGGAGAGCAGTATTATCACTTTTTGGCTCCATCCAATATTGATTGGAGAGGGAGATTGTGAAGAGATTGTGTGTGTGTGTGTGTGTGTGTGTGTGTGTGTGTGTGTGTGTGTGTGTGTGTGTGTGTGTGTGTGTGTGTGTGTGTGTGTAAGAATGAACATGAGGAGCAAAACATAAGAGATTTTGAAACAAAGGAATGAATACGATGTAGCAACAGTATGAGAACAATTAGACAGGGGACAGAGGAGAAAAGAGTAAGAAATGAGTGGAAATTTCATACTTTATGTATTTTTCATATTATTAAAGGAACACTCACCTTGACGACAAAATCCAGGCAACTTTCTTCTACTATCTATAGACTAACTATATAGTATATAGTTAGGTCCATATATATTAGGACACTGACACAAGTCTTTAGGTTTTTTTTACCTGTTTTAATGACACATATTCCATTTATAGTTATATAATGGACATGGGCATAATGTGCAGACTCTCAGCTTTTGTTTGAGGGTATCCACACTTAAAATAGATGAAGGGTTTAGGAGTTTCAGCTCCTGAGCAAGTGTGGGCATTTCCTTATGTCATTATCAATTAACCCTTTAAGACCTACCATAGAACCAAGTCCGCCAGAGTTTATATTATATTTTTACATGCTGTAGTGCCATTTTTAGGAGCTTTTCAAGTTGCTATACATCAATACAACCATTACAGCCTAAATTTTAATAATATGCATGCATTAAGTGCATAGTAATTACATAAATTGCAAAAAAGTGCAATAAACTACAAAAAAATTGAAAATCGTTTTTGTTTTTTAACATATATTTCTAGTTAGAGAAATTTAAGAGGCTTATCCCTCAAAACTGTAAATACAAAAAAGTTGCACAAAATAGTTTCCCACCACAGGAAATTTATTTTGAGTGTCTTCATAGTTTTATTTTTGAAATACACCAATTTCTATACACTGCAGGAAAAACGAAAATAAATATAGTGCAAATTTGCAAAAAAGCAGCATATGCATCAAAATAAACTATTTCCAGCAGTGCAATATTAGTCCTAAGCATCCCAGAAACGACACAGAAAGTCATAAAGTCAAACACCAGTATAAGCTCATGGGGCCTTGATGGTAAAAAACTACATTTCCGCGAAGATGACGTCACTTCCGGTTTCGGGCAGGTCATGGCGGACATGCGATAGTTCACGCTGATGGACATAGGAAGTGTTATGAAAAGCTGATCGGATCGGCAAAGCGTGTTTCTGGAATATTATGTTTTTGTTGCTGCAAGGGCTTTTTATGCAGTTTTTGCAAAGCTATATGGAAGGAAACTGTGACCTAGGACAAGCTGATGGCATAAGAAGTAAGTAGAATTCCTCTGGTTTCATATGCAAAAAAAATTATTGCGCTAGCTTACGTGGTTGCAGTGCTACCGGGATTTAAAAATAGTTACGCAAAATGGAGCGTGCCCGCTCCGACCGATTTTAAAGGGTTAAGCAGATAGAAAGGCCTGAAGTTGAGGTTTGGTGCTTGTATTTGGAAGATGTTGCTGTGAACAGACAACATGTGGTTAAAGGAGCTCCCCATTCAGGTGAAACAAGCCATCCTTAAGCTCCAAAAACAGAAAAAGACCATCTGAGAAATTGCTACAATATCAGGAGTAGTAAAATCTACAGTTTGGTACATCCTGAGAAAGAAAGCAAGCACTGGTGAACTCAACAATGCAAAAAAGGCCTGGAGGTCCACAGAAGAAAATAGTGGTGGATAATCACAGAATCATTTCCATGATTAAGAGAAACCCCTCCACAAAAGCCAACCAAGTAAACAAAACTCTCCAGGAGGTAGGTGTATCGATATCCAAGTCTGTCATAAAGAGAAGACTGAAACTAAACAAAGAGGGTTCACTGAAAGTTGTTAGCTGCTCAGAAGCCTCAAGAATAGAAAGGCTAGATTGGACTTTGCTAAAAACATCTACAAAAGCCAGCACAGTTCTAGAAGAAACGTTCTTTGGACAGATAAAACCAAGATCAACCTCTACCAAAATGATGGCAAGAAAAAAGTATGGAGAAAGTGTGGAACAGCTCATGACCCAAAGCATACCACATCATCTGGAAACCTTGGCAGAAGCAGTGTGATGGTTTGGCTGTGCATGACTGCCAGTGGCACTGGGACACTTGTGCTTATTGATGATGTGACAGAGGACAGAAGCAGCCAAATGAATTCTGATGTGTTCAGAGAGATGCTGGGTGGCATTTTATAATAAAGATGGACAAAGACGCAAAACATACAGCCAACACAACCCAGGAATTTACTGAAGCAAAGTAGTGGAGTATTCGTGGATGGCCAAAATCAGTCACCTGATCTTAACCCAACTGAGCATTTCACTTGTTAACGACTAAACTTCAGACAGAAAAGCCCACAAACAAACAGCAACTGAAAGCTGCTGCAGTAAAGGCCTGGCAGACCATTAAAAAGGAGGAAACTCCGAATCTGGTCATGTCCATGAATTCAAGACTTCAGGCTGTCATTGCCAGCAAAGAAGAAATGAACATTTTATTTTCAGTTGTTTAATTTGTCCAATTACTTTTGAGCACCTGAAATTGAGTAATTATGTTAAAAAAAATTCTTCCTTACAAATGAAAGCTGAAAGTCTGCACTTCAGCGGCATTTGAGCGGTTTCATTTAAAATTCATTGTGGTAATGTAGAGAACCAAAATTTGGAAAAGAAAACCCTGTAGATTAAGCTTGCTGTAGCATGGCTTGCAGACACACTCCTTCTAACACAAAATGAGTGCAATAATGAGAGCACACCATATCATCCTTCTGTGCAGAAAGTGAATAGCAGGCAGCGACTTCAAGCAACTACGGGTGAAAGTAACACTTGCAGTGCAAAGTGGGCAGGACTCAAAATAAACATATTCTCTACATCCGGGAGCACGATTAAAGAGACTACCAGTGAGCGCACAGGATTTGGTTGATTGACAGATGCTCTCATAGTAAATACGTTAGAGGGTTACCTAGGCAACTGAAGTCTGGAACATCTGTGAGCGACCAGCTGTTAGTTTCAGAGCGATGCAGCACTGGTGAATGGCGTTCAGTGTGGACACAGCTTAAAGCAAAAGGGCCTTCAGAGGAAGATATCAACAAACACCAAAAGTGATTATATCCAGCACCAACCTAAAGAAATGAAGGATAGATATCAATTATGAATTGCAGCACTTATTAACATTTTTGCCAGAGGTTAAATAAGAAGATTGATGCAATATTCATATGCAGGATTTTCAACATGCCTATTAAAAGTGTGACACCCCACAACATTCTCCCGTGTTGTGTTTGTCCGTCTGCACAAAAAGCGTTTAGTGTTATAGTTGGATGGATAGCAGTACATGAATCAGTTCACAAACACACACAGTAGCAGTCAACAGAAAAAGTCAACAGAAAAAATCTGCAAAAAAACACTTCCAAACTCCATTATAAAGTCTTGAGTCTTGAATCTCAGATGTTGTCCACCAGCTACGCAAAACACATTTTTAAAATTTAGTTTATTCATGGATTAAATAAAATACACATTAACTAAAAATAACATATTACTTGGTAACATTTAAAGGTGCTGGATATTATTTTTATCCCACTGAAATGCTGACAAACATGGCCAGAGGTGCTGTATATTTTGGATGTCCAACCACAAGATACATCTTGAGAACATCTTTAGATAATTTCTTTAAAGTTTTTGCACAAAACCTTCAAGTCAACAAATTGCCTTTTAGTGGTCACTGTGGCCTTGGGTCTGTCCCTATCTTGATCTTTCAGGAATTTTTTGAGGGAATTTTTACAAATCCGACACAAACATTCACTTGGATTGAAAAGTAAAGAAATTATAATTTTGTGGTCAAAGGCAAAGGGTCACCGTAACCTCACAAAAGATTGCCGAGGCCATAACCTCTTTGAATATAGGATTTAAGATTATGATATGAGAATTTTTTTAACCCCCCCCCAAAATTAAAATGATTTTTAATTAATTTATTATTATTAAAATAAAATAATGAAGTAATGATGATGATGTCCTCATGGACTTCCTCCATATACTCCCAGCAATTAGGAAATTAACTGTATTTGCCAACAAATAAACTATTAAAGTAAGTTAAATATGTTATTGATAAGATGCACTGAGGAAGAAAGGTTGCAGTGAAGGAACTGCCAGTTAATTGCTTGAAGAAAAAAAAAAGTGGTACCTGACATTGTAGATTATGAAAAGCACGCCACTGAGGCTGGTAGAGGCAGCCAAGTCTCTCAGCACTTCTCATAGTTTGTTTATGATAATCAAGCTAATATGTCAAAATAATTGGGCAATGATTTATTCATATTACCTTTTACTTTGACCCATCAGCATACCATGTGACTTCCTGCCTCAGGAAGCATTATTCTAAGCATCATGACTTCATGGCTGAATGCAGATAATAAAATAAAATTAAAAAAAATAAAAAACTTTTTATGATTCTCATTTGAGTGATCAGGCATACAGAACCATGGCTGTAGAGGAGGCACTTAAGTAGCACAATAAGACAAAGAGGAGGATTTTTGGTGCTGTGCACTTGCACAAATGCTCAACAGAACTTATTATGGATGATGCAGACTTTAGCTTTTGTCCTTTTTTTATGAAGTGCATTAAACCATTTTTTTTTCAGTGCAATAAATGTTGTGCTCTGACACAATCAGTTTTTGCATAAAAAGGTATGCTGGAACGCTATAAAAACATCTATAAGCAAAATACCAAACAAAATCTTGATCTATGAGCTGCTTGAACAAAGTGTATGATGACTGAGAAAGTAATAGGAGCTGACATATCCACCTTTCTCGCTTAAGTTCAGTGACGCCTGCAAAATAACATCAGAATGCTTTGTAATGCCCTGAGGTGCCATGTGTGACTGTGAAGATTTGCTCCAAAGAAATTATTGGTGTCACAGCAAATCTACAATATATTTTCCCCCTTTTTAGCAGCTGTTTTCACTTGTTTGTGTCATACTAGAACATGCAAAATTAGTTTTTACCAGATGTTCCTTTAATTGTCACAGACCAAAAACATCACTTGTCAATAATAAGTCCTGTACCTAAATAAGTGTTATCTTCTATTTATTAAAACAATATTTTATCGAGTTTGATATTTTTTCTACAACGTGATAGCAATAGAACACCACAAAACATCAGTTAAGTGAAAGTCTAATGATCTAATGTCAATAAAGGAAAAAACAACAATTGGCCATGATGAATAATTGAAAAGAACAAAGTTAAATAGAAATTTACATATGCAAAAACAAATGTGTAAACATGTACACAGGAGTTTACTTGTTCACTCAATATGAACCTGTATAAATATTGTCTACATGTCGTATAGAAAACGATAAATTGCATTTAAATAACTAATAGCAAATGAGAATATTAACAGCAAATATTGTTTTTTTTCCTTTTGCTTGAACAGCAGGACTGTTTCTTTGCAGCATTCAAAAATAATGCTGTAAAGAAATTAACTTTTTTCTGTTTTAATACAAAGATCTATTTGTTTGACAGCATGAAAGAATTTGCTCTTTCTTTGTGTGTCTTAACAAATTAGGTCATATTCATAATGCCTTTTCTCTTTTCTCTTTCCTGTTTCAGCTGTTGACAATAAAGTATTCAAAATAATACTTTTTGGTTTAAGAAGATAATATAACATGAGTTTCATGTGCATATACTATACATTCACCCCCTACTTTGTTAGTTACACAGCTGAACACATTTTTTTCCTCATAACTGCCTTCATTTCTAATGATAGACCAAGATTCAACATTGTCAGTGTTGGGAAGGTTACTTTTAAAATGTATTCCACTACAGATTACAGAATACACGCCCAAAAATGTATTTTGTAATGTATTCCGTTACGTTACTCAATGAGAGTAACGTATTCTGATTACTTTGTATTACTTAATATATTATCAAGCTTTGTACAACTACATGAATGTACTATTGCTGTGTGATTTATTACTATTACTGAAGGTTATTCGCCATACTAATACCAACTAATACCAACTAGATTTTCTTAATATAATAAATATATAAATCTTTAGATATAAATCTTAATATAAAATGAGTAACAGTAGGGTGGACATTAGGTAAGACTGCACTTTTTGCAGCGATCTCATATAGAAAACTATTCCATGACGTGTATATAAAACAGGTCCGCGCCTCCTAACCGTAAAGCCGTAAAACTGTAAAGGGGCCTCTGGCTAATACATCGGGTTCCGTGTCGGGCTTGTAGCCAAAGTAGCAACACTAGTAACAGTACATTTGCATAATGACTGAAACAAGCCCACTGAAGGAACAATGGGCTGGGAGGTTAGTTCCATAATTCTCATGACCATTGATCAACAACCACTGACCAAAACCCACTGATCAAAGGGGTGCTTTTTTGAACTGCAGGTCCTTGAAGGGTAATACAGTTTGAAGCTGGAGGATCTCTATGTAAATATCCGATAGAAGCTAGGTCCCCTAACTTTCAGTAGCTGTTTCCACAATACTGATGAAGGAAAACGCTGGGCTGGCATGTAAAAGGGCATTTATTCCATTCAAGGACCTGAAGCTCCATAAAGCACCCCTCCAATAGCCAAACCCACCTGTTCTCTGATTGGATAGTTAAATTTGTGATTGACATGACACTTGCCAATCAGATGAAAGGAAGAAAAACGGGGTCAAAATTCGTACTTGTAACTTGAAACTTGAGTGCAGAGTTTCACACGCATTTTTTGGCTAAGTCCACACACAAATCTTTTTTACGCACACACAAATTCTTTTTATACAAATTCTTTTTACACATACAAATCCTGATTTACAAGTACAAAATATTTATGTCCACAATTTGAGCCCATACTATTATTGCTTTCTCAAATTGTTTGGATGTCTGCTTCAGAAATAGATGATATCTTCACACTCAGTATTCACATGTAGACAAAACAAACACAGGAAACCGAACCTTTCTGTTTTCCACTGTGTCCAGACTTAAAAACTTAACAGCTAAGTCACTGACACAACCTACAGGCATTAAAAGATTTGTCCAATCATTAGCAGTGCATTCCAATGCTATTTGGTACTTTCTGAATAGGTCCCCTGAAAAAGATTGAAAGAGTGCCATTTCAACCATTACATAAAATGCCTTGACATGGCGGGGGTGAAGGGAAGGAGCTTGAATGTTTAAAATTGTGTCCTCACAATGGAACATTCTTCAGGGGCATGCATTTTTTCAGAATCAAACACCATTACGATAATAGGTTGGGGCTTTTAAAGATACAACCCATCTGATGGCTAAAATGCTTTTTGTATTTTCTTTCTCTTTTTGACCCAATCTCTGACCCTGTGGGTGTGTAGGAGGATAAAAGTGGTTTAAGATGCGGATAAGGATCCACTGTTTGTGCTTACAATGCCTGAATTCCCCAAAATGGATATATGTATGATCTATGTGTAGACACATGTTCACACAGAGCTGTAAGCTTCCAGGTTTAACCAAAGTTCATTGCCAACCTTTGGACTCGAAGCACAGCTGCATGGCATCATGAGGGAAGTTTGTGCATTTTTACAAAAAGAGGAACTTGACAAAGGAAAATCCACTGCTGTTCTTTTCAACTTAGCCTTTGAGCAACCAAGGTGCATTACAGAAAGGAGGGAAACCACACAGTCCAATTGATTACTGTGAAATACAAAGAGACACCGCACTTTTATCAGTGGCTACTCCCCTTCTCTCTTTGGAGTTTAAAAAGCGTGGCATTCCCTTAAACCTCTGTGAAGCTGTGACACAGATTTAAGATCAATAGCTACAGATATCACCAGAAGGTCACTATTTATTATTTCTGCAGCTTCCGAAATAAGCACACGCACAAAAACTCCCATATGAATTACATTTATTACTACACCAAGTGGTCTCATTTCAGCTTTAATAGGTAGCTCTCCTTTAGATTCTGATACCATTATGACCATCTGAAGTGAACTGTAAGTGTTGGCTGTCATTGTGTTGACTTTACTACTAATTTACATAAAAAGCCAAACATTAAACCTTTCCTTTCTTGCAGTAGTACACAGAATGATTCTCTTCTCTTTTATGAATACTGCACAATCCCCAGTAGGGGAAATAATGATCACTTCAACACCAGCTGCCTGAGTTATTTTTGTTGACCCTGGACCATCCCAGCAGTAAGCAGCATCTTTTAGCTATTTTAAGTTCACTGATTTTATGCGCCTTGGTGAAGTCTCCATTTACATTTATTTATATCACTAAGGTAACAGAGCACGATGGTGATGTACAAATAATGTGTGAATATAATACTAGGGGATGCCATTTACAGAGCAAGATTCCCCAAACCGTAAAGTTTAAAAACCGTAACAACTGCTCTTTGTAAGGCGTCAGTGCAATCAAATAGTTTGATTTTCCTGTCTGTAGAAGAATTTGGTTTTATGCCAGCACCATGCTCACATTGTGTTTGAATAGCCTGTAATTATTTTGAATTGGTTGTATTGAAGGTCTATTAACAACAAAAGGGCCATTTGCCTCTCTGATAATGGTCTCTAAATGATGCCCATCGCGCTTTTATTCTCATGTCCTAAGTGGCAGTTACAATAGTAGATAATCTTCAAAGAGTACAGCATGCTCTGTCCTTTTTCCAGGAATTGAGCCGCACACTGGGGGAATTGTTTTAAACTCAGTAGGATTCCACCCCGCTTTCAACCTGCATGGGGATTTTTTTATTTTCATTTTTCTGGGCCATATGAATTGGTTTTGGCATTAAAGAAATGCCTTTTTTTAGCAATACCACAGCCAGAATGAGAAACAAAAATGTCTCTGCCAAACTAGAAAGTGGCTTAATATTGTCATATGGTTTTTTGCCTTTTAGAAATGTGTCTTTTCTCAAAATGTATTTTGTGTTGAGTGTAAGATGATTAAATAATATGCTTTGAATAAATTAAGCCAAATGCATTTTGCCTTTAAAAAATGCAGTAACTGAAAAACCTCTAGAGCATAAGTCTTGAGCCTCCTCCATTTATTTATATTTTGCTTCCAAAGAGCTAGACTTTCGTGTCATTTTTTTAAGTGATAATTTTCAGTCCAGTCCTTTTACCGGACCACTTAACATAGATACACATGAAATCGACAAGTGGAGGGCAACAGAAGAAATGACAGGCCTAAAAAACTATCTGCAACAGCAGATGTCCTTAGAGACTAAGAAAAACTCCAGTCAAAAAACTGACACAGGATCTGAGAGATGCATGTGATTCTTCAGTTGATCCATCTGCTGTAAGCCTTATTAGAAATGGTTTCTCTAAATTGGAAATTTTCAGTTCGAATCATCATCATTTCCATGTAAGAAGCCAGTGTAGAGGTACAACAGAGCAATCCGTAAAACATGGTGGTGATTCTATAACTGTCAGCCAGAACAGTCCCGTCAGATTTTGATCCACGATGCAATACCATCTGGAAACAGACAGAAGAGTCTGAGGTATGTTTGACTGACAATGGCTTAATTTTTCAGCATAACAATGATCCCAAACACATTGCCAATGCAGTAAAAGCATGCCTGGACAGAAAAAAACACAATGGAATGGTACCAGCCATGGACTGCCTCCCACAGAGGCCGGACATCAATATATGGGACGACCTTGACAGAATGGAACAAAAGGCAGCCAACATCCAAAGAAGAGCTTTGAATGTTCTTCAAGAAGCCTGAGAAATGTTCTGAACACTATTTAAAGAAATGAGAAGAAAGCTTGCCTGAGAGAGTTCAATCTGTGTTGAAGAATAAAGTGGCTATAGAAAATATTGACTTTCAAGTTCATTATTATTGCTTTATATAACATATTTCATTTAGGTTTGCACATGTTTAAATAAATCACTTCACCTATTTCCCATTTTCCTAGGAAAATATAAAGAAATAAGGGATGGCTCAAACATTTTCCGCAGTATTGTATGCCATGATTTTGTCATTTGTGTTGACTCTGAAAAAAATATTTCTTGCCCTCCCCTTCCATCTTGTCACTCAATTCCGTCTTTCTCCTTTTCCACTTTATTTAATCTCTTTCCTCACATAAAATAGACTTCCTATCACAAAGACAAGTTGGTTTAATATTCTACCTCATTCCACCACATTCAGCGGATGCATTTAAGTCAGTCACTCACTTTCTCATCCAGTTTTAGTTGTTTGCCAACTTCACTTCTTTTTCATTTGTGTGTTCATTTTCAACGAGATGAGTTGGGAAACAGTTGTATCCATCATCCCTGTGAATCTTTTCTCCTTCTCAGCATGCTCTCATTCAATGTGCACAGAAATGAAGCCTAAAGTTATGAACTCAGTGGTCGATGTACTTTTATAGGCAAATGCTGACATTTTGAAGTACGGTTTTGTGTTAATGTTTAGTGCCATTTGATTTGAACTATTTGTATGCCCCAAAGAAACCCAGGTTTCCTGAAGAATTTCATGGTTGGTTGAGAGGAAAAGATTGTGAAGCAGCGTGTGGACCATGGATTAATGGTCTCCTAAGAAAATGAGTACTATTGAATTTTTTTATTGATCCAAGAGCTCTTGAAGGCCAGACTCAAATTTCAGGTGGTTTAGCTATATTTATCTCACCCATTCTGACAATCATTATTGATATTTGGGACAAAATATCTAGTAATGTGAGAATTTTGGTTTTTTTTTTAACAGGAGACAAAAAGAGGAGAACTCTCACCAGGTTAATAAAAGAAGTTAAATATTTAATAACATGTCTCCCCATGTGTCCAAGACAACTGTGATCTTTGTGGAAAACTAACACTAATCTGTAGCGTTGCTGAGTCTCTATGAGGTTGTACATAAGCACAGCTTTGAGCTAAATTCAACCAGTTCTTAATGTCAGCATGCCAACATACAATTCCAATTTCCTTGATGTATGCTCAATCATTCAGGAAATCCAAAAAAGTTGTTCCTGTTCATCTGGACGTAGCATTTTCAGTGGGAGAAATGTTTTGTCAATCTTCCAAGTGACTTCTTCAGTCTCAGTTGACTGCAGGTTTCCCCAACCTTATAAAAAAAAACATTTGCATAATGACTGACACGAGCACCACTGACTAACAATGGGCCATGAGTCCAGTTTCAGGATCGCTATTATGCAAATTGTCTTGACCATTAATCAATGACCACTGATCAGTGACCATGAGTAGCATTCACAGAGAGTTGTGGAATGGCTGCAATTACAGCATTGTAAGATGGTAACAGACGTGTACATCCTCATAATTGAAAGAGCAGCCATTGGCCTGCAGGTGTAAATAGACTGCGGAGTCCTGACAAGTTAGTGCTTCTATGTTGTGCCATCTACGTAGTCAGAGGTTGTTTGGTATCCCTGATCTATAAATCACAGCATTCTTCCCCACATTTATCAGCGTACACTATATTACTCTTTATGTCACTGTGGACCCGATCCTTGGTGTGCACCAGTTTTTGGTGCGACACTGAAAACGCTACAACCACATGAACGGAATAAACTTTTGAGGTTTTACTTAGAAAGCAAATAATCTCTTGATTCTGATTTACATTGGACTTAGCAAGGAGTTGGCAAGTGTCAGTGTCTTTCATGCAAACTACAGGTGACTGCAGCAATCTGCTATCAACCAGAGCTATTACAAGGTCTTTGGTTCAGCACCCTCTTTGTGACTGTTTTTACCTAGCAACAGCCATCAACCACACGCCAACCTTTTAGCAAATGACCCAGCAACCAGAGATTGCCAGGGGTAGGTCAACTGGTCTCTATGGTTGTGTTTTTGCAGGTATTAGTTAGAATTATGTAAATAATGGTACTGAATAAAAACTCTAGACCATAAAAATTATTACAATTTATCTGACTGGTTTTATGCAAATATCTCAAAAAAGCAATAAGGCAAAAATCTCGCAACCTGCAAGAGACACAAGGTTTAGTCATAGGACCATCAACCATCTTGTGGTTGTTGAGGGAGTTAAGGCTAAACTAAAGTCAATCAAAAACAAAAACATATACACAGTCACTAATATAGTCACCCCCCTGTGTGGCTTTGCTGATCTACTCTTCTCTGATAGGGTTCAGTTCTCCAAAACTACAAGGAGAAAGATCAGGTCAGCACCACTAACAACAGCAAAGTCACCCATTGTTCACAGACAAAGGACTGTGACAAATCCCTGACAAAACCTTGTGTGTATTGCTCCCCAAAGTACAATAGAAGACAAGATTGTGTGTCAGCTTCATTTCCACTGTCAAAGCTCTCACTGGCAAAGTGCAGTCTGAAAAGCAATTACGTTCATCGGGGAGACGTAGGCATGATTCAAAATTAATTCCTATTGTCAAGCAAATGGGGGGAAAGGAGCGTTCTTCTTGTCTGCTTGACTCATTGAGATATGGAGTCAGCAGACATATTCAAATCAGTCATGTTTTTAGGAAATTCCTCACAGTTCTTCATAATCTGTTTTTCTATGCGCTTTCTTTTTTTTCTTTAAGTATCACTTTTATGCTTTCAAAGATTTTATACTTATATAAGTTACACTAAACTTGATAAAGAGATGGTCAAGTCATTATATGAGCGGGAACTTTTATGAGGTGTTTTGAAGTGTTACATGTATCTAACACATCTGCTATGTTCACTATTAATGGCATCTACTAACAGAGATAAGTCATCCCTGTCCTAGTAGCAGACCCCAAAGGTGTTTAACACACTTCAGTTCAGTAGGATTTGTATGTCTGTCATGTCAGGCATACACTTAGTATTAACATATAATATATTTCCAGATAAGTTATTTGAAAAAAGGGTTAATGACAGAAGTATTAGCCCATGGTTAAAATTTTCAGTTCGGACAGACAGTACTTTTTTATGTTAAAAACCAAATGAATTAAATCACAATGTTTTCAAAACCACAATCACTATATGAGGATTAATTGAAATGCGGTCACTGTTCTGTCAGACTAATCCAGTCACCATTGGACAATGTAGTCATCCAGCCATTTAACCCAGACGAGAATATTACATGTGTAACATGTACAAATCAATATCTGACTATGATCCCATCAGCCAGACCACACTTGAAGGTTTTCAGGCAGAAACTGTGATCAGATCTCACCCAGGTGTAAATCCAATGCTTGCAGGGTGACAGTCCACGCTGCGAAGAAAAAAACATCAGCTAAGTCTGAGCAATTGAAAGGTCACCTAACTCTGCCCCTTCCTGCTAACTCAAACAAGCTTAAGAAAAGCTCCTGGTTGCAGCAGTAATGCTAGAATCGTGTAGGAAAAAATAGCTCTTCTTCCTTCAGTGTAGGAAAGAAGGATGCTTCTTCACCTAATTCAATAACAAGTACATGTAAATACCAGCTGTGAATGCAATGGATGGATCACAAGACCAGATTACAGGTTAACATCAGGTGCATATGGCTATCTAATATCACTATCCAACTTTATTGATTATGTGTCTTCACATTTTTTTTGCCAGTTGTAAATATTATGCAGTTTTTAACAAAAAAAAAAAATACTGACAAACACAACAAAACAGTGCAACAACAATGCAGCCCCAAACCCAGGCAGAGCCACCTGTGATTTTACTGATGGCTGTAGTCACTCACTGTTGTGCCTCTCTCATGACAGAGACAGCATTGATGACATGTTGAACCAACATTTTCAAATTTTGATGTATTGCTCTGTAAGACCTCTTGCTACTGATTTTCAATCCAGTTCTTGTTTAATTTCACACATCTCAACTCTGGCATACCTCTCTCATGGTTTCCCTTCCTTTAGAACAATTTCTTACAGCAGTTCTTCCACTGAAACATTTTCCGAGCTTCAGTAAATAGAAGTTGGATCAACTGAAGGATCAGATGGGCATTTGAGGGTAGTAAACATCAAATATTTGGAAGCAGTGCATACAGTGCAGAGCTATGCAAACCTCTTTGAGTCGGTTGTTGCACAATTGGTGTAAAAGTACTAGTAGATTGAATTAAGGAAATGGGGAAAAATTTTTGTATTTATGCAATAGACCACTCAGGCTCATTGGAAGCAAAATATAAAGAAATGAGAGATGATTCAAGAGTTTAGAAAAGTACTATATTCTTACAGGAAATTTGTAAAGTCTAAATCTAAAACCCAAGAAAGCCCATTAAAGGCTACGATGCACATATTGTGTGTTTCATACACATAAATCAGACTGCCACTAAGAGCTGGATGTGCCCATAAAACACCTCCTCCTTTACCATTCCGTCTTCACAGCTTAGTTTTCCAGCTAATATTTATACAGACACATGCTTGAGCAGATGTAGTGAGCTCTAATCACTTGCTAAGCATGCTACCGTGTAGCAAGCCATAAACCACGAGGAGGTCTTTCCTTTTTTCCCTTCCTCTACCATCACCTCTTTTTTTTTTTATCCTCTGTTAGGGAGCGTTAAGCCACATGTTGCCTGCTATAAAAAGAGGGATGTCACAGTAACAGATGTATGTTTTTAGTGTATCTTTGTATTTTGAAATCCCTTTAATGTTTTATCCAGTCTGTCTTTACCTTTCATCCGCTTTCCAGTTATTTTTTTTCCACAACAACCCCCTCACCTTGTTCTGAAAATATATTTCCCTTTTATTCTGCTTCTCTTCAAAAGATTTAGGGTATCTATTTTCTCTTCAAGCATATGCCAGATGCTAACACTATGCAGTCAGCACAGTAGCTATCAACAGCTGTGAATCAACTCAGCAGCTGCTTCTTAAGGTGTTAGCCACAGACTTGTCACCCTTGCACCTCATAATCTTGTCAGTGTATGACCTTAGAGTTGTGTTGCTAATCTGCCTCTCAGCGACAGATGTCCTGTTATGATACCACAAGAGAAGGACAGTGAATTATGATGCTATCTCTTGCTCCTCTATTAGTCAAATTAGGCATTTAGAGGTCTTTCACCTTTATTTAGAAGGCACCACATCACTATACTAATTGAGTTGAGAAGCAGACATGTTACATCTTCCAAGATCAGGTGAAATGCTTTGCTTATTTCAAGAGCATATTGATATAATAAAGACTGCAAGCTACTAATGCTGCACATGATATTTCAAACACACTCTACCTAAGCTGCTAAATTTGCTATCTACGACTTTGAAATGTCAGTGTAACTTTGCTGCCTGCTATTTTGACCACCACACCAGCATCTACCTGTAGACTTTAGTGGATTCCATATTAATCACTTCCTGATTTCTACATGCATACTATTTTTTGAGAATGATGACATCAGAGTACAAATGCTAATCAGTATTCTGCTGCAGTGATAAATCATTTCAAATATGGGTTTCTTGAGTCAAACACACAGTGTTACAAGGATTGAGCTGAACTATATTGGACTATGTCTTTAAATACCCTGTCTAAGTAAGTGTTACTAAAAAGAAACAGCTGGGATAACATTGTGCAACTAATTAAGTTAACTTTGGGTATAGAAAAAGTCAAGTGAAGTCGAAGTTTTTTCCTATAGCACATTTAATAATAAACAACCTCAGTGCAAAGTGCAGGTTACACAAAATATAAACTATACATAAGACTAAATATACCTCTGAGATCTCTAAAATGCCCCAAAAAAAAAAAAAAAGATTCACCAGTTTGCAAATATTCTAGATCAATTTTAGAATAATATACATATAATATAATGTACCTCAAGGTAAAATTGCAAAGAATTGGAATATCTCACCATGTACAGTCTACAATATTATCAATAGATTCAAAGATCTGGTGAAATCTCTCTTCTCACTGAACAAGGAAGAAAATCAGTACTGGAAGCCTGCGATGTCTTTAAATTATTACTAAAAACATGAACAAATATCCACACTTTAGAAGAAAATTACAACAGCAATGTAAAAACAAAGCAGGTGAGCATGAATTTTCACATGCACATGATCCTTTTGGGGTTTACAAATGCACATATGTTAGCCACACAAACGCACACACCTGACAATGACCTCACCTTATCTTATCCTGTCTAAAGTATGAAAAACAAGTTGTGTACTCTGCAGATAATGTCCTCTGTGTATGAGCATGTGGCACTGTTCAGTTATTTTGTGTTCTTTTTCATATTTAATGGAGCATATTTGCACTATGCATCACTGTGAGCCTTATGTTCAACATTTGGTTTCTCTGAGAGTTCCCAATTTATCTATTTTAATTCTGCATCACTAATCAGACGTAGAAAACTGGAAAAGTGCCCACACCGACGCCAGCCAGCTGTATCTTCAACAGGCATGCAAACATCTGTAAGAACCAGGATCTGTATCACTGGTGAGTCTATTTAAGGTAATAGCTTCCCCTGGCACAAGCCATCTGACAGAGCTAATTACGATAAAGTCTCGGCTGGGAGGTTTCACGCGCTGCCTGAGAAACCTTAAACACAGAAACTGGCTGTTTTTCACTGTTTTTCTTTCTTTGTTTTCCCTCTCAAATCACTGTTCCATTGCTTAAGCACTCGTAACTCCCAAATGGAGACCTTGCTCATTAAGAGGATGGAAGCATTTCAGATTTCTCCTCTTCCTCCTCCTCCTCCTCCTCCTCCTCCTCCTCCTCAGCACAACAGTATGAGGAGCATTTGATTGACAGGTGGGACATTTCTGTTGGTGGCATCTCTCCCAGGTGTCCCGTTTCCTCACCGGGGTATGTTTTTATGGGTACACACATGCATGGAGGACTGACAGAAACAATTCTGCTCACATACTCACAAATCGGGATAAATAGAAGTGAACACAATGCTGCAGACACTGCCAGAGAGAGACTGATGGATTTCTGTCCCAAAAGACAATAAGTGAAAATTAGGAGCACAGGGTCTGATATTGCTAAGGATAAACAGAGTTTCCACTATTTACTCGGTTTAATTTAGTAGTTTGCACTCGCCGCTTTAGAATATGGAAGGTTTTAAATTAAGTTTGTTATTCCCTCAGTAACTCAGATCAGTGTGTGTACATACACACCAATACCCAAATCCTTACATATTCACACAGTTTTATACTCAATTTAAAACTGAACTTGAAATAAGCAAATAAAGAGTATGATTTGGCATTCGCTGGAAACCAGTAAATCCCATTAGTAAAGGAGATAGAGAAGAAAACCAAGCAAAACAACAGTAAACACAAGATTTAAACAAATAGATAAATTCAATTTAAAAATAATATCAAACAGTTCTTCATTTAAACTCTTTAAAATATGGATGATGGTTTTATGGAAGATCTGCAAAAACCAAAAAAATCCCCAAAATCTAGCACAGGCTAGATAGAGTAATTTCCTTTGCTTTTTTTTTTAAACCCACAGAGTCTTGCCATAGTCTAGAATAATAGGCTGGAAATAGTAAAGGCTTAGTCTCACAAACTGGTTTTATTGGAAGCACACTGTCATGAAACATGTACCTAATTTTCATAGAGAGAGAAACCGAGCGAGGTCAGGCAGATAAAGCAGGTTAAGATTACTTCACACGCGAAATACTTTCATTTGTCGCTCGCAGGCCCCCGCCTACAAACCACAGCTTGTCCGATCGTAATTTAGAGACTACAGCCGGGAACAGCAGGCAGGCATGTCAAGCTCTGAATTTCTTTGCATGTTGTGCTTGGGCTCTAGTGAAGGGATGCTAATTTGCATTTAAAGTGGTTTGAGAGAGGTGTCCTTTTTCAATGTTGACAAAACAAAAAACACAAGCAAAAGCATGTCTTCCCTCCAAAATCTGAGGTAACTCATCCAGCTAACCAGCTTACTAGAGGGTGTACAGTGTACACTAGAAGTGACAGTCACATAGGTCAAAATCAAGGCACGTGTATTCATAGCTTCTAAAATGACAAAGATATATGTAAATTTACATTAATCAATAAAAAGTAAATACTTTATAGCTATAATTAAAATACAGGCATCTGTTATCACTGACAATATTTAGAAAACGAAAGAATATTAAAACGACATCGAGTACATCTAATTTTCAGTTAGCCTTACAAGGTTATCAAATGACCTGAAAACATTCAAACTTGTCAGCTTCAGATGTGTGGGCTGTTTTATCCATGGCATGAAAAGTGTGACCATGAGACTTCACAAAGATGGGAAAGGATACAGAAAGAATAGCAGCAAGCTAAAATTATGCAGTAATCAGGAGCGGTAATCAGGAGGTGTAAGAGCCACTTGAGCACTAATCAGAGCTGTGGACAGTGTGCTATTTTCACAATTTAGCTCGGAGATGCAGAAAAGTCCTTCATACTTGGCATAGGGCTTATCTATGTAAATCTGAGCTTCTGTGACTGCTTAGATAGCGCAGTGGAGCGGCACAATCTCAACCCCTATGTGAAGAAACATAACCTTTCTTGCTTTTTGTCACAAAAAAAACCCCTGTAAAACTGATGAATATGGGGAGGTCATTTAGATAACACTAAATAAATTTGTTTGTGTCAAATCTTGCGCGTACTTGTGCTCAAGGCGGTCCAGAGTTGCATTAGAAGATGACTGTGAAGAGAAAATCTGCCAAATTTAAATAAGGGTTTTTTAATTTGTTTTTTTTTTGTAGAACTGGAACATTTTATTCCACCTCAGATCCTGGTGTGATCCTGCCTGACTGAAGTGAAAGGGAGATGAGGGAAAGGTGGTGGAAAAAGCAACAGGGATGTTAAAGCTGTAAATGGATGTGTCAGAAGCTGTCAAAGAGAAGAAGGTCAGAATAACCAAAATTTAAAAAGATGTTCTAAAGGAAGTAGTATGTTGCGAGAATATGCTACGAACAGTTCGAAACACTTTCTAGTTTGCGAATATACATTGTTGTTGTTTAAGCTGTATAGCAGGAGAGCTGCTTTGCTGCCTGAAGCAGGTGTGCTGGTCTGCAGGTTTGCAGCAGTAACCTAGCACACGCTAGTTGCATTACTCGCATTATCTTTTTTTTTTCATATAGTAAGAAGCTGTGCTTGTGCACATGCACGTCACAGTGTGCATCCATTAATTTTGGGGTCAAAGCTTATGAAAGAGCATTGATGGGAGTGATGTTTGATTTGCGTGGCTGCAGAGTTTAAATCTAAAAAGAATTTCTACACTGTTAAATGGAAAGAGATTTGGTTAGAGAAATTTTCTTCAGCCACCCTGCTTCCAGTTCCAATGCCACATTGGTAGCAGTGTGAATGAATTAGCAGAGGACAATGTGGATCATTGCCTGGAAAGCTTTTCTGCACTGCAGACAGTAAAAGGTTTTTGTGAAAATGGAAGCAAATAACATAAAAATGATTACAAACAACAATATAGTGAGGGGAACATAGTAATTTCCATTAATAAGGCAACTTAATAATGAAATTGGGGGTCTTTTATATTAGAAATGATCTATAATTTTAGCAATTACAGTTTAGAAAGTCCTATAACCAGTATTAATGTCTGTGCAGCCACAAAGGTCAATAGGTGCTCTTTTACCTAACAAGGTCCCACAGGAATGATTCCTAATCAGGTCACCTTTGAAAAGTCTTTAACTTAAAGGTAAAGTCAATGCAAGAAAAGGGCACACATCATTCCCTGTGTGTTCTACAGTACAGTGTATTCAATGTGGGTTGACTTAAAGTCTTTCAGTGTGCTTAATTAATTGTAATAAAATACAAAGATAACAAAACTTTTTTTTTTCATGTATAAAAATGTGATACTTTCTACTGGCAAAGGGATTCCATCATCCATCCAAATCATTGAATTCATGTATTCCAATCACTTCCATGGCCACAGGCGTATAGAATCAAGCACCTCAGTATGCAGACTGAAGTTTAGTGGAGGGAGGATTACAGTATCCCCTTAGTTACAATGAAATGAACTCATAATGCTTCATCATACAAAGAGACTTTGGACAACTCCATGCTTTGTGGAAACAGTTTGGGGAGGACCACTTCCTGTTACAACAAAACT
>NC_140573.1:34630393-34850393 GCF_057381845.1 Rhamphochromis longiceps
TTCACAGGGAAAAAGTCTGAATGAAATTCAGCTTTAACTTCATTTGAATGAGGAGAGATCATTAGGAAAAATTAAACGTAATTAATCAGTGTATTTGGAGATTAGACTCCGGTAGGAGATGAGTTGCACAAAGCACAGTCTGAAAGGGAGAATGACAGAGAGCATAGATTTAAACCCTGCAGCGTAGATGCTGATTGGTTCAAAGCAGGCACGCAAGAAGATGATTGGAGCAGAGTATTGAGCTAGACAGCGTGGGTAGCGGTAGTAATATGAAGAACAGACTAGCAGCTGAAAAGCGATTACAGATCTTAATTGCTGAACTTCCGCATAAGCTTCATTAGAAAGCTGTTTTTGTGTGGCTAAACAAAAGGCCATAAAAAGATTAGATGAATTTCTTTGTTGATTTAAGCCTTTAGTTCCCATTTACTCCTGTATAGAGTAGAATAGAAATATATAGAGTGATTTTATAAGCTTTGTTTTGCTTTGTTTTTTAAAGCCATCTATTAGAACTGCTTTATTTTTAGAGCTATAACCAAGTATAAACACAACTTTTAGCTGCCTTGTCTAATAAAATTAAATATTCACACATTTTGCTTTCATCAAAGATTATTTTGGAAGTTTCTACACCGTTTGGAGGTTATAAAAACGTTTTAAATGGATGCAGTGGATTGTCAGGTTGACCTGGCTCTCAAAGAATGTTTGAGACATTTTAACAAGGCACACATCCTTCATCTCCCCACTGGCAGCACAGCTGGCCTGGCACACAAACAGACCTTCTCATTCCTGGGTATTAACAAACACACATTCAGGCAAAGGTTTTCTGACTGCCCTGCAAGCCTGCTTTTGTGCATGTGTGTATATATACTTAGCTTCAGTGTATGTTCATTTACCACTGTTAAGTAGACAGGTTATATAGCCTTTTGAGAAACTAAAAATGCTTTGCATGTCCCCATACCTGCTGTCCTACGTACTAAAAATAAGTGTTCTGTTATAAGTACCCCCAGGCCTTTTGAAGTGTTTGCCAGTAAACAATCCCTTTAAGAAGCTGCAGAATGGTGGTCCTAATATGGAACTGTTCCACTCAGTGTTGATCTAGAGACCAGAAGTGCTGAGCAGTATGTTGACTATCAGGGATTACTTGTCTCCTACTAAATTAAACTTCACAGATCAACAAAACTGTCACGGTCCTGGGTCTCCTGACCCAGCGTTTTTAGTTCTTTGTGATTTTTGTATTATTGTACTTGTGTGTGATTTATTCTATGGCTTCTAGTTTTGATCCCTTGCCCTTCATGTCTCTCTGTGTCCCCTCTGTTCTGTGTAATTGTGTGTCTTTGCATGTTTGAGTTTCTTGTTTTCTGTCACTCTGCATTGTGCATTATGTTCTCATGGTTGGTTTTTTGTTACTCTCTCTAGTCTAGTCTCTTGTGTTCCCAGCTGAGTATTTCCCTGTGTATTTTGGTTCTTAGACCTCTGCCTTATGGTTTATGTCTCTGTATTTCTTAGTTGCTGTCTCCACTGTGTCAAGTTCGCGTCTCTGTGTGATACTTCCTGTTTTACTTTGATGGTCCGTGTCTCATGTGAATGCGTCCTGCTTTGCTTGTCTCGTCAGTCCTGATTTCTCCCAGCTGTGCCCTCCTTCTGTGTCTCATTCCCCTCGTTACTTCCCAGTGTATTTAAACCCTGTGTTTCTCTGAGTCAGTGTTGCGTCGTCCCTCATGCTGTGTGTGGATCTCCCTGTGGCTCCCTGTGAGTTCTTAGTTTATGGTTTCCCAGTTTAGTCTAGTTTTGTATGTTTGTTCTACCAGCAAATAAAGCTGTGTTTTGAGTTCACCTCCCCGAGTCTGTGAGTCCTGCATTTTGGGTCCAACTCCTGCCTGCCGCACAGCGATTCATGACAAAAACACTATTCTGCTTTGTTTTCTTACTCATGTTTGCAACAAACTGCAAGTGTGCAAGTGTGTCAAGTGAATATGTTTATTATTAAACAAAAATGTCAACTTTTATCAAAGAAATTATTAAAAATGCGCGAGTAGTCTTGTGTTACAGAAGTGCTAAAGCAAAAAAATACACTGTTTGTACATCCACTGCAGTCCTAAGTTGCATGTGAGAATGTAGATGCCCACTGCAGTATTATCAGAGTTTAAATAGTCTTCACCCTCCAAACTCCTTACTGCAGAGTGTGTGTGCCATTTCATTTTTGCTGATGTGAGAACTGTGCTGGAGAAGTGTAAGTGTCTTATTTTGCTGCATATGTGTCACATTCACATGTTTCACATCATCAAACAAATGTTAATGTTAGACAAAGATGATAATGCAAAATGCAGTTTTTAAATGAGAATTTTTTTTATTAAGAGCTCAGTAAACAATATTGTAGTAAACACACCACAGACCAGTTGACAATTCAATGCTTTTCAGCATGATTGTGGATGCAGCTCAGGTGTGTCCACCTCCCCTGCAGCGCCACAGACCACGTGCTGCCGCACATATATTATATGAGAATCTAATGAAATTCAAGAACAGATGAGAGACAAAATTATTGACATCTATTATTAACACACTGGATACAATTTTAATGTAAGAATCGTGCTTAAAGTCAAGATGGAGCAGCTTTACTTGTGGTTGGGATTCTTGCAGAATTTGCAAGACAGTGTTAGAAGAGAGCCCATCTTGAGTCGAGGTTATGTGTTTAGAGCTGAACTGCTGCAGGTTCTTGCCATTCACCAACCTGTAGAATATATTGGCTTGCTTGCTTTTTATGGACAAATGCAGAATCATCTGATTATATACTAAATACACAGCTGACAACACAAACCGCTTGTTAATTCTCTTGAATTCTTAGATTGCAGCTTGTTTTTCTTCTTTGATGCTCTCTGCACCCAATGTTTCATTGCTGATTGGTTAAAAATAGAAGATCCATTCAGTCATCTGTTTGTGAAAGGACCTGCCCTTTGTCAAATAGTTTCCAAAGACAATTTCTGACACGGTTCTTGTAACAAGCAATCAAATATGACAGATTAATCGTTGCATGAACATCAGCCAAATGTAATGGCAATGATTTATGGGGAGTACAAAGCACAAATGTTAAGGTGCTGATACTTAAACCCATACTGTGAGGACATAGTATAAAACTCCAAATGAGCTCTGGTTACTTCTCTTGTGCTGTTGTATCCTAAATTGATGCAATCCAGGTGTTGAGTAGCAAACTGTTTGCAAAACTTTGTGAAACCCCACGCTCTGCTTGCAAGATGTATGTAACATCTTCCAAGGACTAATAACAAAACAGTGCTTCACCACTGAAGCAGATGTTGGAAGTGGACCAAAGTTATTTTGGAACAAGCCTGTAAAGATTTAAGGTAAATCTAGAAGGTTCTTTCTTCCTTGAGTAGCACAACAGAAAAAAGAAAGAGACAGACAGGCTGGCACACTGGTGTTTGCATTGGTGGGCGAGTGCATGACTTCACAAGCTCTCTCTTACTCAGAGTACTCTCTATCAGGCCAGTTAGCAGCACATCTTGGGGGTAAGTCCACTGCTTCAAGACGGAATCAGTGCAGGGTTGGAGCCCTCCCACACATGTCTGTGTGTGTGTGTGCATACTGCTAAACCAGACAAAGCCTTGTAGCTCCTTCGAGAATCAGTTTTACATTGCTTGCAGTCTCTCTCTCTGTGTCTCTCTCTTCACACTTTCAGTACAGTCTAGCTGAGTGGGTGAAAAGCAAGGAGTTCATGAGAGAGAAAAGGAGAGAGAGAGAGAGAGAGAGAGGGAAGGTGAGAGAGAGAGAGAGAGAGAGAGAGAGAGAGAGAGAGCAAGCGCAGCCACTCATTCGTCCCTCACTCCAGGCTCTAAGTTTACAGGCAGCCAGGCAGATTTTCTTGGCTTGGATGCAGCGCTCATGACAGGATTAGGAGCCTGGGATACAGGATCAACCGGAGATCTGCAGGTTCTAGTGGATGAGCCCAGGTCAGATTCTCACCCTGCACAGGTAGGAAAAAAAATAGTGCATCAGACCTTTATATATAAAAGTTTGCAACCTTGGGATTGTTCAAAGTGTATTTCTTTAACAAAATCTGATTCTCCAAGTGTTAACAAAAGGCCACAGTGAACCAGTTAAATCATAAAGTAAAGGGTGCAAAGTTGCAGAGTTGACTTTTAATTTTAACAGACATATATTACTTCCCCTTTGTTTTAACCCCTTTGTTCTTTAGAAATTACAGGGAGTTTAAAGGCGTGCACTAACAATGAATGAAAAAACTCTGTCAGTTTTCATTACTTACTAAAGGATTGATAGTAAGAGAGTCAAAGACAAGTTTTGGCAAATGCAGAAGCAAAATTGAAATTCTGGATTGAGTGTCAGACACTAACTCAATAACAACTCATCACAAATGTGAAGCTTTGAAAGGGCAGAAATGAGCAACACACAAGTGTGTAGAACATGCAAAATGCAATTAAAACTCATAAACAGGGAGGAGATTAGAAAATCTTTTAAAAAATAATTTCAGCAAAGCTCTCTCTTGTTTCTTGCTCTGTATTTGTTGATTTGTTGAATTGCTGAAGTAAGCATTCTTTCCACTATGAAATTTTTAGCTGGAAGTGCTGAAGAGGTGCCAAGTTTATTTTAAAATGTGCGTGTGGGCGGATGGGGATCATTGTCGCCAGAGATTAATTTTGAAATCTCTGCAAAAGCAGCAAAAGAGAAAAAAAAACAAAAAAAAACAGGAATGAAACATCCAAGTTCTTGTTTCAGATGCTTCCTTCTTATGTTATGTAACTGGCTGGTGGTCCCGCTCACACTGCTGCGACAGATTGAGCCGAGCACCACTTCTGCCAGGGAGAGAGGTGAATTTCTTTTCTTGGACCCTCTTTGCACTGTAAGGAAGAAATTATAGATAGCCACGCCCTTAGAACCCTGTTGTGTGCTACTTCATGTTCATTGAATGCAGCCGGTTCTCTATCTCGTTGAAAATGAAGAAGGACTGCAAGAGAGTTCAAGGAAATGGCAAAAAACATTCACATTTTCAAAAAGCTTGATGTTAGAATATTCTAAAGGATCCACACACTGCTGCACAGATTGTGCTGTTTTCTCGCAGGTTGCTTATATTTGATTATATTTGCGCATGTCCTTGCAGCAATATGCACACACAGATTTACGTGCCCTCTTTTAACTGAAATTCCAAACGTATGCTTGGGAAGTGGGAGCAGTGTGTGGTTTCACCCTGAAATTCTTCAGGGAGAAAAGGAGAGAAGAGAAACTTGGTAAAGTTGCAGGTTTACTCTGATTACAAAGTGCATTGGTGCCTTTTAGTAAAACTTCCTTCTTCTCAGTCTTGTTGCAGTTACATTTAAATAGAGCACGCTGGGGTAAGAACATGAGTGGGAGAACTCTGTTTGTCTTTACCGCTCAGATGTGTCTGGCACCAAACCAAAGCTGGGTGGTGGGGGAAGGCATTGTGCATGCGTTTGAACTCTGTTAAACATCTTGTGTCAGCTTTTGAACTCCCTTTTAAAAAAAAGTAGACACTGAAGGTTGAGGACATACTATGTTATCAAACACCGCAAAATATTGCATAATAATAAGATAAAGCACCTCCCCTGCTCTTTGTTTTTTAGGATGGGTGGTGGTGGTAGGGTAATGACTCCATAATCTTTACTTAAAGCTGGCCATTTTTCCCGTACAGGAGTTGCACAGATGCAGCTGGACTCTGGCCACTCTCAAAGGTGACCAACTGCTGATTTTGGACATGCTTTTGCACGTGTTTGGATTTCAAAGTGTTCTAGAAAGCTGTTTCTCGTGGGTCTTGCAGGGGGAAGACACAAAGACAGGCAAAATGGCTCGTTTCTGTCAGAAAAGTCCTTCTGCTGTTTGCTTTTGTGAGCGGGGGCACCTCTGACCCTCTCCGAAACACTCAAGCGTTCACTTTCTGTCTCCAAACATTTCTTTCACAGCACTCTCAGTTTTCCTCCACTGCAGAAATGAACTTGTATGGTTTCAATTAGGCTCTCAGGGACGTGTGAGGGTTCTCTCTTGAATGCTTTCTACATGCGCAGCATGTCTGTCTCTGTTACTGTCTCATCCTCTCCTTTAGCATTAAGGGATTATTATTATTAGACTTCCCTCCCACTTCTGTTTTCTATACATTCCCACTGTCTGCACTTTTATTCTTTCCCTGTCTTCATCTCTCTCTGTTTGGAGTAGCTTGTCGGTAGGTCTGTTAAACAGTTGCACTTGGGCATGCAGGAGAGTTAACCCAAAGGAAACAAAGCAAGGTCAAAGCAAGGGAGGCTTTCCAGTGTATTAAAGAAGAAAAGTCACCTATCACATATAAGCTCACTCCTTGTCTATGCTCTCCGATTTTCTGTCTTTTTTTCTTCTCTTATTAACTGCCTGACTTACCAATTGATGGCTTCCGTGTGCATGCGACTTGGATGGAATTTTTACATTTTGTATTAGTAGCTAAGCAGGAAAACCTCATTCTTGTTTTTACAGCCTCCCCTTCTTGTTCTCACTTCTCTCTCTAACACAGTGGCCCTTGTGTTTCTGAACTGTTTCCCCTGGCGGTCTGAACTCTTTCCATACCAAGTGGCCTGTCCACTGTTACCACCAAGATCCTCTGTGGTCGACCAGTGCAGGTAGCCACTGTGCAGTCTCAAGGCTTTGCTGGCGATATACTGTTACACTAATCACTACAATTTTCAGGGTTTATTTTTTATTTTATTTATTTTTTTGCTTTTTAGGTACGCCCTGCTTCATCATCAGTCTGGAAGTCATTGCCGTGGTTTTGACTTGTCTTTTCATCATTTGTAAACCAGCAACAGCGCTCTATCCTGATTATGTAATATCCCTGCAGTCATCGAGAGGTCACCGGTGGTCTGTGCTTTGACCCACAGATATAATCTGACTAGATCTATTACACGGGCACCCTTTGCTGTTGCAGTTTTCCCCCAGCTAGCCAGGGTTTTAACCAAAAGGCTTTCTTCTTTGTTCTTGGCTTAACAAAAACAGTGACACTTAAAACCAAACAAAAAATATCTCCTCTTTGCCAGCAGGAATTTCCCTTTTGCTGATGTCACTTTTTTTGGTAACTTAAATTTTGCCTTTGGGACTTGCACTTTCTTCCTGCGGTTTCTATTTAGTCTGAAACATCTTTTGCATCTGGTTTTCGAATAAACAAGCAGCCACCATCTGTATTTGTCCAAACTGCAGTCAGTGCCTCTTCCTGATGTAGGTGGTATGCGATGGTTTTAGAGGCCAACCTGTCTGCTCTGGTCTACTGAGCCCAAATGGCCCATTTGAGCCCACACAGACAATTCAAGAAACATACACAGACACTCAAAGACAGAGCATGCTCAGGCATATGTCTGCGGGTGTCTGTTGTATGCATACTTTGCTATCTGCTTTATTATCCAGTACTGACAGCCCTAAATTATGTGTATATTTTGTGCAGTGTGGGTACTACTGTACATATAGTCAATGAATCACTTGTATCTTTTCGTTTTTTGCACAATATCCATTTTTATTGCAATGCTGTAAACTTTTATTACGTTACTATTACACTACTAGAGATTCCTTGAGAGTAATCATACAAATATTCGCATATGAACACAAATCCCTAATACCTTATTTTGTCTGGATACAGAAGATGTTGCATTTAAAGATAAACTCACAAGACACTCAATTTGCTAGTATCCTTTAGTCGTTGGACGCACTTCAACTCTTCATGGCATTAATTCAACAAGGTGCTGAAAACATTCTGCAGAGATTTTGGTCCATGTTGACATGTTAGTAACACACAGTTTTTGCAGATTTGTCAGCTGAATACCTGTTATTCAAATCTTCCACCGCATCCCAATGGTACTCTATTGGATTGAGACCTGATAACTGTGTCAGACCATCTGAGTACAGTGAAACCAATGTCATGGTCAACAAACCAGTTCGAGATTAAATGAACACATAGTACATTTTTTGAGTTACTGTTAACTTCCTATAAGAGTGATAGTTCTCCTCTGAAATCAACAAGGCACTTTTTCTGCCACTTATTGCATATTTTCCCTGTTTTTCGGGCCATTTTCTGTAAACTCTAGAGAAGATTGTGTGGGAATATTCATAAATCAGCACTTTCTGACATGCTCAGACCAGCCTGTCTGGCGCTAACAAGCATGCCACGTTCAAAGCCACTTAAATCTCCTTTTTTCCCCATTCTCATCCATGGTTTGAATGTCGGCAGGCCAGCTAGACCATGTCTAAATGCCTAAATGCATTCAATTCCTCCTGTGTGATTGGCTGGTTAGTAATTTGTGTTAAAAAGCCACACAACATGTGTACCTGACAAAGTGATTGGTCAGTGTAGCATAATTGGTAAAAACCATCCTGGAGAGCACTTCACAGAAAAATGTAAGAGAGATTACTGTAGAAATGGATGACATTTTCGGCCTTAATCCCTGTCCAAAAAATCAAGCTACTTTTAATTGGTGCTTAGTTGGGGTCAGTATACACTCAGCTTGGGTCTGGAGATCTTTCACTTATTGCTTTATTATAACACGTTACTTTGGTAGGTGCTTGAAGGCATTTGATGCTGTGTTCTCAACAGACCAGAGCTGTCTCTGGGCAGGGTCCAGTTTGCACTTCACTGTCACTTTGTTGTTGTTATGTGAAATATTTTATGATTCATATGTGCAAATGTCCACACCCTCTGACAACATCTCATGCGTGAACTAAAATTGGGCAATTGTTGCAATGCAAATTAAAATCCAATTTGATTTTGATCATATGCTTTTTGTATATAATCAGAGAATGCTTAAAAACTGAGACTACAACAAAAGTAATCTCACTGTTTGATTAGTAACTCTAATTCCAATACTGAAGGTAGGAATGGTTGTGCGTTCACGGCATTACAGATGTATGAATGTAATATGAATGTTATAATCTGTTAATTTTTTATGTGTTACACCGAGCGCTGCTCATAAAATGACATAAGGTAAAAAATAATAGGACTTTGGATAAGGCACATTAAAGCTGGTTTAGCAGGGAGACAATATATTCAGTTAGATCAACACTCCCTGCAAACTGTCCCCAAAACATATTCCTCAGACTTGGGTATTTATTCAGCGGTTTGTTTTCATTTGTGTCGACAACTTAAAGCTCTTTTGCTCATCTAAAGACTGCATGCATCAATTGTCTTATTAAAAAGTTATTGGTTTCTTTGAAAAATAAATTCCTCACAACTGAGCCAGAAATGCAAAAAAGTAATTAGCAACAAGAAAAAAGAAAAAAAAAAAACCCTCAAAGAACATGCTGTATCTTTATCGTTGTAAAGTAACCCGGAGACAATTAAATGTCACTCTTGCTAGCAGGCAGGACTTTTGCTGAACTTGTGGATACAACTGTGTTCCAGACTGGGCACAGACATGACACTATCCACACAAAAATTATGAACAAAAAAATGAACTATGATTAAGGTCTCTGAGGCAAAAGAGAGGACTCGAATTCTTTGCAGAGGTTTATTTTCACGTAGTCAAAACGCAGGGACACGTTGCTACCACATTTTACGTCTAGACCAAACTCTATTCTTGTTCAGGACAGATGTTATAGTGGCAGGAAAACAGTCTGTGTGATATTTAGAGACGCCCCTGAGGATAAATGGGCCTTCTGTAGATGTTCTAAGATGGAGGGAGAGTTTTTTTTTTCTTTTTCTTTGACCACTTTGGGTTGGCATACACTGACCAGTGGTAGCTGGAGTGGGAAATAATACCAGAGTGGAAGGACTAAACTAGTCTGCTGTGGCCATGGGGCTAACCAAAGGGACGGGTTTAGCCTGAGTGGGTTTATTATGGTCACAGCTGGAATGTGTGCTGGATAATGTAGAGTGACTATGCCAATAGTTGTCTAGAAGCTTGATAACCAGATAAACTAGATAAAAAGAGAGATAGACCAGCACCACAGTTACATATATAAATGGGTAGGTATACATCACAAGTGGGTTTGACCCCCTTTTCTTCATGGCATAGATTCAAAAGCTTCTGGAAATATTCTTTATAGATTTTGGTCCATATTGACATGATAGCATCTGCAATTCCTGCAGATTTGTTAACTTCACATCTGTTATGCAAATCTTCCATTCCACCACAGCCCAAAGGTGCTCTATTGTGACATGGCTTGTTATCCTGGTCAAAGTATCCATCACAAGATCAGTACACTGTGGACATAAAGGGCTAGACATGTTCAGCAACAATACTTAGGCTGTGGTGTTTGAATCATTCTCAGTATTTTATGGGGCTCAAATATTTTCACCAAGAAAATATCTTCCACACCATTACCCCACCAGCAGCCTGAACTATTGATTCACGGCAAGGTGGATCCATGCTTTCATGTTTTTTATGCCAAATTTTAACTCAGCCAACAATGTCACAGCAGAAATTGATACTCATGAGACAAGCCAACATTTTTCCAATCATCTGTTGTCTAATTTTGAGCGAGTGAGTGTGAACTGTAGCCTCAGTTTTCTGTTCTTAGTGGACATGAACGGCACCCAGTGTGATCTTCTGCTGCTGTAGGATGTTTGCTTCTGGGTTCAGTGATGCCCTTCTGCATAGCTTGGTTGTAAGCAGAGGTCATTTATATAATATAATACAATTATTATTATTATTATTATGCCAGTTTAAATGGCTTAAACTGAAAGCACTTACGTTGGCAAATACTTAAATAGTGATACACAGGGGATGTGTCTGGATCTCCTCAACAAGTCTCTCTGTGCTTTCAACCTGAGTCTAATCTAGTCTGGACTTTATACGTGGCACAAGTCTCTCATTGTGTTAAAACATGCCACTCATCAGCTTCATAAACATTTACCACAGGATCTATAACATGTTCTCTTGCTTGCACACTGGCACATAAATACATAGAAAGAAGAAAGACAGGCACAGTTAGGCAGATAATGTTAGGTAGTGACTTAGAAGACCAATTCATTAAGTTCTTCTTGGGTTTGGAGAGACAGCTCGCTGGAAGGGAATTGCTCCATATAATGGCTTCAGTGAAAGAAACTGAAGGTTTATGTTTGCTTCATTTGATTAGAGATCATTTGTAGATGGACAGAAGATTTCTCAGTGAAGTGCAAAGTATTTCCCCAGATACATTCTCAGCTGTTTTTGCTTGTAGCTAGCTACATGCCCTGTCTGTTCTTCACAATGGAACGACACCATCTGCATTGACAGGCTTGTTCCACTGTATGAGTCTGAAAGACGGTAAGAGAGCTGCGGTTTGGTACAGTTGGCCTTAGTCAGCACACATGTGTGTCTGTATGTGTGCGCGGGGTGCACGTTGGCAGACCTGTCGGCCTCCCCCTCTTTTTTTCTTTTTGGCTCTGATAACACAAGGGATTCATGACTCATATATTTTGGCATGAAATGTGCACACCCATACACATGCGCATATTAACATAGCCAGCAGGCTGTGAGAACAACCAACTGTAGAGTAAAAAAAAGACAATTACCATCATTATTAGGCAATAAATAATAATATTTACAGTCTTGACATATTCATATTTGCACCTGATGACAGTGTTGGAGTTTGACAGTGCAAATGGCAAGAACAGCAGACCAAGAAACAGACATACAGGCTCTATGTGGTTTTAAAAGAAATGGTTTATTTGGGAAATTTGGTAGGCTGCTGTAAATATGAAACTACAATCAGCCTTGTTTGCTTAGCAAAATGACTGGAAACCAGTAGAAACAGCTTGCCTGCATGTGCCCTGATATTTAAAAAAACAAAACTGCTTACATTACCTTTTAAGTTCACTAATTAACACGCCACATTTTGGTGGTTTGACCTATATAGTAAATGGTGTGTGAACAAACCGCAAACTTGTGGCTTTACATGGCTTTTTATGTGCAGTACTACATCCAGGCCAGGTTTCTGTGGTTCTGGATGATCTTCACTAGTTGTCTGGGAACCTGACAGATAATGAAACATATATTGTATTGTCAAACTGTCCAACTAACACGTACATGTGGCAGATATTTATACACATAACACACTTGTTACTGTATCGAGCACTCTTGGTGTTTTTAGATAAAGGAAAATAGCTCTAAACACATGAAACTACATGATTTCAAATGCAATACACACACACCCCGACCCTCTACTTTATAACACAAACAATTCCTATATTATAAGGAGAAAAACTGTGTTTAGAAGATCTTGAACATTCAGCTTTGTTTGGCTGGAGGCAGAAAATAAAGAAAACTGAAAGAAAAAATAAAAGAAAACTGTTATGAACACACATCAACCTCGAGACATGTCTTTTCGTTTTTTCTCAAAAACCCCTTTTCCACCCCCACACCCCATTTCTGCCCACTCCACAATCACTCAGCTTTCCCACTAATTCTTTCAACATGTTCAGCATTACTGCTTTAGTTGTTGCCAGATATTGACAGATTGCCAGATGTTGACAGATATGCTGTAATAAAGCAGATACTCTTTATCTGTGTCAACTTCTCCTTTATGTTGCACATAAATGCACACAATAATGTGATGTCAAACACTGACATTTTCATGTTTTCTATTCTATAAAAGCATTCAATGCAAAGTGCTCATGAAGATTAAAAAAAAAAGTGTGATACTCAGCAAATGGGTTCAGGTAATCCTCAAATTCCTGGTATAAAGAGTACTGAGGAAAACCTGCATATGGACCAGGAGAACATCCAAACTCCACACAGTAAGGCCCAAGATGCAGGTTCTTATTAAGGACTCTCTTGCAAATCTTTTAGGATTTTGTGAGAAGTTTCCACTGAAGACCTTTGAAAATTCATTTTCTTCTCTCCCTCTCTTCCTCTGTTTGTGCCACCAGCAGTGACTGACCTGTATCCCTTCCTCATCCAACTTCCGAAATTGACCTGATTGCCAGGCTCCATCCTCTCCTCTCCTGTCATGCATCTCCTTGTTTCCCTCCTGCTCTTGCTACTCCTTGGATCAGCGGAACCCCGGAGAGGCCCTCGGTCAAAGGCTGTGGAGAGGGGCGCACGGGGCCATGTACGGGGTAGAGGCAGGCCCGGCATCATGAGGCGTCAAACTGAGGTGTGCTTGGAATACATGGAGTCAGGAGAAAAATACCTTGACTGCCAGGATAGGCAGCTGACCACTGTGATGCAGGACTGGCCCAAAGATATCCACCACCTACTGCTGGCGAGAAATAGGATTCAGGTATTTACAGGCAGATTTCTGTTCACCTGGTGCAAAAATAACAACTGATGTTAATTACAGCGGACTGGAGATCTTTTTTTTTTGCAAGAAATTGGGTTCTTTGCAGCAATTAAGCCTGAGTTAAGTATCCATAATCTATTACTCTCTATGCTTCAGATGGCTTGTTGATGCCATGAGCATCTGTGCACCAGTTATTTGGGAGCAAGATCAAAGACAGACTTTTCTTCCTTATGTGTGCAGCTTTTTGCATGTCTGAGCAAGTACAGGATGTTTATGTCGCAGGTGCTGAGAGAACTGAAACAAAATGTTAGCCTGCAGGTTAATAAGTGGAAATGACTGAGCAATAGACACTGATGAAAGCAATGAAAACAGGTATAACTTATGCGGGAAGTCTTCGGCACTTTGTTTTGGATTTAAATAGGATATATTTTATCATTTAAAACATCTTTAACATGTATTTTTTACACTAAAAATATGTAATTTGAAAAGTTAGATACTTGGAATTACAGATAGAGAAAACTGATCCATGCTGTGTCTTTCACCACTTGCAGCACTTTGGGTTTACTGTTGCTGTTCAGAAATGGTAATCTTAACATAGTGCACCACTGTATTTTCCAAATGTCTGACATCTGGCTCCAGCAATATGGGAATTTTAAACTTCAGGCTCTGAAACAGTTGCCTATACATCAGTGGGTAATGCCACAGTAGTTATGGCCATTTTTTATATAGAATCTGTGGTATAACATGGGGTCAAATGGCCGTAGGAGGCTAAATTCCTACAAGCTGCAAACTGCAGACGATTGAAGTTTTTTAGTACAGTAAAGATAAGAATAATGCACAAGTAAGCTGATGGTAAATGCTACCATATTGTCCAGAAATGCAAATAAAACAACTCAAGTACATCTCTCCTTTCAGGTTTTGAGGGACAACATGTTTGCTCAGTTCACCCAGCTGAAGAGCTTGGATCTCCAGCAGAACCGCATCTCCAGGGTGGAGGATGATGCGTTCAGTGGCCTCTCCCAGCTCAAAACCCTGCTCCTCCAGCACAACCAAATGACAACAGCCTCCGAGGAGGTCCTGCTCCCCCTACCCCGCCTTACTTATCTCCGTCTCTATGACAACCCGTGGAGCTGCCTGTGTCCCTTGGAAAGCTTGATCAGAAAACTGCAGCTGCCAGGCAACCGCAACTTGGGCAATTACGCCATATGTGCAGAGCCTCTTTCACTGAAGGGTCAGAAACTAAAAAAGTTGACTGTAGACCTGCTGTGTGAGGAAGACAAGGGGCCAGAACCTGGAGTTGTAGAACGGCCAAAGCCTCCGCCAAAAATAAGGAAGCCAGATGCCACCTCCATGTGCCGCACGTACATGTTTCCCAAACCGCTGCTGGACTGCAGCAACAAAGGTGAGAGATTGTCAAGTTCTGTCTCTCTATATCTTTATCTATACATTGTGACCTATTCTTTAAATCTGTGTCTTCTTGCCTTGAAATCTGAGGCAAGAAGACACAACTTGGATGCCATTATAATATAAGTTGACGTATGCAGGTCTTGGTTGGGGCAGCAGAGGTTACCTATTAGCAGCATTGCTATGAGGATGCTGATTTGTCCAGATGTTTTAGAAGGACTGGTGTGAAGGTTTGTGCAGAAAAACTTGGACTAAAAGCACCTTATTAAAAAACTCATTTACAGAGTTTGTTATGTTCAAATGTTTTTTTATTAACTGTGAAATGGGGGAGGGGGGGGGGGGATATTTTTTTTGGACGGTGAGCATTATGTACTGGATGGGGAAGTTGTGGTTAGTAAGACCACACAAAAATCATCTTACATCCAAGCTTTATTCTTGGAAATGTGGTGAAAATAAGAAAATATTACCATGTACTAAACTGAGCTGGTGAAACATAGTAATCTTTATACTACATGTTTGTTTGCCTGTTAGAAAAGTTGCATTTCAAATTAACTACAAAGTACTTTATAAGACTAATTAGATGCTGAGTAGCCCAACTTTACATTTACGCCATAAACGCAACACAAAGAAGAAGCCATGTGGGGAGTAGGATGTGATTATTTTCTTATCACTGACAAAGTATCTCGAGGACTTCACTGAAAGAAAAGCCAGGGTGCAGTACATAGAAAATTATGGCATTTAACAGTTGTTTTCACTAACCTGTCAATCCGATTTAATTAATTTTCTCTAATTGAAGGAATGTTGTTCTGGAATGTGACTTTGACCTCGTGTATCATCCTAGCTTTAGTATATTGATATAACTTTTAGTCAAAGTTAAAAAGACATTATAGAAAAACACAGATGTTTATTATTAGTGCAATAACAGAAAAATGATCAGCTTTAATTAAACTAAATGTAGGAATGAAATAAACTCTGACAAAGAACAATTTCATTGTTTCTGAATCAGACAGTATTTGTCCAATTTCAGGTGCTTTGCTAAACTTGGCCGCTTCTTTGTTGCAAACAGATAAACTGCTGTGAGAGGAGTACTTCATATGAAAAGGCACATTTATTAGCTTTGCTCAGCGCTCTTCGGGACACAGTCCTGCTTATTTGTTCATTGAAATTAGGCGCAAGAGTTTTTTTTGTTGAATTATGTTTGGATTATAATCAGGCGGCAAGCAGAGACGTGTTTGTTTTATTAGCAATTTCTACACTGGCTGTCTGAGCCTGGCTGGGCGCTCTCTTCTCCTTTTTCAAACTCTTGCTCAGTAGTGGAAAAGTTAGGATTAAAAAGTAAGGTTTCATATATATCATACATGTACAGGTTTTTGTGTGAAGGCAGATGTCTTTATCTGATCAGCCAGTATTTTAGGCTTGTTCTTGTTATTACCCATCATGTAATGTGACATTTGATGAGTTAAACTTTTGCAGTACTATGAAAAAGTATTTGCCCCTTCCTGACTTCTTCTTCGTTTCTTTTCTTTTTTCTTTTTGTGTGAATTTTATAGGATTTTTCACATCATCAAATAAATATTAATATTAGACAGACCACCTGAATAAAAGAAAAAAAAATTGCAATGAAGCCAATGAGTCTTTGACATCGCTGTAGAGGAATTTTGGCCCACTCGTTTTTGCAGAATTGTTTTAATTCAGCCACATTGGAGGGTTTTTGAGGCTTTGCAGCGTTTAACATGTGGGTCATGCTAAAGGTTTCTTTGTTTTTCTGAGCCACCTTTTCTGACCCCAAAACAAAATGAACATTTTGGATTGGCCGAGTCAAAGTGCAAACTTAAAGGCATTTGAGATGCTGTTGCATGACCTTCAACAGAATTCCTCCACAGCGATGTGAAAGACTCACTGCCAGTCATTGCAAACACTTGATTGACAAGGACTTGTGCTTACCAGTTTTTAGGTTTAGGGGCAATTACTTTATCACAGCACTACACGTGCGCTCTAAACTTTGCAAATATAGTCCAAGTTCTCACCCAGGTTTTCACATCTGGTTCTATCTTTGCATTAAGCTGTCACTATGAGACTGTTGTCATAGTGACCCCAGTGTTGCCTTCAAAAAGACAGATGGCAATTTCTGAATTTGTGCAGATCCCTTGTGGTTACTTTCATGTGGCCTCTCCAGTTCCTCTTCTATCTTCTTTTTGTTGTCCTCTCACCATCCATTTAATTTAACACACTGTTTAACACACACTGAAACTCTGACACTTTCTGCGTCCATTATTCTGACCAAGTCCCACATGAGGATTTGAATACATCTATCAATGGCGAGCTTGTATCCTCCTGAGAAAGCAGTCTTTCATAGAGAATCGACAAGCCAAAACCACACAATGCAGCTTCTGTGTTGTAAGGACTTGAAGAAGCTTTTGCATATTTTCCTAATTATTTTTTTTCTACAGTAAGACATTTGAATATGTTCTTTATCTGAAGCATCATAAGGTTTCTCTGTTTTGCTCACAGGGTGAACATCCCATCCATCTCTCCACAACTTTCCTTTTTTATGCCCAGTAATGGTTCTCCCCATCCTGCCTCTTTCTAAACCACACCGCACCATAAAAGCTGTATGTGTTGTGTGAATATTCCTTAATATGGTGCAGCTGTTGTGCATGACAGTTAATTCCTGGTTTTGTGCTTTTGATTTGAAAGGATGCCCACGCTGCATATTTACTTCTCATTTTGTTCTTTTCCAGCACATGTGTTTTCATTTAATAGTTGTATTAGCCGTGTGAAATCTAATCTAAGCATTACACTTACATGATTTCCCCCTAATCGTTTGTCTATTTGACAATCTAAGTGCTTAGAGTTTTCTTTGCTGTAATTCAGCCCAAATGAACTACTGTTGTAGTGTCTTGATGCATGAAACTAGCACTACTGAGGTCAGTTTCTTGACTATTAATATGGAAATTGTCATGACCAACAACAACCACTGATCAGAGACCACTGATCAATGGCCATTCACACAGGGTTGTGGAATTGCTGCAATCATAACATTGTAAGATGCTGTGATTCCTTCAATTCAGAGATGGTCTTTCCCTTTTTCAGTAAACGGCCTCCTTGATTTCTTCAACTAACCTGTAGGTGTGAATAGAGTGCGGAGTCTTGGTCTGATGAGTTAGCTCTTTTGTGTTTTGCCATGCACTTCACCAGAGGTTGTGGGGTTTTCCCCGTTACTCTGTGGGGGACCAGATCCTTGGGGTGGACCAATTTTTGGCACAGAGTATTTTGGTGTTTGAAAGCCACAGGGACACAGTGTCTCTGTGGCTTAAATACTAACAAATCTTAAATACTGATCTGTATGCATTGGTTTATGTTACACATCAACTTTTGAATCTTACAGTCTAAGAAGGCTAACTTGATATTTTGGTTAACTTGATGTGTTGGTCCACTGAGTTAATGTGACCAGTGAACCGTGGTATATCGTCAGATTTGATTTTCACCCAGGTGTCATCCACATACCTGAACCAATGATTTGGTGGTGTTCCAGGGTAGGACAGCAGAGCCCTCTTTTCCACTTCTTCCATGAACAAGTTGGCCACAGTGGGTGAAACTGGGAAACTGTTGTTTGCCCATGTTTTGGGCTGACCAGTTTTTGTAAAAAATGTGGAAAGAAGACAGTTCCAAAAGCAAACACACTTGGTCAGTGCTGAGAGTGCTCCTGTTGTTGAAGTTGAGGTCATTCTGTAATTTCTTACGAGCTGCGTCCACTGCTTCAGTAATGAAAGATGTAATAACATCCCTTTGTCAACAAAATCTAATGTCTTTTGGATGTGGTGTTTAGAGCTGCCTACCAACGTGTTGAGAATTGAAGCCAGAAACTTTGAGATGTTATAGGTGAAGATGATGGGGAAGGCATACTGTAATAAAAGGATAGAGTACAAATAGCACAATGTATCTCCAACTGCCACATCTGTAAGAAAAATAAACATACAACACCTGGAACACAAACTTTTGAAAATGCACAGGTGCATAAATCAACAATATACCTGTGTGTGTGTGAGTGTGTGTGAGTGAGTGTGAGAGAGAGAAAGAGAGAGAGAGTGTGAGTGTGTATGTGTGTAGGTGTGTGTGTGTAGGTGTGTGTGTGTGTGAGTGTGAGTGTGAGAGAGAAAGAGAGAGAGAGTGTGAGTGTGTATGTGTGTAGGTGTGTGTGTGTGTGTGTGTGTGTGAGTGTGAGTGTGAGAGAGAAAGAGAAAGAGAGTGTCGAGTGTGAGTGTGTGTGTATGTGTATGGGTCTTTGTCACGAATGTACTTGAAAATGATGGTTAGAAGCCACAAAAACGAAGCCCGGGAGCCAGAAGCAGACAGAGATGGATCGGGGAAAACCGGGCCACCCGCAGCCCCCAAGAGTACTGAAGACCTAAGGCCAAACATCTTCACCCAGCAGGAGAAGGAGGGATAAGTAGACACCCCCCTCAGGTTATACAGAGCACTGTGATTATATTGGTTTTAGGGCCATGATGTGATGTTAATGCCCATTTATCTACAGTGTCTTAGTAAAGTCCTTGGCCACTGTTATAAGAACAGTTTGAGTTCTTTATAGTTTGCTTCCAAGGACCCACACTATCTTTTAGTTGTTAAAGTACTCTTGAGCAATAGCTCTTCTGTGTTTTTCACAGGCTTTTAAGGTTTTCCTTTGGACATTGGCTGCTTTTTCGCTCATTTTTAGTCCAGTCTTGGTACATGACCATTTTCAGAATGTCTGTCAGGCTGAGTAGCCTGACAGACATTCTGAAAACTCATAAAAAAAGCACCCAACTTGATGGATGAACCAGTGTTGTGTCTACGCATAACAGAAACCTTAACTACACTAGAGTATATAAAATATTCTAGGAAGCCCCATCACTTCTGATATTGTAAGATGTTATACATAAGCCAGACGTGTTAAATGAGAGCAAAAATCTTCCATCTTTTAACAGTCCCCCCGCCCAACATTATAAATCTCATGATGATGCTCAGAAACCCAGTTTTATGTTCCTAGACATTGTTTTCAAAGCTGCTGTTACAGCCGGTAAATCATAGATTTCAGTGGTAACAAGTGCTGTGTAAAAACTTGGGACATTTGACATCTGAGTAGGCAGCACAAAAATGAGTCATTTGTATATGGTGACTTGGCTGCACATACACCCACACTCATAGCACTGTTATAGCTCTCTATGGATCTCGTGGATCACAGACAGCGGGCAGATCGTTAGCAGAAAAAAAAAAGACCATATTTTAGGTTGAGGAGAAGTTGCTGTGGTTTCAAGGGTCCTGACTGCAATGTTAACTGTTTACCTTTTGGGAAACTTTTTTACTTTTTCACACTGGGGTGAAACGGTCACAGAAGCAATCAATGTAGCATGGGAGGAGCACTGAGTTGGTCACCGTCATAAATATAAAGTAAACAGAGTTACTAATAGGTTTTCCACTTAATAATAATCTCAACTCTGTTGCTAAGGGTTCTGAATAGACTAAGATTCATTGCACTGCATATCTGTGTTTCTTTCTCTGCCATGAAAGCATTTACATTTACAATTTAACAAGTAAGGTGCATTTGACCTCACATGACATGTGGAACCGAGAAAGGCCCATCCTAATATATAAACTACTTTATTGCATCCTAGTGCTACTATGCAACACATAATACTGCCTAACATAAACATGTGAAGTAACCTTTTCCCCTGTCAAAAGTGGGGTGTGCTTCCAAAAAAGCCATAAATGGCTGCTTACTATTCACTATGCACAGTGGACCCCCTGTAATCACATCAGCACTGTAAAAAATTAATGGCTTCACTTTCTGCTGTCTAAACAGTATAAAAAGGTTTTGCAACACGTGCTCTGAGTGAGTTCAGTGTTTTTGCACAAATTGAATATTTGCTTTGCAGGAATGACTGAAGCGCTTCATGATATTTTATGGAATCTGAAGCCAAGAAAGAAAAGACTCTGGCTACGGTCCGGTACTTCACTCCACATATCTATTTAAATCATCCTTAGTGCTAGCACATAAATAGTAGAGTGGGTTACACAGATAAATTTCCAGATTGATGCTCTGCACTCCTACTAAATAATGTAAATAGCTTCGTTCTTTGTATTGAGACTGTGTAAATACTGCATTTACTCCCTGTGTTCCTGTGTTTAACTAGTATTAGTTGTACTAATACAGGAACCTCTATGCACTGCATTGGTGAGTGGCCACGTATATTAGTGCTAAAAAGTTATTTAAAGTTGGCCTGTTGAAGTGAACCAGGTGATTCAACTTAGACTACAAATAATAGATTATGACATCTGTGAGAATTTAAAATATATATATATATTTATAATGGATTTTTTAAATAGATTGGGTTTCCAAAAAGGAAACGTTTTCTCATGCAGCTATAAAGCATGAAGTCCTTTTAAAAAAAAGAAAAGTCCAAGAGGTACAGCTGTTCACCGAACTAATGACTTCAGCAGATTCAGTGAGAGCCCAGTGCAGTGATAAATGACTTTCACACTTCCTGACCCAGGTCCTTCCTCCGTATCTTCCTTCATTCATCTGTCTCATCAGTAGATACATGTTAACAGATGTTAAAGCAGGAAAGTGCTTAACACTTTATCTGCCATATCTGTGCCATGAAAAAAGTGACTCCTGATAAAAGCTTCCTGAAACTTCCTGAAAACACAATTATCTCCAAAAAAGAAGAACAAGCAAATCGGTCTCTGCTCACCCAACACCGTAGCTCAGCTTTTTGTTGAACTTTTACTACCCAGAGGGAAACATGGACTTCTGGTCACAGACACTACTGTCACAGCTGAATACACAGTGTAGGCGTAGGTCTTTATTTATGGTAAAACACCGAAGACCACAGATGTATCTGTCTTTGCAATGGAGGATTTGCGTTTGGCTCGGAAAACTGAAGTCCGATTTCTCACAAGGGAATCAGGAAGTTTAAGTCTAATGTTGGAATGACCGCATTTCCCTTTCCTAAAAAGCTGCTTTGACAACATTTCAGACACATTTACACCTATTGGCAGGCTGGGATTCCCTTTAGGTTTTCCAGAAGAAAATTTCTCACCACATTGGACTGATAACATGTGCTGGAATGCTCTCTGAAGACAATTTTTGCTTCCCTGCATCACATCACAAAACAATAATCATTACACTTCCCGAGTCTGTTGGCTACATCTGTGTGTGTGCTGCATGTGTGTGTGTTTTCTTGGAGTCTGTGATGATTAATGGCACCATGCCTGCATAATAAAACCAGCTATAACATCTGTGGCAGTAAAGAGTACAACATCTGCGCTATAAATGTGTCCATAAGCATACTTCTGATGCAGCCTGTGTAAATAAATACATTCAGGAAACATCTTTGTATGCTTTGCCACACACATTTCATTCATGATTTTACTTACAAATCTACAAAAAGTTGGCATTCAATACCAAAGCAAAGCATTGTTTAATTATGTCTTAGGCCACGCTTGCTGCCTATGCACACTTATGTTTCCTCCAGTCTATTTTGCTTCACAAACAATCAGCTATGATCCTTTTGATGATACAGGTTGCATGGGCCACCTAGTCTGTTTTAAACAGCGCTACAATGTGATTGGCACGGCAGATGGGACTTCCAATTTAAAAGATATTCATGATGTTGCCCACCATGACAGGTTCAACAAATCTAATGACTCAAAAAACCACAAAGCCACAAAGTCTAATCTGTGAAGGCTTTGATCCAAAACCTCCAAAAGGTAAACTGTGATCAGAGAAACCTGAATCTATTCATTGTTAGTGCCGAACATACAGGTTTCAGCCTTTTATTTTCAGTGGTTTTGTAGTGACAGCGTCAAATCTTTATTTCACCTCCCCCATCACGGCAGGAGGAACATTTATAAAATCTACCTCCGGTGTGGGACTTTAATTCAAAACTCCAGAGAGGCTCTGTTATAGAGATTGCGATACGTAGGACGCTTTGACTGTTTAGTGCATTACTGACTTCAAAGACAAGTATGAGTGTGTGTGAGTGATGCCTCCAGTGTAAGCAGAAAAGAGATCCCTCTGGCAAATAAGTGAAATGTTGTCATACATGATGTCCCCTTTGACTACATCTTGAAAATGTAAAAAGTTGCACACAACCTGCAAACCATCTTGAAGCCATAAAGATGCAGACACATTTCTGTCTGAGTTGAAGAGCCGGAAATGTTCACACCCTCTGTTCACATATCTTTTTTTTGTGTGCACTGATGATAGTAAAAACTTTTGTCTTTCAGGTATCATGAAAGTTGAAGGCCTAATGTTTCTGAACTTTTTCTGTCTGCAGATTTGATTAGCATCCCACCTGACCTGCCATCTGACATAGTGAGGATGGATCTGTCCAACAATAAAATAAAACATCTCAAGCCAAAACATTTTGTGCTGTCCAAAGACCTCAAACTTCTCAACCTCAGCAGTAACAACCTGCACCATATAGACACAGGTAACAGAAGCACCGCTCACATATTCTCTCTCTCCCACACACACATGTGAATCTGAGCACTCGTATCTGGATATCCAAGTATTTTGTGTTGTCACAGCACAGAAAACAGACCCAACTGCACAACTCAGATAGATAAATTACATTTTTAAGGGTGGTTCAATTCAATTGTATCTATATAGCAGCCAATCACAACAATCTCTTTAAGGTGTTTTCTGCCAGGGATTAATAATAAAAAATAATTAAATACAGAGTGGTGTATAAACAAAGAGATTTAAAAGTGGTGAGTGAAGAAGAAATGCTCAGTACATCATGGGAAGCCTCAGCCGTTTAGGCCTATTGCAGCTTTTCACAGGAGCTTTTGCAGGATTCGGGGTCACCTAACTACACTACCTGGCTTGGATTTAACTAAGCAAATAGGTACAAGCCTCATATTGGACAATTACTGCATGGGGGATTATCTTTCAGCTGGCAACAACTTATTTAACCCCAACTGGTGCAATGAGTTCTTTCTCATTTCATAAACAACCGCGTCGAAAGACACATCTCATGATCGTGAAAAAGATGTTAGTGTGTTTGAGAAGGGTTAAATCATTGGCACCAATCAAGCTGAGAAAACATCTAAGGAGATTGCAGAAACTACTAAAACTGGGTTAAGAACTGTCTAGTGCATTATTAAAAAGTGGAAGGATACCCATCATCAGAAAAAAAAAAAGTAGAACTCAGAGCTAGGTTTAATAGTAAACATGCACAAAGCGAAGGGAACTCAAGGGATTGGGACTGAACAGCTGTGTAGCCATAAGAAAACCACTAATCAGTTTGGCAAACCAGGAAAAAGGGCTTCAATTTACTAGGGAGCATAACGATTGGACTCTGGAGCAATGGAAGAAGGTCATGTGGTCTGATGAGTCTAGATTTACCCTGTTCCAGAGTGATGGGCGCATCAGGATTCGAAGCAAGGCAGATGAAGTGATGTACCCATTGTGCCTAGTGCCTACTGTACAAGCCTGTGGGGAACGTGCTATGATCTGGGGTTGGTCAGGTCTAGGTTCAGCAACAGTATGTGGTCCCAGAAGGAGGTCTGACTATAGTGAATGACAAGGTTATTCCATCAATGGGTTTTTTCTTCCCTGATGGCATGGACATGTTCCAAGATGACAATGCCAGGAGACATCATTTTCACACATGGATTAGCCACCACAGAGTCCAGACCTTAACCCCATTGAGAGTCTTTGGGATGTGCTGGAGAAGGCTTTGCGCAGCGGTCAGTCTCTACCATCAGTGCAAGTTCTAGGTGAAAAATTAATGCACTGGATTGAAATAAATCTTGTGTCATTGCAGAAGCTTACCGAAACAATGCCACAGCGAATGTGTGCCGTAATCAAAGCTAAAGGCGGTCCAATGATTTTACCATACCTATGATATCATATAGATGCTTCTAGCTCTTGAGAAAGTGTTTTTTAATCAACAATATAAATCAAAGGTTTGAACTTTTACTTCTGCTATTTGCCAGGCAGACGTACTTGTGATAGGCTGCATTCACTATCGATAACTTGATAGCATTCTTAGCAATATTTTGAGTTCTGCATCAAAAGATTTTTTTAAATAACTCAAACAATATTTGTAGGCTTTTCCTAAAATAAGATTCAAAAAGCTTTTCCCTCTAACTTGCATTTACTATGCATCATTAATGACTAAGACCATGCAATTTCATATTTTAGTTACAATAAGCCAAGAAAAACAATAATTATACTTGACTACATTTTTGTAATGATAACAAGCAGAAATTCTGGCTACTCCTTGAGGGCAGGGGCAGGACAACCATCCTCTTTGCCTACAGATTCTCCCACAGTTCTCTATTCAGGAATGTCTTATAATGTCCCACTAGAGGATTAAACTCCTTGAACACATTGTGATATTTCACTTTTTTCCCTCAAGAAATACTGCACAATTATTTTTTTTTTTTTATTTAAAATTTATTGAGATGAACCTGAGAAAGAAGCACATGTGCCACTCACAGGGAAAACAGATATCTGTGATTTATTAGAAAGATGTTGTTTATCACCTCATCTCTAAGCCTCACTGGCTTGTGCTCAGGGTTCATTTTGAGGACATCCAAGTCAATCAAAATGTGACATATTTAAAATTGTGAACAGGTTCATGGTACACACTGGGGAAAATGTGGCTAGAAATTGCAGTGCAAGCAAAATGATTGAATATGCAATGAACTTGCAATCTCATTACCTTTGAAATGGCTGTTTTGAAGACAGGGACCAGGTCTGTGACCACTCGCAGTTAGCTGTTATCTTCAAAGCAAGTCAAGCAAGTCAAGGCAGCAATAAAATGGCAATAAGACGGAAAAAGTCTGCTGCCAGTTTCTGATTAAATTTAATCAAGTTGCCATTTACATATAATAGTTGCTGCAGGACAGCAATTTAACTGCAAAATGACATAGCTGCTTGTCAACCTTGACCTATAATGGCTATCAATACATTGATGGTTGTTGCACGCTCAACCACTGGGCAACCAACCACTACAACTACTCGCAACTGGCCTCAAGAGGCAAAAAATTGCAATGTAGTTTACTTAACTGCATTGTGACTGATTTATTAGAGAGTTCCCAAATCCTTTCCTTCCTTCAGAGGCACATAAATGCTTCTTTCCTTGTTTATTTCAGCAGTTCCCAAAATAATGTAAAATTACCCTATAGTTCATGAGAAAAAAAACCAATTTTTATGGAAATATGTAACATTGGACATTGACATGGACTAGATGAGAAAGTATTCGGAATACAAATTCGACCTCAGAAATAGAGGAGTACCATTAAAAAGTGAGAATTCATTAATCTCACCGAGCTAATTATGTGCGAGTCCATCCCTTTTCTGGCAAAGAGGGAAATTCAAAAAGCTTCATTATCCTGCAACAGCACATGCAAACAATCTACTGTAGCTCACCCCACTGTGTCTAACATTCTCTGGAAACTCAAACAGAAATTCAGTATAATTGTGAGAGCTTGTGATTGCCAGTGGCATGTGGTTTAAATCCCCAAACCCTCTTTTTAATCATGTCCACATTCAGAGTATATTCAAAAGAAAAAGTTGTTTATTTATGCTTTTCATGGGAAAGGTGGCCAGAGAGAAAAGAAACATGAATGAAAATGCAACATAAAAAAATCTGGCACATTGCATCAGTGTTCTCTTATTTGTGTTACTTTTTTCATGGAAGTCTTTGGCAGATTGTTTTGGTTTTCTAGGCCAGGCAAAACCCCAGAATAGACAAAGCAGTAATTTGATGGTCACAGGATAATGCAGTGCACTTAAAGCCTAATTTTCCTAATTTTCCTCAGACTAATAACTTTATATCTTAGAAAATGTAAAAGGAAAGGGTCCCACCCAAGGTTAAATAAATAAATAAATAAATAAAAGTTCATAATAGTCTTTAACTAAGTCAGTTTATCCAGCTGGCATTATTTCTGTGTTATTGCAAGTGAAGTTTCAGTGACCGGATCGCGACTCTAAGTTTAGATGCTTAGATTAGGATCTCTTGAAGAGCATGGAAGAAAAGGTAAGTGTCCCTAATAAACAGTTTAGCCTTTAGGAAATGTGCTTCAGACTTTCTGGCAAAGTTGGATGAAAGGATTCATGTATTTCAGTTCCTGGGAAAGTAGCATGAATGTGGTCATTGTGGCTCCAACAAGCACATGAATAGTATCCAATTTGGGAGAGCCTCAAGCCTCATGAGTCCAGAGATAAGACATGGGAGGAGGAGGTGAAACGAGCATCCCTGCCCCCTTTATTACACTTCCTTCCTCTGCTATAGTTTCCTCTGTCTGTGTTGTTCTTGGAGATGAATGTTCATAAAGCTAATGTAGACACTGAAAGAACCTCAACACCCAACCAAACCAAAAAAAAAACTTTTTCAGTCTTCCTTTTCAAGTTCCCAATGTCATGAATTTCCTCCTTCTTAGTTCTCTACCTCCATACGTTCCTCCCCCCCTTTCCGCTCTGTAAAGATCAAAGCCTGGCCAAAGGCTGGGGAGCGTGAAATGGTCTTTGCTGTCCCATTACTCCCACTGAGAATGCATCCATGGGCATGCACGTGCACACATTAGAAAATCAGACAGCTAACAGTGACTGGAAACATTTGAGAATATCAGCAGTCACCTTTTAAATCAAAATGTTTGATTTTGCGTGTCATGAAGCCCAGCTGAAACCCAGTGTCTATACAGGGAAACTGGCCTCGGCAGCTTGCACATCTGGAAAAGCACCGTCAATACTGAAAGGTTTTAGAGCAACGTATGCTCCTATTCAGATGGCATCTTTTTCAGGTCTTGCATATTTTAAGTAAGACAAGGCTAAACTTCATACGTCATGAATGGAATCAGCCTTTCACCAATTGAAAAAATTTGGCACAGCATGAAACCAAAAATGTGACCTAGAAGACCCAGGTATGTTGATAAGCTAGAAAAAAAGCTAGAAAAAAAGTTTGCGTTGTTTTGCAACTTTTATGGAACTGGGTTATAAAAAGACTTGATTACTTGATTATTCTTAAAGATAATCAATCAGTCAACAATGAACTAAAACGGTCCAAAAGCCAAAAAATATGTCAAAGACTGTGAGAAACTATGGTAGAGTTTAAACTGTGGCAATTTCTTTGTGTGTATTTTTCTTCCTTTTTAGTCATTTTATTCTCTGTTGAGTCTTAAATTGCTCTTTAAACCTCATGAATGCCAACAGAATGCTAACTAATTTAGTTTGCACTTTTCCCTGCTCCCAGCTGCATTTGCAGGCCTGCTGTACCTCCGTGAGCTTGACCTCTCCAACAACAGTCTCCAATACTTCCAGTACAGTGTACTAGAGGACCTCTACTTCCTACGGAAGCTCTCACTGGACAACAACCCGTGGTTCTGCGACTACAACATCCACTACCTAAATTACTGGCTCAAGCACCATCCTGGCGTCCATCACACTGGCTTGATCTGCTCAGGGCCGCCTGAGTTCAAGGGCTGGCGTGTCGCGGATTACGTCAAGACCTACAACGGGGAATGTCCTGTAGATAAACAAACAGAAGGGACAGATACAGGACAGGGGGCACAAGAACAGTCAGAAAATGACGCACAGAAGCCAGGGATGGACAATAGTGATGGACAGGGTGCAAATCTTCCACAACACCTGAAAAAGGCGGCACCAAACAAATTTAAAATCATCAGGCTGAGCTAAAATGCAGACGGCTCAGAGGACTGGTAGAAACGTATACAATAAGATTGAAATGGATGTCTGAGAACAAGCTGAACGATGGCTTAATAAAAGGAGGAACTCTGTTTTGTGGTAAAATCCATTACGTAGGCTATTAGGGATAAAGCTTCCCTGTTCTGTATGGGTTGCAGAAATACCTAACTCTATCACTTTTCTCTCTTACAGTAATTTTAATTTTGACTTCAGGATATACTTTTTTTTTCTTCTAAAAAGTAGTTTTTGGTCTTTTGGTATTAACGTATGCTTTTGTCTACTTGTTTTCAGGAAATAAAATTTGTTGTTTTTTGTATTGTTTTTTTCTGAAAATGTGTTTTACTATGTGATCGAAAATTTCCAGATACATTGCAGGTAATGTGTCAAGGATCACAAATGATTATTGCTAAAGTGTTCCATATTCCATATCATTAGCTGCTTATGGTGGGGGGGGTGCTGGAGCCCATTTCAGGCACAGGCACAGAGAAGGGTATCTAAACACCACATAGAAACTCCCAACACGATAAGAAGGTTCTTGCTGTTTACTGATCGCCACCGGAGACTCCCAAGCAATGAAAAATTATCCATACAATGTAATACTGATCAATTTAAAAGGTACCCAAGAAGCTTAAATTTATAATGTTTTTTTTTTTCTTAAATACATAACATAATGAGTCCCAAGACGAACCTAATACAATTTAATGTTCTTTTTTTTTTTTTTCAAGGACAAGGCACATTAATCACCATTAGTATAAATGTGCTATTTTTTGCCAAATGGCTCATTTTGAGTTGCTGTTCCTGGGCCAGATGTTAAATTATCCATTAAAGGGCTGTAAAACATAAAAGAACACAATTAAAGGCCATTAGAAAATAGAGGAAGGAAAAAATAAAACAGGGTCAAAACTTGAGAGAATGGAGCAGGTAGCATGGAAACAATGCTGTGCAATAGTCTAGGAAAATGGGAAATGTGTGTTTGCTGAAGTCTAGCAAGCTTTAAAGTCAGTATTTGGTGTGATCACTGTTATTCTTCAACACACCCTGAACTCTTATAGGAAAAATTCTTGAATTCATAATTCCATCAATTTAGGCAAGATTTCCTATACCACTGAAATGCAGCCCCAAACCATCACAGAGCCTCCAGAGTGTTTTATAGATGGCTGTAGACACCCCTTTCCTTAATTTCTCTGTGTATAGTGATTATTTCAGGCAGAAATTACAAATTTGGATTTATCCCTCCATAAGATCTGTTTCCAGTGAACTTCAGTTCAGTGCTTGTGTAATTTGGCATACCTCAGCTTTTTCTTCCCGTTTCCCTTTCCTAAGAAAGGATTCTTGACAGTCATCCTTCCACCTAGACTATGTGAACTGAGGCTTCAGTGAAAAGCAGATGGATCAACTGAAGGTCCAGATCCATCTCTCAGGTCCCTTGTTAGGTCTTTACTGGACTGGACTTTATTTCTTAAAGGCATGGCTGTCAGATACTGTTCATCTGTTGTGGATAGTTTTATACACCTACCACTTCTTTTCTCCTCCAGTTGTCTAATTTCATGGTTTTTGGCTTTGGGAATCACCTTATTATTGCAAAATTACAATTTTATGACTGTTGATCTGTGTTATTGTTGGATTTTTTTTTCCTGGATTCACCCAAAGAAATGGGAACAAATGTGTTTGTGATAAAGCCAGCTAGTAACAAAATGAAGTAAAGATATATAATTTAAAAAGTTGTTCTTTGCTAAGTTGTCTGTTGCACATAGACACAACACTGGTTTGCCCTTAAACCTAGATGCCTTTTTAAGCTTGAATGATTCATAGGTCTGTGTTAAATAGTTTGACATAAAAAACAAACAAACACTTTTCTGGTGAGAAACAAGGACTGGATTGAAAATGAGTGAAAAAGTACCACTTTAAAATATGGCTTTTAAAAGTCTGGTTCCTTTGAGACAAAATATAAGGAATTGATGAGTGGCTCAAGACTTTTGCGCAGTACTGTGTATAACATAAAAAGGAGTCTGGAACAAACAGCAGAGTCAGTTAAACCATAATGACATAACAGCCCTTTACATTACAGATGACAAAGATTAAGCTAACTAATCAGACAAAACTGACTAAAAGGAAAGGAAGTGAGCACCGATGATGGCAATCTAACTGCTTTTAAACCAGACTGCGTGCAAAGAAATGATAATCCAAGCAATAATTCATTCTTAAAGAATAACTCACAGACTGGATCAAGGAGAAAAAAAATACAAAACTCACATGTATTTATAATTTGTTGCTTGTCAGATGCAGCACAATGTTACTGATAAGGGACCAGGCTACACCTGGATGGTCTTTTTAAGCACTGGATAACCAAAACAACAAACACTGATGATCAGCATAGCATTTGTTACATTGCTTCAAGGCTGGTGTTTCAGTGAGGTCTGCCAACTTTGCATCCTGGTTTTGACCCTGTCAGCTATGTTTAGAGGAAGTAGTCTTGGCGTGGTTCTGCCTTTAGGCTAATGAGACTTTTTCCTGCCTCCTGGTTTTCATATAAACTTGGTTAATTGTTTTTAGTGCCCTGACAGATGTTCCAAATAACCTTAGTCTTTAAGTCAATAAACAATCAGCCTACCTCATGCACAATGTGTAACAGCACAGTGCCATCTTGTGTTAACTCATAAGGAAGGCACCCATTCAGTACTCATCAGTCCAGCCCTTCTCAGGAAAGTTCCCCTATAATCGGCTGGGAACTTAAAAGCAAGTATGAATTACTGTATGAACTGTGAACTATATTAATTTCTGGTGAATGTGGCCTTCTTAGTCTCAGGATCCCCCTCATTAACACACTAAAAATAAGGACATATGTTGGAAAAAAAAACCCAACCTTCAGAAAATTTCACAAGTGCAGACCATGGTGCATTAAAGGCAGTTTCATTTTGTTCACAAGCATTAAAGCACAACAAAGTGCAACCTCTCACAGACATTTTTAAGCATGTAAGATATCATTATCCGTGTATCTTTTGTATCTTAGAAAAAAACAAGGGCTTAAAAATGACATTATTCACAGTGATTTGGCTCATAGCAGACCCCCCTCTGGACTTTTTCAAACACACTGCAGCAGCAGAGGATCACAGCTCATTACAGAGACAACACAAGAGGTCACTTGGGTGAAATACTCAGTCCTCTGAAAGCATTTAGTAACAACATCTAATTGTCTTTCACTGGCTTTTCAAAAGCTCTATAAAGGCACAAAGAAAAAACTTCAACAAAAAAAAAAAGAAAGTAAGAAAGAAAATTGGGACTTTTTTGTGTTTAACTGATTGCACATTTGTTCCCAGTAGGTGTGATTGTAACTTGTAAAAACAGCCATAATAGCTCTTCAGTTTATAAATGAATTGCTGGATTCATTTTAAGTAGCCTCATGACATCTTGTGGAAATAAAATGGTATTAAATGGGAGACAAAAGCAGTCCAAGTAATGCTTGACATGAATGAGAAACGTTTACTGGAACTTTCCCACAACACTGATTACTCCCATCACCACTCTGTTATTCTCTAAATGAAAAGACTGGTCAACTATTTTTCAGGTCAGGTAAGTCACAAAAAAAGTACACTGGTTGTTTTCTTGCTTGTTTTTTTAAGGCAATTATTTTCTGATAATTGCCTGAATCCCCTCGATGCATATATTGTTGAATGTTCTTGAGCCTGTGCTCGCCCTTATTCCCACAGTGATGTATCTCCTTCAGTTCTTCAGCTCCATCTTTCTCTTGCTGCCAACATCCAACGTCGGTCCCTTTTCTTGTCCTGTCTGCATTTGTATCAGCAACACGATTTTTTTTCTGGTGTGTGTGTGTTGGCACTTATGGTGCCATTGATTGGCCGAGAGTTGGCTCGCAGCAGAACTCGAGGCGTGTCCTTGCTCTCGGAGTCTTCAGGCTGCACGTTAAGGCCGTTACGAGACAGCAGCTCTCTGGCCATCAGCATGAAGGCTTCGTCCACATGCTGACTATCCTAGAAAAATATAAAAAAAGCTCTATATAACAAGTATCATCAGCATTAAATGGTCCCATCTATTTATTATATGCGTGTATTACCTTTGCAGATGTTTCTAGTGCAGCCAAAATGCCTTTTTGTTTTGCCAGATTGCAGGCTTCTTGAAACTGAACCTCCCGTTCCTGCTCCAGGTCACATTTATTACCTAAATGGAGAGAATAAAGAAGCTAAGTGATGTACACACAGTGACACAGGTTCTGTTAATATTACCTTGCACCTAATTTACATAATAAAGTCAAACTCTACTCGTGTCCATACAGTACTGTGAGCAGTAACACATGTTAATTTTAAAATGTAGTAAGCAGCAGCAAGACTCCCAAGACACAAATCAAGCTTAATTGACTAAAGATAGGGCATTAAGTTAGAAAGAACAAAAACAGGTGGCTGGGTTGCAAAGTGGCTTGCAGATCGCAGGAACAGTTGAAAATGATACAATTGTATATTTTGCATAAGCAGGCCATGCTAACTACAATATTTCTTTATTTAGTTGAGCATGGTATCATTTTCACTTAAAAACAAAAGTGCATTTCTTCAGTCAAAGCATCCTACTCACCAAGCAGCATTCACTTATTTACACAATGACTGATGCATCACACCAGTTTTGGGGGGGAATTGGGAAAGACATTCATGATTCAACCACTGAACATCTGTGTGAACAAGCCTTTCGAACTCCTTAGCCACATCACAGGAGAACGTTTTCACAGTAATCTGTGTAAAAACTGCCAGGAGAAGAGGCTTTTTCTCATTTAAAGGCTATTGTAATCAAATTCCCAGTATTCTTTAGGGCTAACAGCATACCAAGAAATCTTCATTTCCTTAATGCTTTCAGTCGTTATCAGTCCTATCAGCACTCACCTATGAGGACGAGAACCACATTGGCTGCTCCATATAGCTCCACCTCTTCTATCCAGTGCTTCACCGAGTCAAAAGTTGAACGCCGTGTGATGTCATAGGCAATCACCGCGCCGTGAGCGCTGCGGTAGTAGCTCTGGGTGATCGTACGAAATCTTTCCTGACCTGCTGTGTCCCATACTTGCATCTGCAACAATAAATCATATTTAAGAAATTACAGGAGGATGGTATCATAGTAAAGTAAAGAGTATTATTACTATATCGAGACAATCATTTCTGGATTAAGGTTTTTGTTCTCAGTGCTCTGTATCAGTGAAGTACTTACTCCAAATAAAGATATCAGGATTTTGGAACATGAAAATTTCCACCTAGTGCAAGGCAGCTCAGTGGATACAGATGTTAATCTTTCAAAATGTGATATGGAGTGCCCCGCAACACGAGTGCTATCTGGACCACCCACCTACACACATAAATGCTCACACAGTTGAGCACTCATTAGTCTTCCCCTGAATAACAGTCCCCGAGGACCAGACAGACCTTGTTAGTGTGGTAACAACTGTCATAGTAACAAACGAGACTCACCAACCCCACCCCATTTGTTTTAATGCTATGTGATGGTTACACCTAATGCAGATTATAGACATATGCTCAGATCTTTTTTGAGCATAGACTTCTACATGCATATGATGCTGATCAATATAAATCTGCAATGCCTTTAAAACAGGCTAATGACTCTTTTATGTCGATGTGAACGGCCTCGTTTTGTGACTAAGTAACTCTTTGTAGGGGCTTTCAAATACCTGCTTTTCTGCCTTAATGAACATCATACGAAAAGTCTATCATTTCAATAACAGAAGAACCCAACAAAATAATTTATAAGAAATTAATTTTAAGTTCCTATTGGTCCATACGACTGTGATATAACTTCTGATCACCAAGATATCCAGATATTTTTAATACCAATAGTCTGAATTATGAGGTCTTAGGCTTGCAAAATTAGATGGTGTTGTAAGACTACTTATGAATTACATCACCAGTGTGTGAATGTGTGTGTGAATGGGTGGATGACTGGATATGTAAAGCGCTTTGGGGTCCTTAGGGACTAGTAAAGCGCTATAAAAATACAGGCCATTTACCATTTTACCATGAATTGATTGAATCTTTAAGATGATCCTACACTGTGATTTGCCGATGCTTAAAAACAGACAGGCTAAAGTGAAAAATAGAAAGTTTTCAGAAGATTCAATGCAGCTGAAATGATACCAGTTAACACAGAATCTTTAAACATCCACAGTTAAAACTCGCCATTTGAAGTTGGACTACTTCCCTTTGCGTGCTTTTTTTTTTTTTAGAAATAGTTCACATCATTGCTATACTAACGCACGGATAGTTGTAATATTTCCCCTAGCTTTAAAAAGATGATCTATTAGTTAAGGAGAGAATGCATGCCATGAATTTATATCATGCAACCATCTGTTTGCCCACCAAACACTGCAGTTACTGTATTTGTGTGTTTGTCTTGAACGACATACTGTTTCTTCCCCTGTGATTGATGAAGTTAGAAATTAGGGGAACAAAAAGGAGGCATTAAAAAGCCACACTACCATGTCTGTGTTTACTGATCAGTGCAGATAGTGAATGAACATGTATTATACACAAGCCACGACTTAACTGTATGAATAAGGAGCTAGATGTATTTATCCAAGTAGGCATTCAGACCAGAAGTATATCACAGCAATCATGATCCACCCAAACAATTAGTTCCTTTTTTTGTGTGTAATGACAGCACAGAGAAGTTTATTTTTACTCATACAAAAGGTCAAGCAGAGAAACCTGAACTACAGGTCCTTCGTGTGAGTGGCTGGCGTGACCCGTTTACAACTCAGCATACAGTAACTCGCACTGTAACCGAACGACTCCCCATTGTTATATCATTTACTGAGAAAATGAGAGAAGTTCATCACATCTGCACATTTAAAAGAACTATTGTTCCATTCATCCAGGTTCCTCACTCCTCATGACATGAGCAGACCTGTCCTAAATGATATATTTAATCTAATCAACAGCATATGGACCGGCTAAAGTGACTTAAAATAGATGTATTAACTAGTACATTAACTAGTAAGCCAGAAACTTAACTTGGATTTTTTTTTTAGCCTAACTCAAGCCTCAGAAAAGGAAAAACCCAAACTCTCTCCCACAAACGCTACCAACTGCCTTTCACACACACACGCACAGACACGCACATTACGGGGAACTCACCTTCACCTTCTTCCCCTCAATGTTCAGTGTCCGTACAGTGAAATCTACTCCGATGGTGTTCTGCTGTTTCTCTGAGAAAATCCCAGACTTGAAATTCTGAATCACGCAGGTCTTCCCCACGTTTGAGTCTCCAATAAGGATTAACTTAAACAGGAAGTCAAAAGTATCATCATGTTCAGGTGCTGGCATCTCCATGATGAAGTCACAGTGGAATGTGTGTCTTTTCCTGGGAATAAATGGAAGGAAATGATCCCTCCAGTAATGTAGATCGCTAGGAATGGGTTTTCTTTGAGGGTAAGAGACGCTGGGTTATCTTTGAATTTGAATCAAGACTCAGTCACAAGAAGGAATATGGATATCAAACTTGTGGTGTGTTCAAAGTTTCAACAGGGAACAACTGAAAAAATGCCCTGGCTCCTTCTTCTTCTAACAAAATCTACAGTTGGTAAGCAGGCTAGATTTCCATCAGCAGAGTAGGTTTAGGTAAATATGGCCTGCAAAACCAGTTTAAGGCTGGTGGAAGGTTTGTCAAGATAGAGAGCAGTTCAAAGGTTAAAAAAGCTTCAGACAATCCATCCAGTCATTCAAAAAAATTTCCTAATAAGTCTGCATGTCTTCTGTTTTTAGTTCAGTCTGCCCCTCTTGTGTTCTTTCAAACAAAACCGTCTGAGTTCTGCTTTTCTTTTCAGCAACTTCTCAGTTGTTGACCCACTTTTTAGCCCCCAGCAAAAAACAGCACACGGCCTGTTGCCCCTTTGCACAGGTTCTGGCTGTCGCAGCAAAGGAGAGCTTCCTCAAAATAAGAATTTTTAAAGATGTGTGTCCGTAATCCAGGTTGTCTAATCCACCTGCTGCTCTTTCACACACGTGTCACTTTCCTCCACCTGACTCTCTCCCTCCCTTTTATTTTCTTCCCTCACCAGTTCTTCCTGTTTTCTTTTTCGCTGTTTAGAGCACCTGTCGTAACAATAGAAACCTGCTCTACCTGCTTTTCGCAAGTAACCCAGCCCAGCATCATTGTTGGATCCTGGGAAATGGAGTCTGTTGACCACCTACACACACAATATGTCTGCTGAAAATCAGAGAATATTACATTATTGAAACTAAGCATATTTCTTTAAGTATTATACTTGAACTCAAAGCTATTTACATTTTAGGTGCATAGGTTTTTCATATTTATATCCTGTTCATATCCTGTACATAGCTTGTACTCACTACAGCCTGTACATACTTATAGTTATAGAATATTCACAACATACCTCATACTGTGTACATTATAACATAATAGACCCATTTCTGTAATATACTTACATATCTATATTATTGCTAATATATATTGTAATATATCTATATCACTAAAGCACTTCTGGATGGATGCAAACTGCATTTCGTTGCCCTGTACCTGTGCATGTGCAATGACAATAAAGTTGAATTCTATTCTATTCTATTCTATTCTGATGGGAAAGAGAAAGTGCACTCTTTTAAGTCACTTTTAAAATTTTGCATATTAGAACATAGTAAAAATTTCGGCCTTACTAGTTTCTAAAACATTTTTAGGAAAAACTACACAAAAATCAAAGAAATGTGTGAAAAACGGAGAAAATTCAATTATTCAGTAGCTTGAAGCACCAACTTTAGTAGCTATTACTGTGACATCGTCAGCCTTTGTCCCAATTCTTTTTACTGTATAAGTTTCAGTTCGCTAATTTATGCACAGCTCTCTTAAGGTCTTGCCTTAAGAGAGGTTGAGGTAGAAGTTTTGACTTCGACTGGGACATTGCAGCACCCTTTTCAGCCATTCTGTTGTAGATTTGATGCTGTGCTTGGAATCATCAAATCAAATCAAATCAATTTATTTATATAGCACTTTTCACAGGATAAAAACCACAAAGTGCTTCGCAGTAATATAAAACAGGAATACATAAAATACATTAATAAACAAACATACAGCACAAATCTAATTAAAATCTAAATAAATGAGTCTTAAGCTGCTTTTTAAAAGAATAAATACAATCAAGGCAACGTAATGATGGAGGGAGAGCGTTCCACAACCTGGGGGCCACCGCTCTAAAAGATCTATCACCTCATGGTCATGACGCATAACCCCTTTTCAGCCAAGCTTTAGCCATCAGATGGATGTCCTCACATCTGACTGTAGAACACTGAGATGCACAGAGGAGTTCTGTGGCTGCAAAATAAGCCCACAGGCGTACTCAAAATGTGTACTTTCAAAAACTGCATCTGCAATTTACTTTCATTTTTGTTCAATAAATAATGACATGGTGTAATGCCATGTGTCACAGTTCATCTCAGACTGTATTTTCATAATTAAAGACCACAAAAAATGACCATTTAAGGACCACATAACTTTGAATTGTATCCTAACACATAAAACCTTAGAAGTGATAGAGGGTGTACTTTCGTTTTGTCATTTTTTTAGGTGAAATACAGCATTTTTGTTTTACATTATATATAATGTAAAATAGGCATACAAATATATACATTTGTATGCTTGTATGGATTCAGCAAACCTGGCATATTGTAGTTAGACATGCACAGATTAACATTTGGCGGCTCGAATAAATTAGCCTGTCTTACTGAGTTTTGTTCAGAGGATACGAGCGCTTCCTCGATGCTAGCTGTGGCCATGTGGCAAGAGCCACTGCCTTTAACCGCGGTTAAGCTAAGCATTACTCCCGGATTGCAATATTTCCGAATGCACCTGAAAGCGGCACAGACTCCTCATCCAGCACATCACAGTGACGTCCTGTGCGGATACAGCAGACAGATGCCCTGACTGCTACGGTCCCAGGTCTACATCCGTAACGTTTTCTCCATGTAAAAGGGCGTTTTAAAGCCCGGGGGAGCAGCAGCAGAATGCAGCGGAGCGCGGTGGTCGTGGTGGCGGATAAAACGAGCTTGAAAAGGCCGTTTATTTTTGCAAATTCAGTCCATATGGTAGGAATTTTAAATCAATACATTTAAAGCCCAGGGGCCTGTTTGATATCTTTTTATAAGGTTAAGTAGTTCATTTGTTGTCGTGTTCCCACTCAGATCAATTAATCTAAACCAAACAATGCTGTTTTGTCTGTATACCACGCGTATCGCGTGTAGTGTACTGCAGTGTTTGCTGTATGGTTCTTCCAATGTGTTTTTAAGGTTATACACTAAGAAGTCATCAGAAATGGGGGTGAAATTGCCATTGTGATGAATTTCTGCCTTAATATAAGGACACCCATCCTTTTCCGTCCATCTTCACCCCAGCATCTTCCCTTCAAATCACATATGCAGTATTCTCACATTGGTAATGTTTACAGTGTTCTGTGTTTTCCCAGCTGAGTCACATGTAAAGGCCTTCTGTTTTGCTGTGCTGTTACCTTGCTGTTCAGTACTTCTGCCTTCCATCTGCACTCAAAGGAGCTGCTGCTCCTTTAAGAAGTGACACCCATGATTTAAGCCCTAAACTGAGAATCTTTGCAGTTCCACATTCCCCGAGCTGCAAAACAAGCAGACCTATCATTAACCTCAAATATTTATTTCATTGTGACATCCTCTTAACTCAAAGCTGTTTGCACACTTAACACATGTTTGCGTTCTTCCTCTCCAAAGGCGCTGTGCTTCTTCTTGCTGACAATGACAGTGGCTTATCATCGAGATATCTTACAAACTGGAAAAGTAAGACCGACTTCTCATGGTTTTGGGGTTTGGAAAAAATAGTTTCAGATGTGTGCATTTATTGAAGGTGGCAATAATGCTTGTCAGGCTTCAGTGGAGACAACTGGGGATTTATACTAGGGGTCTCATCAGTGTCCTTGAGGAAGACAGTGAATAATCATCATGCTCAGTGCACATCTTCTGAATGCAAGCATGACTGTTAACCTCAAACAAACCTTAAAAGTGAATGTTAAGTGTAAGCGAAATTCAGGTCGGGTGAAATCTTTCACAAATGTTTGATTCAAGGCTTATTCATCAAAACTGACAAGTCCAGTCGGTGTATCATTTTAACACCATTGTGGTTTTTCCTCTTCAGATGGTGTCTACTGTTTCCGTAGTGATGTTGTACGTGATAGAGATTGGCTGCCTGCTGCTCTCGGTGCTCGGCGTGTTCGGAGCCTTCAAAGAAAAGAGATGGTGTTTTATTCTGGTAAAAGTGTGTTTGTGTTGCTGCTGCGCATGTGGGTCAAATCTATGTCAAATAACAAAGCTCGACTCATTCATTATTCTTGTTTTCGATTTCGTTCATTTGATTTCTTTGTCACTAAAACTTTCACTGATTTTGTTTGTGTGCAGTATGCAGCTGGGATGGCAGCAGCCAGTCAAACAATAATTGTTAAAGCAGCACTAAGTTACCAAGATATTTATGAGGTATGACATTACGTGAAGGCCCTGCAGTAAAATGTCACCTAAAGCTGCTAAAAAAAAGCTTTTGCTGTGGTCTTAATATGCTAAGAGAAGATTTTAATGTTGATTTCTTTCTCCTCAGAAACGTGTGGTCAATGAAGAGTCCAAGCTGCTGTCCATGATGCCACTCACTACAACAAGCCAAGCCAACAAGACATGGCTGTATCATATTCAGCAAGAAGTAAGCAGAAGTTACTTATACAGTGGGGGAAATGATTATTTGATCCCCTGCTGAATTTGTAAGTTTGTCCATACAAATGGACAGCCTTCTAATTAGTACCTTGAGGCAACTGTTGTTGTTGTTGTTGGCACTATATAAATAAAATCGAATTGAACTGATTTTGATGATAGTTTCATTTTACATAAAAGTGATAACTTGATTTGCATGTCATTGACTTGGTGGTGAAGCCGTTGTTGGCAAGCACAGTAATAAGATGTTTCTTGTAGTTGGTCACCAGGTTTGCACACATCTAAGGAGGGGGTTTGACCCACTTCTCTTTACAGAAACTGTAAAGAGAAGCTTCTGCTCCTTCAGCTCCTTTGACATTTTTTCTATAGGACTGAGATTTGGAAACTGGGTAGGCATTAATGAGCTTCTTCTTTATGCACTCCTTTGATTCGTCTTAGCATGTTTTGGGTCATTGTCATGCTGGAAGATCCATCCATGATGCATCTACTGTGTTCTGTCTGTCTAACGGAAGACGTACATTCAACGGTACACTGCCCCATCTGTTGACCCCTCAGCGCGGTGAAGCCATCCTGTACCCTTAGCAGAAAAACACCCACAAAGCATAATGTTCACCAACTCTGTGCCTAACTTTGGGAAGGTGTTCGTTGAGTCTGTGCAGGTCTACAATCTTGTCTCTGACATCCTTTGCAAGCTCTTTGGTGTTTCCCACGGTAGTGGAGAGGTTGGAATGCAAGAAATGGATTCTGTGGACAGCTGGGATTTACACACATAACTTTGAGATCAGGAGTATCTGCAATCGATTGATCGATTGTGAAACAACAAGTCTGTGCGAACCAGAATTCTGGCTGGGTTAGAGGCGATCAAATACTTATTTCACTCATTTACATGCAAATCACTTAAAAACTTTTATGCAATGTGTTTTTTCTGGCTTTCTGGTCTGTCACCAATAAAACGAAACTGTATATTAAACAGTTTATTTCTTTGTAAGTGAGCAAACCTATCATTTCAGCAGGGAATCAAATAACTATTTCCCCCATGTTAGGGCCAAGTTTTTAATACTATGTGTTTAAGTTCTCCAGTACAAACATCTCAAACACCTTGGCGATACAACCTTGGTTCTCTGTGGTAACACAGACCATTATATACTTGCTTATTCCCTTTAGAAACAAACTGAAGAAACTGAAGTTCAGGCTCCCTGCTAGCTCCCAAACCCAGTATATTCCACTGTAATCTAAAATAAAATTTGATTGGCCATTTATCCATTTTCTTACACTTATCCTTATATCAGCGGGTGGTGTGCAGCCTATTCCAGCTACCATAGAGCAAGAGGCGTGGTTCACCCTGGTAGACTTTTTGTTGTATTTCATTCCAATTTGGCTGATAAGTGTTGCTAGTTATGGAACTGTAAATAGAAACTATAATGTAACATTATGATAAAGGTCATGACTTATTTTTGCCCTGTTTGTTTCAGCCAGCTTTTAGCAACTTTTAAATCTACAGTATGCTAGGATACTCTGACATAAAAGTATGTTTTATGTTAAAAACACTAACCTCTTTTTGAGTATTAAAAAGATCCAAAGTGTGCCTGCCTCTGCTAACTGCTGACTTTTGCCTTTTTTGTATACAGCTAGCATAGTGCAGCTGTGCTAGCTACACTTTGCTAGTGTGAAAGTGCTTTGTTGTCAATCATGCACGCCAGAAACATCTGCTATTACTTGTTTTCTGGTCACCACTGACCACTCGTGAGTGTTGTTTGGTTTTGTTTTTTTTAATTTGGCTACCTCAGGAAGGAAATGTTGGGTTGCATGCATTATGCTTAAACAAAAGAATAGGCCCATTACAGTAGCGATGTTCAGACCCGTTGCTTTAATGACAATACTCTCCCTCTGACGCCAAGAGCCTTCCTGAAACTCGTATCTTTGGAATAAACACAAGTCTGTAGTGAAGGTTTCCAAATCCAAACCGAACTAAAGGTCAGAAATCAGTGCTACACCTTGTGTTAATGAAACTTTAAAGAACTGTTGCAACTTTTTACTAAATGATACAAAAAATAATTACTGCTGGACCTGTTTTGAACCTTTGTGTTTCACCTCCAGCTGGAATGCTGCGGTCTCGTTGAAGGTTACAAAGACTGGGGCTCTTCCATCCCTTCATCCTGTAACTGCCAATATCCAGGAAAATGCGTGAGTGTCTTTCTTTTATAAGAACAGTGGTCATTATGTTCATCTCTGGTCCTGTAACCACACATTGTCCTCTAGAAACTGAGGAACCAATGACATATTTAAATTAGCAGTTTCACTGGTGAAACTTGAAGACACAATTGGTTTTCCCCATAGCAAGTGCCAGTGTAATTTGAGTCCAAGTAAAGCAGTTTTTTCATTTAAATATCCAACTAGCAATACGATGAATGTAGTTATTTATTCCTCTTTGACTCTGTGTATAGCTTAAGTTGTCTTGGATTGAGGTTAACTAGTTGTTGTTTATCCACAGACCAAAGTAGAACTCATACAGTTTTAATGGAATACTGCATTTGAGATATTTCTGAAAAAGATTCAGGCATACCTAAATAAAAAATCTAAATGGAAACTAAAGTTGAATGTATTCTACACTGTAAACCCAAATGTAAAAGGAATATAGTTAATAGTAAAAAAGTAAGTGCTATTTAGTCCTCTCAGCACATCATGCAAGTACGTACACATTTGGGTTATTTATTTCAACCATTTTTTGTCAAAGTCAGACATTTATGTTTATGATTTCATTAACCTTTCTGTAATTTGTAGCATGAATTTGACTCTGAAACGCTGCAAATCTGTTGGCTCACTTTAAAAAATATCCCAATTGCCCGCATGCGTGTTGTGGCTCCCCTGCGGCACTCTGAAAGGGAATCTAAATACATATTTAATGAGATCAGCTGCAAAAATAACTGTGTCCATGGGCCAGATTCACTAACACAGCACGACAGTGAAGCCTAAAGAACCCTCTTTAGGCTTTAAAAAGCTGTTGTCAGGATTTAACAAAGGGGTGCAGTGTCAGTTTTCTGACTGAAACGCAGAGAAAGATGTTTTGGTGGTTGGCCTTACTGTATATGTATTAGTAGGAATTTCCCTATCACTGCACAAAGTTTTGGAAGGAGAATATGAATCTTGCAAATTCGATTTATTAACTTTTGTAGCATGCAGTGCAATATTAAATTTAATGCTGAAAAAAGCATTTGTTATTTTGGGCGTGTGAGTTGTGATAGTTGGGAATGAGAAGGGGAAATGTTATCAGAAAGAGCGTGTAGCGGTGATGTGTGGACGACTTAAAGCCTTGAGAGCAGTACTATATGTTCTGTCACTTTTCACAGAGAATGTTTATAGCCATTTCTTTTTGCCGCTCATTATTAATGCTAGTATTTTATATTTAAAAAGTCTCTGGATGTCTTTTCTCAGCAGTGCGCACACAGAGTGGCTTTTGGGTATTTTCTCTCTTTTAAAAAAAGTCTCTACATTGGAGCCATATTGAAATGTCTGCCAACATACAGCGATTAACTTAACTGTGCTAGTGTGTCAGACTTACACTATTAGTGCGTGCAGCCTCACACAGACTCCAGAAAAAAACAAGAAGAATGTGCATATTTGTGCATGTGGAACAAATGTTAATTAATGCAGGGACGACTCATGATCTGATGGTTAAATAATGTTTGGTGTTCTGTGCATCACACAGGGCAGCTGTCATAGATTTCAGGTTTATGTGGTGGAAAGGTTTGCAATAACACACTGAATAATAATCCTACACTCTGTCCTTTGGAGGAAAGATAAGTTCACAGTTATAAAAAAAAAAACAACCCATTTTTCTTCAGTCTATTCTCATCTAGAGACACGTGTAAAGCTTGAGCTTACACTGTCATTTATGTTAGGATATAAATTGCTCGTCCTCACTTCCTCATCAGCTGCGCATGTTTTGGAGCCACGAATCTGCACTTGTATTTGTATTAGGGCTGCCACGATTAGTCGACTAGTCACGATTATGTCGACTATTAAAATCGTCGACGACTAATTTAATAGTCGACGCATCGTTTGAAGCTTTGTAAGATCACAAAGGACGCAGGAATGAGTAGTAGGATTTAAGAGTGTAATAACGGACTGAAACAGAAGATGGCAGCACTGCATGTACAAGGATGCCAGCTGCCGTTAAACCCCGAAGAAGAAGAAGCTGTGTCCCAGAATTCATAGCGCAGCTGTCAACAATGGCGGCAGCTAGTTAGTTTTAACTTTACTCTTATTATTCTTTCTGGGTCACAAAATAAACGTTTAACATATTTTCAGGCGAGAATGTAGCTGTGTAAACCTCAAATATCTGCTCAGTTTATCAAGACACCACATATTTTCAAAAGCGCTCCGACGTTTTCGGAGACGTCTGTTACCCACTAGCTCGTTAGCTAGGCGGGGGCAAGGCTAACTAGAGCCGTGAGAACACCGGACTCCCGGCAAATCGTTTTCAAACCCACCGCCGTCTTTCGCTAGTCAGGTTAAACATATATATAAGTCACTTAGATAACTTAAAAATGTTATTGTTTGGCTTTCTTTAGTATTTTATTTGTTCCTGAGTAAATCTGTTTGGCTGAGATTAAAGTTATAGTTTTTTGCACAGCTAAAACTGTCAAGCAGACAGCTGATTATCAGAAGTGTGAGACGCTGGGGAATATACTCCGGTGTCCTGTTATATTTTAGAAAGCAAGGAGTTTATTAAACTTCACCGAAACAATCTGCAAATTTAATTAAAAATTAATAAACTACCATCTTGTCTTTATTTTTAGTTAGCACAAACACTTCAAGCTGTAAGCTAATGATAGTTATATAAGACCAGATGCTGCTGGTGCAATAAGCTGTACGCTGTACGTCCAATGGATGATGATCTGATTAGTTGACTAATCGCAAAAATAATCGGTGACTAGTCGACTATCAAAATAATCGTTTGTGGCAGCCCTAATTTGTATACGAAGTAACTGCGTCTTTGTGGACAAATGAGTGCATTAATAGTTCACCCATCAGACTTTCCATTCTCATAGGGGCATTGTTTTTGCAAATGCATCATCATGTTAATGTGCCCTGTGGCTTTATGTCACAAAAGTGTTTTTTTGGCAAACCTCACAGTAGCTTTTTGATGCCAAAAAAGGGTTTTTCACTGGCGCAGTTACCTAATCTGGCCCTAAATGACAACACAATTTCTAACAATTAAGCTGTGCATATTTTATTTTTGTACTTGGTAAAAAAAATGGCAAGGACTATAACTCTGATTCTAACTGTGGCATTTCCATCTTTTTTAATAAATATAATTAATCATTTTGTATTAATGTGACATTTTTATCTATACATTCATACGCCACGTCATCCTATACAGTTAAAGCACTTTATCTAACTCGCATATATGCACAGTTTAATGCACAATAAACCTACATGTCGTATGCATGTCTTTGGACCGTGGGATGAAGTACCATTAGTGTTTGGAGGATGAGGCTCAAAGCAGAAGCCTGATTGCTGTGAAGCAATAACGCTACCCACTGCACCACCATGCCACCCGGTGTTTAAATAAGGAGTTACAGTACTTGTTAGTTACTAAAGAAAAATCAGGCTTTGGGTACTTGGTAGGGGTTCGCATACACTTTAACCTCATTCTGGGTTCTTCTAGATAATCTTTTAGCGAACCTAGTTTTTGGGGAATTTCTAAACTTAAATCATTTTATGTTTTTTGTTTTTTTTAGTTCTGGGTTTCAGTGTAGCTTCATCAGCATGAGTGTGTTGTGCTGATCAGCAAGCAATAGCAAGAAAATCTGAAAGGAACAATCAACGCCGGGCACAGCTAAAACAAAAACTGGTGAAATTGTCTTCAATTTGTTGCATTGTGCTGTGAGATTTTGTGCTCTTCGACAGATTCGACTACGAGGCAGCGCCACACTCGGGGCTCCAAAGAACCACTATGTTTATCAAGAGGTAAAAAGAAAATTCTTAAAAACAAAAAAATATTGATTTCTTGTAGACTTTCTTTCTGATTTTTAAATTCAGGCAAAGTTTTTTAACCCCTGCACAGTGAATCATCACCACTTTGCTGGAGGTGTCCTTCCTGCACAGTATACTTAAAGTATAATGATATAATTATGATATAATCTTGTTATCTGGCACAGATGAAGACAAAACTAACTATGCTCCCCTACCCACCTGTACTTTCACTTTTTCGTTCACAGCCTTGCCTTCCAATTTACGTTTCCGAGCTGAAGCTTGCATTCTCGTTGTCGATGGGTATACAGTTTGGAAGCGGAGTGTTTTGGGTATGTGGTTTATATATATATATATATATATATATATATATATATATAGTTATATGTTGGTGAAAAGCATCTTGAAATATTTTCCTTGTGCTAACTTTTCTTTTCTTTTCTATTCCAGGTTATTTTACTTGTTATGAGCATCAAGTTGATGGACCAGATCAGAAGGAAACAGGACTTTATGGCTCTTCTCGAATCAAACAGATACGTTCCCGGTGCTTTCTAGCCCCCTGCTGTTTTAATACACGCATCCTAATTTCCATAACCTGGCTGTCTTATCATTTTTCTGTGTTGATGTTTAAATGCATGTCTAAAAGTAATCTACTTGCGCACAGTAGATAAGATTTAAATGACTCGTCTGCCTTACTGCTGTAAAAAAAAATTTTAAAAAAGGAGAGAGAGAGAAAAAAAGTGCAATTTAATGACATTAATCAATTTGAACTAGTTATCACATTTTCTTATGCTTTTTTTTTCTGGCTTTTTGTTCTGTACATTAAGACTTTTGGATATATATCAGTGAGGCTTTCAAAAGGCAGATATTAATCTAATAATAATTAATCTGCTTCGATGTTTTATTGAAAGCTTGCCTCACTGAAGCCAACTGTAAGTTCTGAGTTTTGACGTATGTACCTCAAGTCAAGATGGCGTAATGAAACACGAATACTTGTCTTAAGCACACATTGACTTTTAAGCATTAGAGCAACTAATAATCTTTGCAAAATAATATTAATAACCTTTATGTAGCAGCTTTTTTAAACACTGTTTACAAAGTGCTTTGATTCAGTTATTCATTTAGCCATGCATATTACTGCATAATCAGGTGAGACAAGGGAATGATTCACATGTCTCTGGGACGGCAGAATGTTTTGATGCCTTGTTATGCACACTGAATATCTGAAACCTTGTCGCTGATTTCAGTTTTTCTTAAAGCACATCTAAAAATTCGACCTTGTGTGATCATGCCCAGCAGAGAGGAGCAGGTGAGGAGGAGGAGAGGGGATTCTATTTTGTTGCACATACAGTAGACACGCAGTAAAATCCTCTTTGATTTGAAGGTTTTGCACAGATGTTGGCAAGGCTGCTGCAAAGAGGTTGTGAGAGGCTCTTGTAGGAAAATGTGCCACCCAATTTCTTGCAGAGACTGTAACGCCCCAACTGATGCAACTCTCACCAAAGAAGCCTTTATGCCACGCCGCGTCTACTTTAACTTGCTGCATGAGCTGCCTGCTGTTGAAACGTCTACTCGACTCATATATTGTCAAATTAATTTAATCTGAAGCAGCAGATCCAGTGTCTACCTGTGCACTTTAACCATTATTGCCTAATATACACGTTCTGGCAACGTATGGTGTCTTTGTTTCTGTCACACACTGTTTTTGTTTTTTTATTTGCATGACATGATGTAATATTTTGTAAATAGAATGAATAAAACAAGTTTTGTCTTTTTTTTTTTTTTACGTCTTCATTTTGTTTTCTTACGAAACTGAAACTGCCCGTCCTCTTAATGACGCTAACAGCTCGGTTAACCCAGCAGCAGATGCTGAGGAATGTAAATGATAGTTGTATGCATTTTAAATGTAAATTTTGGCAGCTGGCCTAAATGATACAGCACAGTGAAAAAAAAAGGCACCTCATACTAAACACCAGTATATAACAAACACATCGTATTAAAAAATGAACACAAAGTAGAAATGTAAAACTCGAAATACAAAAAAAAAGTAAAAAAAAACAAACAAAAAACAACAACAAAACATCGACAAACCAAATTTTACACAGTATAAAAAAATTAAAAGCTACCGAATCATCAAGTATTAAAACAATTCACACATGATATTCAGTTTGTTTTCGATATATGTTTAGTTATATTAGCTTTAAACAGTGCATTTTCACTCAGTGTTGATATCCCAGATCAATAATCTCAATCAACTGAGTTGAAATTCAGAAAGTCATAATAAAGCAGTCCATAATGCAGTTGTAGGATATGATATATTCAATATAACCAATTATCATAAATATATTTATTATTTAGCATGCTTAAATAATGGCCATCACTGCTGGAAGCATCAGAACTAGCAAAGACATCGGAAGTGGTCTGGAGGCTCTGTGAGGGTGGTGCAGTTGCCTGCTTTTGCCTCTGCACCTTAGTTCACTACCGAGGTGTCTCTGTTTCGATTCAGCTGGCACAAGATGGCTCTACACAACACGAGGGACTACATCTACAGGAAAGTGAAACAAAGATTGATTATTTTACTTCCTGTTCATCTTCTGTTGTTTCTTGACTTGCTTTTAGTCCTCTTGCAATTTTAGAAAGAGACTGAGGAGGGCAGAAAAGCCAAAGAAAACAGACACTTGCTCGCCTCTGGTTTCTTTAAACTCCATTTTTCTGGTCTTTTATGCTAAATTAGTAGATTGCGACTGTACTTACCCACAATAATAAAAATCCCAGTAACGTGCCCAAAAAAAATCTTAAATCCATGCATGAGGATTTCAACAAGGTACGTAAGGCATCCCTGAAACAGGAAAGGCTTAATAGGATACATATTTTCTAAAGATGAAACAAACAATTTGCATCTCAGTTGCATCAGATGACACCATAACAGCTTATAGAGTTTGCAAAGGTTCCTGGAAAAACTGATGAGAATGTCTTTAATACCTGTTCATAAATCATAACAGTCTGATTTTCCTCCCAGCTGCCTCCAAGAGTTTCCACCTAGAAAACATAATCATTTTAAGAAAAAAAAAGAAAAAAAAGAATGACAAGCAGGGATAACAGAGACCAGAGTAATGTTTAAAAATTTATTTGTAATTTAAAAAAAATCTGAATAATTTTGGTGTATGTGGAGAGCAAATTTGCAAATTTATCCCAGTTAACTGCCATATTATCAAAAACAGATTGCATGTAATTGCCAACTTGATGCCATTCAATCACAAAGTGATGCCAGGCCGACTCTGCCTTGTTTCGACTCATTAAAATTGTTTTGAAGTTGGCAGCTGATACAGGAGGTCACTGAACTCGTCCCCATCTTCGAAGCAACATTTCAACATTCAAGTGTTTTTAAATCAATTGGTCCTCCATAATGAATGAACACTACTAATAATGACAGCCTTATATCAACAGGTTCTATTACAGAAGAACACAGTGTAGGCATGTTAGCTTTCACACTTACACACAGATTAGTGGACTCTTTGGCACAAAGGCAGGATTTTGGGATGTTGGACTTCCAGTCCTGGTAGCCCTGAAGTCTACAACACTCCAACTGAGATGGAAGTCAAAGGAGAACATAAGAATACTTAGAGACAACTGCAAAACAACCACTTCCTAATTACCTCAAATTGGCTACAGGTATTAACAGAGGTATGTTTCAGTGTGATTGCAAAAACATGGACATCCTGACTCGCAACCTCAAACTACGAGGTTTCTTACATCTGTTTGTAAATCGTCGAGCAACTCTTTGCTGCTTTCCGTCAGCGGCAAAAGCCTCAGGTATTCCTTCTTCAGCTCTTCAACTAGCAGCACAACAAAAACAAAGTAATATTAAAAATATTATTACAAACAATACTGTGTCTTCTAAAACACATTTTGGATTAAACTAAACAAACACACAAAAAACCCCCCCAAAAAACCCCCCCCACAGAAACTCCACATTTTAAAGTCAACTCGGTGATACCTCAGGGTGGGAAGCCAGTCCTAAGAATAATAGAATGATAACCATCAACAAGACGATACTCTCTAAAAATCACTCCAACTGCATACTGTCACACACTGTCACAATTTTTTCTTGGTTCACCTATTTTGGGATATTTACACGTTTTATTTGTAGGTTAATAATTGCTTAATTCTTTGTTTTGTTATTTATCTTTGTAAGTCAGCCAGGAAGAACTGCAAGGTCATTAACTTTAAGTAAAGGGACTGGTATAGGACCAGCATGCACTGGGGTGGGCTTATGGTTTTTGTTTTTTTTACCAGATTTGCAAGAATCCCTTTTAAGTTTGCAACTGCCAGAAGAACAAGTGAAAATGCAAACTGCATATTTTCAGTCCAAGGTGACAGTATTCTGTTTTTATAGACAATCCCACGTAACAGACAGGTCTGGCCCGGCTCTAGTGTGAAGCCAGACACTGCTGGCTGACTGGCATGGTAAGGGGTATGTCAACCAGATGTGGGCCAGGTCTGGCAATGATGGCACTGTTTATGTGATGGCATGCCACATCTGGCCCGATTGTGGTTTGGCTTATGCGTCCCAGATCTGTCGTCTAACCGGCATGAATGTGTTTTCTAGCAGTATCAAGTTACTAAAGTTACTATTTGTACTGGATGTCACAAATCCTCACATCCTGTGAGGTCAGATACAGATTCAATAAGATTTTTCTATTTTATTCTCAGTTTCCAGGAATTTCAATTTGTTGTTTAAAAAAAAAAAAGTGTTTTGGTTTTGTCTCCATAGGACTCATTTATTTCACATGAAATATGTTAAAATGGTATTAAAACACTGTCATCATGTCAGTTTGCTGATAAATGCAAAGATTAATAAGCCATCAGAAACTCAGGGCATGCATTTGAGTATTGGTATGTCACATATTTAGACTGCTGGGGTTGTAGATGTGATTTTAGCGACATGCCTTGGAGGTGTTTTACTCTATAATCTGCTATTAAAGACGTAACTAATATTAACCGTGTTTTGTAGAATGATTTCTAACATTTAATGTTGTTAAGGCATTTTGCTAGAGTTGTAATTTTTCAGTCATGAGTGAAACGCTTAAGTTATCTTCAAACAATGTATTTAGCCTTTTATCTTGAAAATGTATTTCTACCTCCATAGAACAGCATATTACATTTTAACGTTCCCTAAAGTAACATGCTGGGACTGTAAGGGGGGATTTAGCTTTCATAGCAGGCTTCATGATCATGCAATTGCACCCCAAAAATTTTTTCATTCCAGGATCAATACAGTTAGAAGAGACCTGATCAGAAAATTGTAATTAAGAAAAGATAATGCCACTTCCATGTTTAAAGAATATATTGTTATGGCTTAACTCTAATCAGTACTACCTTCTTATTCTGTGTTTACTTCATGTTCTGTTAGGTCTGGGCTTCCCGGTGATCGTCATTCCCTGGATGGGGCTTCAGGAGATGAACTCCCTTAAAAGAAGGAGAAGCCTGTCAGGTTCTGTGACCCACCTGGCAACTCCAGCCATCTCCTACATCTACAACTGCTTGAGGAGCCAGGAACCTCTCCTGTGGGGCCAGTCCATGCAGCAGGACGCAGAGAGCATCAGTGAGTGGAAACTTATGACGGCAGAAACAAATTAAAGACAGTTAATGTCTCCATTATGCTCCTGTTTCTCTGGTTCGCTCTTGTTTTTATCACTTGAGAAATATTGCTAAACTGAGTCCCATTGTATTATGCTCTGAATTGGAAATTGTTACACATGCATTTGTTTCATCTCATTTGCACTATTGTAATTGTTTGTTCACTTGTTTATGTAAGGCCCCCTTGGAACATCTGCTGGGTTGTTCAGAATGCTGCTGCAAGGTCTCTGACCAAGTCTTCTAACTACTCGCATGTCACGCACCTGCTGATGCAGCTGTACTAGCTCCCCATTAAATTCAGAGTCCACTTTAAGATTATGACTTTGACATTCGGGGCTCTGCATGGACAAGCGCCAAAATCAACATCAGAGATAGTTTACATCCGTACATCCCTAGCAGGTCCCTGGGGTCATGTGATCAGTTCTTGCAGGTTGTCCATAAAACTAAGCTGAAAACGAAAGGTGACAGAGCTTTTGTAACTGTGGCCCCAGACCCTGACACTCTCCCTCTTTGAGTTTGAGATCTGTGGACTCAGTGGTCTCTTTTATAAAACAGCTAAAACTCATTTTTTTTAAAACTTGCTTTTGGTTCAGTTTTGTTTTATCTTTTCTAAAGCACTTTGTGATTTTTATCTCGAAAGGTTCTATACAAATATAATTTCACTTACTTACTTAAATCTCCATTAGCTGATATAAGAGCTGACTGACAGGCTGTTGGGCAAATTGTTGACTTGATAAATAAATGTCACCCTTATAAATAACAGCAACAGGTAAACCTTTCTATCCATTACAACAGAATTGTCTTCTTTTCAGTTTGTCAATTAAAGGAAGCATTTTGTCATTACTTGACTTCATTGCACAGACACTAGGTGGCACTAACACCTAACACTTTCTCAAGAAATTAAAGTCACCATAATATACATTGTAAACTTGTCAAGGGCATTGCTGTGTCAATATTATGTTATAATGTAAGCAGTAGGCGTAGGACCTTTGTCACTTTGTGCTCGTATTCTATTTTCAAATTCACACCAGTTCTTTTTCCTGTTTATATGTATGTTTATGGACAGTTTAAAGTTTATAAGGCACGCCTGACTGTAACAGTAATACAGCAACCCTGCAAAATTAGGCAGAGGTGCACCTCTGTCCTTATGATCACATGCATTGTCTCCTACTGTCACCACATTACACAACCATAAGTCAGTTTTTTTTTGTGTGTGTGTTCGTTCTCAGGTAAAACAGTGAGTGAGACAGACCGTGGAGCTGTCTCAGTGGCCGTTGAAGGAGTCTTAGAGCTTCTGGAGGCTTTTAATATAAGATCAACACAGGTTCCAAAAGCGATCTCTCGCCATTTTGATGAGCCTGCAATGTCAAGTGAGCACATTTGAAGACCTAATTCAATTGATTTATGTTTACGTTATGACTGTTTGCAGCCACATGAATAGTTAATGATGTACTATGGTTGTTGTGTCTCTTTGTGTCATGTATATTGTGCCTGTACTCAGGAAGGTATGTATTTTTATGGTCTTAAGAAGTCTGATAATGAGCTAAACATTACCCAGAGACAAGTATGTATTTTCTAATTAGCAAATTTTTTTTAAATGTATTTTTAAAATTGTTTAACAGCCAAATCTTCCTACAGAGGGAGAATCCACCTGTGATGTCGTCATGAGGGATGACGACAAGAACGAAGACTCTCACCAGGAAGCATGGACTGTGTTTGAGAGGATGTTTTCTCATTTGTATCATCTAAGGTGGTTGTTTTTGTTATTGGAGTGTTGTGATTCCACTGGTGATTATACTACAGATACCAAATTAGGATTACTTACCAGCACATATGCTGTGATTTAGTTAAATAACTATGTCGCCATCAATTCAAAAGTGGTCGCATTCCGCTGTAACACTGTAGTATTGGGGAAAAAAAACTTAAAGTGAGTAAAGTCTCTTACATAATTTCCCCGGGGATTAATAAACTACATTGATTCTAATAATGATGATGGCTGTAAAAAAAAGAAAAAGAAAAAACTAACAACAACAAAAAACAAAAATGCAAATAACAGCCAAATCTTTCTAATTGTGGAGGAAGAAATTGACAAATTACAAAATAATCCAGCCCAGTTATTAAAAAGTCCATGCTTGGTGACATGAACTAATTTGCCAGGACAAAAACCACACTTTGGTGAAGTGTAGCTTGTTTTTTGTTCATTCTGCTGACCCCCTGAAATCTTTTGGTTTCTGTTATGTTGTAGCTCGGAAGTGTTCAAAGCTCTGGGCTTTGACCCTCACACCAGTCACTGCGTTCAGCCAGAGGGAGGTCCTCCACCACCACAGGAAGTCTTGGCCTGTTTGCAAAATCTGTCCATCATGCCAGTTAAAAAAATACCACAGGACATTTCACTCATCTTTCATTTCAGGTTTGCATAAGGCCCCTTCCTGATCATTCTTTGGATTATAGCTGTGCCTCTTATAGAGAAATGTATGCATCACAGTCACCATTTCACAAATCTTATTTGTACATCTGGATCTGTGTCCTTCAGTAAACTCCACAGAGGAGTTTGATCTTGCTTACCTTTGCCTCAACAAGTAGCTTTTTGAAGGAGTCCTTTAAACCACCACCCGTCTCCTTCTTGTGTGCATGCGTTTTATGTTCTCATTGCTCTCAGGCTCCAGAGGTGAACCTCTGCCTGCATTTGTCAGTACTATGTTCCAAAGTACTATGGTGCCTGAGAGCAATGAAAGCATAAAGGACTGGTTTAAAGGACTCCTACAAATTGCCTAATAACAATCACCTGCTGAGGCGTGGGTGTGTCCTGAGGTGGCTATCAGCTGGTCACGGGACCTATTTAAAGGGAAGCTGCAGAGCAATGGAGGAGGCCCCAGATATGATGAGAAGGAATGTGTAGAAGTGAGGTATCTGATAGGTTGTGTAATGTGGTGACAATAGGAGACAATGCATGTGATCATAAGGACAGAGGTGCACCTCTGCCTAATTTTGGAGTAGTGTATCTCCACTGTTGTTTACTGGGTGCAGTCGTGTTGGGGGAGGGCTATTAGCCAGGACAGCTCCCCGGATGATGGTTTTGGCCCATATCGGTCTGCTTACAGGATGATGGGAGGCTTCTCCTCGTCCACCCGGGACAAGGCTGCCGTGGTCCCGCTCTGAAGAGAAAGTGCTTCCCGGTTGTCAAACATTATCTAGTCTTGTAGATGGTCTGACAGCTGAGAATAATGATGAGTCAATAACAACAGTGTGCTCTCATCTTATGCATGTGAGTTTGTCATTATAGTTTTATTTGTAAGAAAATGATGAACTTCACAATGTGTACCTAATCAAAGAACATTTCATAAGTCAGTTTAATTTCATTGCCCTATGAGAGCTGGGATAAACATATCCTGACAGTTACAGTTGAGCACACTTCAGTTAAATCTTGAAACAGTAGAGACAGATAGAAATAGATTCACCTTTGCATAGACAAAAGCAGATACCGCCTGTGTTCAGTCCATCATATTAAAAAGGAAACTATAACATGCTCCATGTCATCTTGCATCCACGTCTAAATTGTTGACAAGCAGCCCGGTGTTGTTGTTCTGACTGTATTTAAAACAGGGCTGTGCTGTCCAGCTTCAAAAGCTGGTATCTCTTGGTGGCGGTATTGGCTATATTAATTATTGTTAATTATAATTATTATATTCTTAGAGTTTTCTCTTTCTCTTATATTTAAAATAACCACACTACGGATGGATACTGTGAGAAGGAACATTTATGTGGATGACTGTTTAAAATCTGTTGCTTCACAAGAAGAGGCAGTGCGCATGCTGCAGAGGCTGATATCTGCATTAAAGGAGGAGCTTTCAAAATGGATCAGCAACAGTCACACAGTGCACATCTCAATCCCAAAGGAAAGAAGAGCAAAGGAAATCAAGGGTCTGGATTTGGATCAATTTCCAATTGAGAGAGCACTGGGTTAGTTCAAGTTCAGAAACTCTCCGCAGGATCGTCCACCAAGTAGAAGGGGCATTTTGTCTGTGATCGGCTCACTGCATGATCCTTTGGGAATTTTGTCTGCTTTCAGTATGCCAGCTAAACTGTTGCTACAAGAACTTTTGTTGACAAAATTTGAAGTGGGACGAAATTATTCCCCACTCTCCCTCTAAGCGGGGGCGTGATTGGGTGGAGGAGCTCCAGCTGATTCAGTGGAATGCTTTCTTAAACCAAGTTCCACTGGAAGACCAGATAAAGCACAACTTCATCATTTTTCTGATGCAAGTCCAGATGGTTATGGGATAGTGTCATATTTAAAACTGGAAAAGAATAACATCTCAAATGCTGCCTTTAACCTGGGAAAAGCTAGAGTTGCTTCTTTTAAGCAAACTACAATTTCCAGGCTGGAATTGACAGCTTCAGTTCTTGCAGTTTGAGTGAACTAACTTCTGCAAAAAGAGTTGCAGGAAAAGTTTGAAAAATCTGTTTTTTGAACTGATAGCACAACAGTACTGAAATACATCTCCAAGGAAGCCAGAAGATTTAATACCTTAGCTGCAAATAGAATTTATGTTGTTCAAGAAGCAACAGATGTGAATAAGTGGAGATATGTTTCCTCTAAGGAGAACCATGCAGACGACGCATCCAGAGGCATGAAAGCTGAGGATTTTCTCAAATGTAGGAGATGAATAAATAGGCCAGAAGTCAGAGGAATGGCCTAAAATGGATGTGGATCACAGTGCAATTCCTACAAATGACCCAGAGGTCACAAAGGACCTGACAGTGAGCATTTTTTGTGAAGGAATCACAAGATGCTACAAACTGTCTGATTCATTACTTCTCATCTTGGACAAAACTTCAAATCTCAGTAGCCTGGTTTTAAAGCTGAAAGAGACCTTGGTGTTGCTGGGACAAAAGAGGAAAGAGTTTGTTGTTGCAGATCTGAATGAAAATGATCTGGAAAGTCAAAAGAAAGAAATGGAAACAAGAATGGGAAAATCTGACTCAAGAAGATTTGGCCAAAGCAGAACAAGCTGTTATTCAGCATGCACAACAACAGAAATGTAAAACTGAAATGGCTTTAATAAGCAATGGCCTCAAAGCAGTTTCCAAGGGGAAGTTCTCCCTTCAAGCTCGACCCAGCATTGGATGCAGGGGAATAAACGTGTTAACATTGATTTTACGGCATTTCCGTCAAAACTTGGCACATGTAGGAAGAGCGTACATCCTGTCAAAACTAAGACAAAAAGACTGGATAGTAAATGCAAATTCGGCTGCCAAGAAAATAATCTCGTTGTATCATGTGTACACGCAACAAAGAAAAGTTTGTTGAACAAAAGATGGCGCAGAGAGAGTCCTGCCAGACACGGCTCCGTTCACAAATGTTGGAGTGGTCTACTTTGGGCCTATAAGGACAAAGTCTCTTTAAAAGGTATGGGGTTCTTATTCTTTGTTTGACCAGTCGTGCAGTACATCTGGAAATTGCATAAACACTCAGTAAAGACTGCTGTACAAATGCTGTCTGGAGGTTCATCTATAGACAAGGCCCAGTTTCGTCCATCAGATCTGATAATGCTAAAAATTTTGTTGGTGCAAATTGAGAGCTGAAAGAGAGCTTGGCTGAACTGAACTATGCTAAAATTCAAAACGCTTTTATTCAGGATGGCATCAAATGGGACGTTAATGTCCCGGCAGCATCTCACCAAAGTGATGTGTGGGAGCGTCTCATTCGTTCCATAAGGAGTATTTTAGTCTCAGTTCTCAAAAAACAAGCTTTGGAAGATGAAGGCCTCCAAACAGTCCTCTGTGAAGCTGAAGCTATATTGAACGACAGAGCCTTTACCAGAGTTTGCAGTGACTCAATGATCTTGAAGCACTCGCACCCAATTATTTGTTGCTGCTGAAAAACAAACCAATTTTGCCACCAGGAGTGTTTGATCAATGTGATCTTCATGCTAGGAAAAGGTGGAAATGGGTACAGTACATGGCAAAGCTGTTCTGGAAAAGATGGCTTTCTAAAGACATACCTCTGATGCAAGAAAGACAAAAATAGCAGGGGACTAAAAGATGTCTTATACCTGGACATATTGTCTTGATTGCAGATGCTACAGAGACCTGTGTTTTGGAAAGGCCAGTGGCAACACTTCTTTTGCTACTGGAAGCATCCTCTTGAAGAAGTAACATCATCAATGAAGATTAAGGACATGCCGGAGGGAATAGCTCCTTTTTTAAAGAATTTTGAAGTAACTGTGATTGTATGCACAATTAGGGGCCAGAGTGTTGGAGCCATTTATTTTTTATTTTTATTATTTTGAAATTTGTTTATCTTTGTAAGTCAGCCAGGATGAACTGTAGGGCCATTTTCTGTAAGTACTAGGACTAGTATAGGACTAGCATGCACTGGGATTGACCTATTTCTTTTTTACGAGAGCAGAAGCAACAGGAAACAGTAAAAACTTATTTTTGTTTATTGCTTGCCAAACTCAATAAATTAACCATAAAATACCATGTTCAAGTTTTGGACATTGGACTTTTTTTTTTGCTTGTGTGTAAAATATCACCACAGTGCAGCAGTGGCTTGTGGATTTTAAATTGTTGAATGTTTGTTTGGATAAACAATGGAATCGTCACTACAAAAGGTTTTCTTAAGATATATAAAACAGATGTGTTGCAACAAATACACAAAGACATATGAAACATCAGAGGGGGCTTTTTAAAAAAATAGTGTAGAGACTTTTTTAGTTTAATCAGTGCCATCATATCAATAATTTTTAGATGACTTCTAATTGTAAAATGTCTTTTAAAAAATTCTGTGGAACAGGTCAAAATTGAGTGATCATTTTACTTAATTAGTTATTTAGTAATTAGTATTGTTAGTTTATGAAAGCTGTAGCCATTAAGAAGTGGGCTTGTAACCTAAGGGCTGCATAACTTGATAAATCATTACTGGTGTCATCATGTCACTTGATTTTATGTCAAATTTAAGTTTATAAAACAAAACAAAACCAAGCTATATGAAGGGAATATAAAATGTTTTATTACACAATGAAAAACAGTCTTTCGAATTTTTCTAAAATGTTCCCACAAACCTGGGGAACAAGAATCAATACATTAACTGTGGTTTACACAGTTATAGGTGTAAACTGTAAGCTGTATATTTTCCTTTTGTCCTTTCATTTATTAGCGCTTTGGGGTCCTTAGGGACAAGTAAAGCGCTATACAAATACAGGCCATTTACCATTTATGCAGTGGATAAAGGATGTGGGATGTGCCACAGCAAGGATAAGGAAGAAACTGGATTGAAGGATTTTTTTTTCTTTAGCAGCTGATCTAAACGATACGGAGCAATGAAAAAAGGCATCTTATACTGAATACCAGTCTTATCAAATATGAGAGTATTAAAAAGCTTTGAATGGAAAAAAAAGTCAGAGTTAAAGAAAAATGAAAAGCTACCAAACTACAAAATATCAGTTAAGCTTTAATTCACCCGTACTACTCATAAGTGCTTTTTTACTGAGCACATTAGCTTTAAACTCTGAATTTTTACTTATTTTCTTGCTTGCCGGTGCTAAAAATCACAGATCAGAGGTACTAGATTACGCTCCATGTTGGTGCAGAATTACCACCAGTCTCCAAACACAGAGCTCAAAGGCGCAAAGCAGTTAACACACTCTGTCACTTATCATATCCCTCTTGGTTATACTGGATAGAAATATTTATCAAAAAAGGAACATAGCCTTTCACAGTTCTGTTTTTTGTGGCACAGCCCAAATTTACAGCTCATTAGGGATTACATAGTGAATAGAAAATACCCTTAACAAAGAAGTTCAAAATACACTTACATGGTATGATATAGTCAATATATCCAATCATCACAACGTCTTCTATTAATCCCATTGCTTCCGAGGTTTGTCTTAGCTTTGCTTAACATGCTGAATCAGAAACAAAGAAATCAGGAGTGGTCTGAAACCTCTGCGAGGGTGGTGTAGTTGCCTGCTTTTGCCTCTGCACTGTAGACCACTGCGGGGGTGTCTTTCTTCCGATCGAGCTGGCACAAGATGGCTATACACAATACTGCTGACAATATCTAAAACAGAATCAAACAGAGGTGGTTTATTTTACTTCCTGTTCATCTTTTTATTATTTCTTGAGTTGCTTTGAGTCCACCTGCAATTTTAGAAAGAGGCTGAGAGAGAGCAGAATAGTCAAAGAAAATAAAAAGGCAAGTTTGCCAGCGCAGCGAAAACAGATACTTGCTCGCTTTCATTCAGTTTTCAAATCTGTAGTTAGCAACTGCATAGGAAGATTTCAGGATGGAAAAGAGTTTTTGAAACCCTATGACTGAAAATATTAGTGAAAGACGAATTTTAAGGGAAAAATTAAGACTTTGTACAAATGGGATCACCTAAGCAAAATTCTCGTAACATTTCTGTCAACAGCCATGCACGCTTTGTAAAGATCACATCAAAGGAGCTATAACCATGAGAGCTACAGACTGATTGTACTCACCCACAATAACATGACTCCCAGTGTTACGCCCAACACAATCCTAATCAGACTCATTATGATCTCGATGAAGTATGGAAGGCATCCCTAAAACAAGTAAAGGATTAATGAGATAAACCGATATAAATGGAAACAAAGTTCATAACAGCTTATAGAGTTTACACATCTACCTGTACTTGAAAAAAAAAAAGATAATTTCTAATGAGAATGCCTTTAATACCTTTTCATAAATCATAATAGGCTCGTCACCCATCTGGCTGTTAAAGAGGCTGCTGTTTCTAGGAGCCGCCACCTGGAAAACACAGAAATTATAATTGTGCATGAAGTGTATGCACACACAGACAACATGTAGTTTTTAAAATGTGATGATATTTGTGTGTCAAAGCTTTTAAAACATGCTTTTTTAACTGACTGCAGTCATTTTCAAGCAGATTTGCAAATAACTGGTGTCTTATTTTTAATGCAGACAGACTGCCAACATGCTGCAAACAATCGAAATAAGACTGCATGATGGGCATGGCGTCAACGTGTTAACGAGCTAACCACGCTAACACGTTGATTTCGTGCAGCCCCACGCACGGGGCGATCCGTGGTAACTCGTTAATGTAGATTTGCCGCGTTAATGCGGTAATGGCGTTGACATCATTGCAATTTTCACCAGTTAATAATAGTTAATTGACATATTATCACAAATGCCAGCTTGACCCCACTGAGCCAAAATCTTAATGACGTTTTATCGCTGACTTGATGCACTAAAATTGCTTTACCGTCTGAAAATGGTTTGGTTGTACCACAGTCTCCAACCACTGTTTTCCCAAGTGTTACTGTAGCACAAAGGAGCCTGGTGGTGCTACTTTGGGAGGAAGTTGGGCTTTGTAAATGAAAATTTATTGAAAAATGTTTTTAACCGTGTAGGCATGTTAGCTTTCACACTTACACATGGATTAGTGGACTTGTCGGTGCATAGGCAGGAATTTGGGATGTTGAACTTCCAGTCCCGGTAGCTCTCCAGTCCGCAACACTCCAACTGAGATGGAATCAGAGAAGAAAATAAAGAGACAACTGCAAAACAACCATCTCCTAATCCCTTCTACAAACAGTTAAGTCTGACCAAACAGCATCTGATCTGTGCTGCTGAAAACTGTGTTATCTTTCTTTTGTTAAAATCAAGAATACTGCATTTCTTCTCTGTTCTCACTAGAGTTCTCTATAAAACACTAAAACAGCTATTTTAAGTTGCTAATATTATAAGAAGAGCATGTGCCTAGCATCCAGTTAAGTTGTGTATCAGCATTGTTTAGTTATGCCATTAGCCTTACATATTATATGTGAGCTCTGTTTTTAGTTAGTTTTGTTTGATCACCTCTGAAACTACTTGGAACTGCAATTCTACAAGATTATACTTACAAAAACTGGCACGGGCTATCCATTATCGCTGCTCACAAACATCTCTATGACCTCATCGGCTATTATTTCCTTGTGCCATGTTTACACTACTGGCTGCAAGTAATTTTCAGTATAAGCTGGCAATATGATGCCTCAAATTGACACTGCAAAATTTTGTTATCTGAAAGACCTTAAATTTGTTTACTTATTAATGGGTTGTGAAGCTAGATGAATAGCACACACACACACTACAAACACATGCACATCTTCACTCACAACTTCACAACACAAGGTTACCTACTTCTGTCTGTATATCATCGAGGAATTCAGTAGCATTAACCAGGGGTAAAAGGTTCAGGTACTGCTTCTTCACATCTTGACGTACCTGCGCAACAAAAGCAAAGTAATATACAAACAGTTAAAAAACATTTCTGTATCTTCTAATGTGGAAAGGCACTTTGGTAATACCTGAGATTGTGAAGCCAGTCCTTGAATATTAAGCCCCAACATGAGTAGACTACTCAGAATCATTCCAACTGCATACTGACAAACAGAAACACATACACACAGAAATACGGGAATAAGGATCTATTTGTTTTTGTTATAAATTGTATTTTTATTACAGCTACCAAGATTCTTGTCTTCTTTTTTTCTTTACCCACCACTATTAGAGCCCACCGTATCTCTTTCCAGACACCGATTGCGCCAAAGATGGTCAAGAGAATAATTACCGCAGCAATAACATACATAACATGTATGACTGCAATCTCGCGTTCTGCCTGTGGAGAAAAAACAAAGACGCAGGTTGAGAGTGAGCAAGGGTGTAACCTGACTTCAGTGCCCCATGCAGATGTTGTTTGTCATTAAGAATACTACAGGAAAAGAAAACACTTACATGCTGGCATTTGTCTGACAACGGCTGCATAATATTTGCTTACTTATTTTGCCACTAATATAGAAATTGCTGCTGAGCCATATATGTGTTGTCGTACATACAATAGGACATTGTTAAATCGCACACACATTCATGTGTCATAATGCAAGGTTCTATAAATATACATTTTATACCTCTTCCTGTTGGTGTAAGTGTCCATGGCTAAAAAGACTGAATCCCAGCAGCAACAAACTGATTATCTGTAAAAACAGTAAGAGACAGTTCAACACTTTCAGGGCTGTAACAGGCAGAGTGAGAAACGCTAAGGTTACCGAAAGTCATCAATGATTTCTCCTCATCCCCAAAAGAATTGTGTACAAATGAAAGTATTAATTCTGCTTATTTAGAATTAAATGATAAGCATTTACATATTTAAACATTTACTATGCTTTACATTAATGATCTTGAATAGGTTATGTGACACCTGATCAAAATAATAATGAAAATATGAACATATAAGCTACAAAAAACATATTTTTTTGTAGTAAAAAGATGTAATGATTACTAAACCCCTTATACAAAACCCTTTTTTCAAACACTCAATATGTTGGTTAGCAAACTATAACATGGTACATAAGCTTTTGTGAACTTAACAACACTGACGTAAGCATTGTTGTATCAGATGAACTGCAAAACATGACATATTACACACAAATGAAGAAAAAATGCAGAAGCACTCTGTGGGAAACTAAGTCCACTCTTACTGCTTACACAGGAATCAATATGTCAAAGTGGAAAGACATCAGCTATGTGATTGCTGGTGCTCATTAGTCTGGTAATGCTTATACGATCACTTCCAAACAATTTTAGTCCATTTGTTCTACAGAGAGAAGGAGTGGACGTCTAAGGAATTCAATCCAGGGTCTGGCCATGCAACAAACAAATACAGGAGCTAAATATCAGATGCTACACGGTTCAGTTTGATGTTCAGGTTCATGACAGCACGTTTAGAAAATGGAAGGGATGTCAGGAGAAAAGCCTCTTCTCTCTAACAAAAACATGCCAGCACAGCTTAGGTTTGTACGTTTGCATCTGACCAAACCATAAGACTTCTGGAACAATGTCTTTTTGGACCGACAAGACCAAAGTGGAGCTATATGGCCATAATACACAATGCCACACTACAGCAAACTCGGCACAAACATACCCACTGTCAAGCATGGTAATGGAGGGGTGATGACTTGGGCTTATTTTGTAGAGACAGGACCTGGGCACTGTACAGTTTGTCAGTCAGTCATGATCTCTGCTTTATCTAAAAATGTTCTGCAGTCAAATTTGAGGACACCTCTGAATGTTAACACTTGGCCAAAACAGGGTCATGAAACAGGACATTCATTCAACAGAACGACTTCAAAAACAAAGAATGAAGGTGTTGTAAATGCCCCATCAAAGTCGATATCTGAACTCATTTGAAATGCTGTGGCAGACTAAGAGAGTAATCTCCTAAAGGAGAGTGAGAACCTGATAAAGTCATACAAGAAACAATTACTTCAAATTAGCTGCTCCTTTTTTTTTGCACACAACTAATAGAGGGTACACCTGGTTTTTACCATGACTGTGCTTGTGCTTGCATGTCTTCAAGTAAGGTTTTAGCATTTCTTCAAATAAAGTCATAGAACTGTTCCTAACTATTGTGACGTATGCATTTTCCTCCAAAATATGCAAGAAAAAAAATAGCCTGGGAACTGGAACTGGTTTGAACAAATCCATTTATAAGATCTCTCACTTAACAGGGGTAACGCCTAAATACCAGCAAGATACTTAATCCACCCCTTGAGTATTGATCCATAATTGACTTATGTTGTTACAAGAACTGGAAGCCTAAGAGTTTGGCATCTACATGAGGAGCTCGGGGCATGAAATGAAACTTGATAATTATGCTACTTTGCAGCAAAACCATTGACCCAAAGCGCAGATCTGAGACAATCAAAGTATACTTGGTGGGATGTACTTCTGAACCATCTTGGTTCTTGGATTATGGTTTGGTTTAAAGAAAGTGCTGACATCTGTTAAACCCAACAATATTTGTTAAATAGAATCATTTGAATTTCAAGAATGTGTTGACTAATGACTACAATGAAGAGTAGAACTACTGAAGAAGTTAATCCAGCTTTACACTGTTATGTTAATCTGATAAATAGTTCACCCTGTACATTTGTTTACCCTTTTGACATTTGGCATCAGCTCTTATAGGCTCGTGCTAATCTTAGTGAAGTATTGCACAATGTGTTTCTTTTGTAACAGCTCTGGGCTAAATCATGTGGTGGTAAACCACTGTAAATCAGTAAATCCAAAGCAAGTGATGAGACACATAGTGACAGCTAAACCATGAGGGACAAGCTGTATTAGCGGGAAAAACATGTTGCATAATCCACTTCCCCTCAACTGTGGGAATGATGAGAAGAATAAGGTGGGAGAAGGAGAAGAGGGAGTTAATAGGTTGGGGAAACCAGAGCATCACGTGGTATAACTGCCACTCAATCAGGTTTGGTGGGTCCCAGATGTTGTGCCAAGATGGCGATGCTGGCACATAGTCTGTTTTCTACAGTCATTAATGTCATGTTGCTGACTATGTGCCAAGAGTGGGCCACATTTGCACCGTACGTTTGTCACTCCTAGCTTTTGTTCTGTTTTTTCCTCTTCATTTAACAAACAAACAACCAAACAAGCAATTTATGACATCATATTTTGGATTTTTGGAAACATTATGCACATTTTAACTGTTTGTTTTCATACTTAAAAAAAGGAAAACCAATGATGACATCACATAAGACTACAAGCATTATAGTACACATTATTGTTTAATACAGCCCCTAATTTAATTGTTATTTAACAATCTTACCGTTTCCTGGACACTGTTGTTTTCCCGTCTCGCTAATTATTCCAATGTGTTTCGAATAAATAAAACAAAAATTTAAAAAAAAAAGGGCCTCCTACAACCTTCATTGGCAACTCGATTGAGTAAAACTGAAAAGGGTTTAACTGCAGCATCTGGATAAAGTAGATTTTTACGCATAGCACGAGGAGGGTCTCAACATCTGCATCTAAACAATCTTTTAGCGCCTCGTAACCATACTCACCGCGATCAGACTTATCACGACAATGAAAGTCCGTTTCAGCCACACATTCGCTCTTCCCATGTTTGGGTCTTCTGATGTCGCTCCACGAGTGAATGTGTCCCTCAAAAGTGATAGTTTGTGTGCCCGTAAAGAAATAAATCTACTTTTAAAGAAGCGAGACCCGTTAAAAGTCCCTCCCCGCTAGACTACTGCGCTCCCCACCTGGAAATGGTGAGAATGTGGGTGGGTGGAGTCTTATTCTCCAGCTCATGAAGTTGCTTAACCCTCTTAATTTAAAGCCTGAAACATGAAATAATGAAGAAAAATCTTATTTATTTTTTGCAAAATAGAATGTTTTGTTAACCTTATTACGAAATAAAAAATACCATTAATTTGCAAATCTGTGTTTAAATTTGCAACATAATTTATTTCGGTCCCCTAATAACGTAGAAGCCTCAAAATTTAAATATGATGCAATTGACTTTAATCCCTAAACGCAGGTGACTGCTAAGTAACATATTTATTACCAATGTGATCAATATTTATGAGCACGAAAAACGCACGATCATATATGGATGGGGTGTCATATTAACAGGAGTGTAAAGTTTTGGAAAATGTGAAAGAGGACATAAATTTTGAAATGTATTTTAATTAGTTTTACAGCTTTTCTAACAGATAAAGACTCCCTCTATGGGCATTCAACTACACCAAATTAAGTTATAGTTATATTTTAAAACCATTGAAGTTGTGCTTCTTTTTCTTATATTAAGATCTCTCATCTGTAGTTGAATTTCTCTACACTGACAGAAAAGGGAGATGCACCCGTCTGGCCCACATGAGATCAAAATTAGCTATATGTGATGTACTTGGGAAATATGACCGCAAATGGAGTGGGAGTGTGTGGGTTGTTTTTTTTTTTTTCACTTTGTCTGACATGTTTCCTGCAACAAGTTCTTGATATAGGAAGTGCATTTTCCAAAGTAGCTCACACATACAGCAAAACACAGAAGACACAATGACAGTGGCTTCAGCTCAATTCTCTAATGACATTTACAAAGCAGAGAGCATTAGGTGCATTAATGATCATATACAGAATTGTCTATCTGTGTTGAAAAGACAGTTAATGTAGTATTTTTAATCTGTTAAATACCTTCATTCTGCCTCAATATGGTTTGGTTTGGTTTTTTCCCCTATTTCAGCACTTCATTTTCTTTATTTTCCTCTATTTTGCTCTATAGCATTTTGTGACTGATTCTCTGTACACAGCGCTTTTTAAATAAACTTTATTTACTTACCTTAACTTTCAATAACATATCTGCAACATTTCATTGCACAAGTCATCACAGAATATGCAAAATAGTTTATCTAACTGTCAAAATGTGCTGAGGCCACAGCTGTAAGTGACTGATAAGTCAAGATACATTGAGCTGCAGAGTTACAGCATTGGGTAAACACAGAAAATGCGCTGATAAACACTGTACAGCCTGTTCACTGTACAGAAGAGGATATATATATATATATATATATATATATATATATATATATATATATATATATATATATATATATATATGTGTGTGTGTGTGTGTGTGTGTGTGTATTGTAACGTTCTCAAGAACCAGACGTTTTGATCTCAGTTAGTCCATTTATTCCGTAACACAGGTAAATGGGCCGTTAACTCCGGGGACACCTGTTGTAACTCTCGTACAACACCTCACTTCAGCCCCGTACAGTTACACAACAACAAGGACCCCTCCCCCCCCCCTCCCCTTCCTGCACATATTAACTCCCTTTTTCCTGCAGCACAACCAAACATGTATCTTAAAGAAATGACAACAATGTGCTAGATAGATAGATAGATAGATAGATAGATAGATAGATAGATAGATAGATAGATAGATAGATAGATAGATAGATAGATAGATAGATAGATCGATCAACCTCACATGCTAGCTGGCTAACAAAAGATTTATCTAGCTAGCTCTTTCATTAGCTAGCTAGCTGGCTTATAGCTCTTTTGTGAGGTGCATCTTCACTGCTGAGGTTTTCCTTCAGTGGTTAAGCAATGTAGTTATCTATTTTTTCATTTAACAGACCAAATCCTAAAAAACCTACCTCGAAAACAAAATGTATGACATATTAGACATTGCATCCTGATCTGTCCAAAATGTATAACTGAGCACCTCCTTCATAGTCAAAAATTGTAACTGGGCCACAAAATGTGTTCTACTATACTGATGCTCACATCTGTGGGCTTGGCAGATTTTGACAATTAGTTGGATAATTCTGTATGTTATGACTTCAGAGGCATATCCAACCAAAAACTTTACAAAATGAAGACTTTTGAACATAGACATTTAAAAATACTAAAAAAGAATGTAAACAAACTTGTTAACAAACTGAGTCAAAGGGTTTCACAATATTGTTTTGATATCTACAACTGTTATTGACAAATTGAGTCAAAACCATTTCCTGTTTATTTTGCAGATGTATTTGCATGATTAGTGGGGGGACTTTAAAAAAAAGAGACAGAGAGAGAGAAAAGGATTGGTAGCGTATCCTAATATTTTCCATTGAAAAGAAGAGGAAAAGCTTGAAAAACTTGACAATAAAAAAGATGGGAGGGGACTGACAGGAAGAGAGATCACACAGAAGAATGTAAATTTAACATTGGGGAGTTGTATCAGATCCTTGTTTTCCTCTTTGTGTGCCTCTGTGACAGCTCGGCACAGTCCTCCTCAATAAAAGCCTTTTTGTCTGCTGGTGTCTTGGAAGAACAGATTGTTAGAAACTCTGTCACATGACCCCCTCACTGGAGTCCTGCGTGCATGTACAAACACACAGTCACACCATATGTCTATGCAACTCACACAATTTCACCCACACACATTATGTGCACTGCTGCAATGTTATTAGTCACTACATTCTTTCTTACAAAGGCTCATTCCAGAGGAAAATATTTCCTGATGGACTACAGAAACATCTGGAGAGTATAATCAACGCACTCATCACACTCTGCTGGCAAGAGTATGGACCCTTATCGTAAGATTTTTCTGTCCAGTGTTTCCAGTACACATTCAAAACATCTTTGGCACACATTCAAACTGTGTGACCCAAAGGCACAGAGCCATTCTACTGAACAGAGGATATTGGTGGGTGGAAAAGTACAAAGGGTCAAAACCCCCAAATAGTGCACCCTTTTATTCTCTTGGTGTAAATATTGAAAGAAAAAGAAATTCCTTTGCCTTTTTAAAATTAGGGTTACACTGAATGTCTAGTTATTATTATTTTTTCTATTGCATACATGCTGTGGTTTACTCATTCACTTTGCTAGTGAAAAGTTGTTAGTTTGAGTCAAGCCAGAGACACAAATTCCAGCTAGGAGTACACAAGCTAGTATAATGACTGTTACAAGTCTGGATAGAGGGAGGACTGCATGAAGGAGGGCATCTGGGGTAAAAACGCTGCCAAGTCAAACATGTGGGGCTACCCGCTGTGATGTCCCCTTCTAACAAGGGAGCAGCTGAAAGTAGCTTAAAAAAGTTTAAATAATACAGGTTTTGCATATGTTATTAATAAGATCTGTATATACTTATGAATGAACACAATACCTTGTCAGTCTTACAACATGTTGAAATAAGATTCTGATCTTCTGAAATCCATCACTGAAGTAGTTCTGTATTTTGAATTTTGCATTTATGAGAAGACAGAGTGTTTCTCCCAATGTCACCATTGTTTTTGGAATCTTTCATCTTTATAAGGAACATTTGCACTGTGGCTACTCAGCAGCTCAACCTGAAACACAATGAAGGATTTCTATACAGCCATGTGAATCTTTACATAAAAGCACACCTAAATCACTGACTGACTTTTCAGACAGATAACACTTTATGAGGGCATCCGTACTAGTTGTAAGTAATACCGCCCTTATAGAAATATGCATTCAGGACCAAAGGGGGTCTGACTCTCTCTCTCTAAAACATGTGCAGATAGACTGATGTGTGATAATATCTGTCTTGTACTGATGTTATTGTACTGAGCTACCAAGTGTTTCTTGGTAAGAGTGAACATTTGATTTTGGATCCTTACTGGATGCATGACCTGGCAGGAATTTAAACACCCAACTAGTTGTTTGAAAGGCTCTAATGTTGCCACACAATTGCCTCACATTTCTTAATAGTTCCTTCACAAAGCAAGAGTTTCATTTAATTTTTTAAACTGGTGTGGACCAACAGCTCTCTAGGTTTTCTCATGGTATTTCAAAGTTGTTGTTTTTTCGGTGGCTGATGAACTGACTATTTCATTTTTAGTGAAGCCACAGTGACAGGACTCATTCAAACACTAAAAAAAGGATGTTACTCGAGTGATGAACCATTACTTATGTCATTAAACCACATGTAAAAATCCCCTAAAAAATTATGTTTACTGAATAAAGAACCAAAAAACTTCCCCCTAAGCAAGAATGTTAATAAGAATAAGAATAAATGTAGGTTGCACTTATAAATAAACATTTTTGTGTATGTTGTTCATTCATGTCTCTAAGGTTTCAAATATGGCCCAGAGGTCAGAACCATCTGCCCATAACCCTCCTACTAGAGGGTCCACATCTGGGTTCTGCGTTGCCCTTACCTGCCTGTCTCTTTAAGAAAAGTCATATGATGGTCACATGACCCGGAAGAATACCGAAGTCATTCAGCGTGGTTGTGTTTACAGGCGTGTTGTTTACTTGGCGCCTGCAGGTTTGTGCTGTAAATAAACCGTTAATTTACGATAATTAATCCTTTAGACGTTTATATTATCATTCAAAGAATAGTAACGTAACCTGCTTTCTTTTGTATAGCAGCCACAGCTCTCTGCTATCAATGTCGAGGTAGGTTTATGTGAAGGTTTTAGGTTTACTCGAAATAGACGGATTGCTTTGCTCTCAGTAAAAGAACTTACACGGAAATAAATCACCGATAGAATTCTAACATTATTTTAATGGTGTGCGGCGACACTAGCAGGCTTAAAATCCGACTCAAATCTCGTTTGTCATGTATTAGCATCTCTTCGTATTTCGCACAGGTGTGTTACAGATGTTTTAAAAATCTCAAGTAAGCAAAAAAAAACATTACTGCCGTACGTTTTTAACGTTTCCCGATTTGCATGTATCCTCTCATTTTGAAATTGCCCTCATTTTCATTGACTTTTGCTTTATAACAATGACACGGTATGACATGTGTCTTCAGTTACATTGAAGCAGGTTTTGATAACGTTTTATTTCTGCCTCTTTTACCCTCAGGAGTAAGTAAAAACATTTTAGATATATTGATCATGAAGCAGGTTAGTGAGGCTGTGAATGTCCCTGCATGCTTCATATCAAACCATGAAGGCTTTCTTGGAAGCATCAAAAACTTCATTGAGGATTTTGTGGTGACTGAAATAGATATCTATGGACAGCATGTTAACACAGCAGCAGCCACACAGACACCGGGCTGTGCCTCTTCAGTTGGAAATGACAGAACCAATGCAGAATATAAAGAGGACAGTCATTCTTCAGCCTCACAGGATGTTGATGTCCCTCTGGATTGGGGGGTACACGACCCACTCCCTAGTCTAGGGAGTTTAGATTTAGGTGTGATTTTAGGTCAGTCGGTCAGTGAGGAGCTCGAGCAGTTTGTGTTAACTCTCAGAGATAAAAATCCACCTGAGCTGGAGCTCTCCCTTGGTTCCTTTGCTGACAAACACCAGAGAGCCAGTGTCCACCGAGCTGTCAGACACCGCTTCCCTTTTCTCATGACTGTCACCATTCAGCCTGAGATCAGGGTGAGGGAGGACCCAGACTACAGAGAGCTCTCCCAGCTTGTTAAGGAGGATGAGGCTGAGGACTTTTTCAGATTTATAGATGCCAAAGTGAGAGGTTCGTCCTATACGTTTGGACCTGATGACAATAAGGAGCACAGGACGGCAGTCCATCACTTCCTGAATCGAAGGTTCGGGAAACTGGTGGAGACTAAAAGCTTCAATGACCAGGGGAGGACATCGATCTCAGTTAGGCTGAGGGAGCGAGGGAGGCCAAAGAAACGAACAGCAGAGGAACGTAAAGATGATGAAGTTTACACTGGTAAGGCATAGCATTGCATGTTATTGATCATTTATAAAATGTAAACAACAGGAGAAAACTCCAAGGTTAATGCTTTAGATCAAATTACCTACTTTAAGTAAACAAATAAATAATATAGAAAAAACTGAAGAAGAATGAAGAATTTTAAATATAAATAAAATAATTATGGCAGCTTTATTTCACAGTAATTGTGATTTGAATCGGTCAAAGCAGGAGAAAAAGACCAGAAAACTCTTAGTGAGAAGGGCAGGATGACACAGGTTAAGAAAATGAAAATCAAAGATGGTTTAAAAAAATCAGATTTCCCATAGGGAACGTTTTCAAATGTGATAAAAATATAGATGTTTTTTGCGTGTTTTTCCAGCGTTCACTCTGTGTAAGGAAAACCTTGAGACTCTGGAGGCCATCAGCTACATGGCAGCAGCTCTCGGGGTCCTGCCATCTGATTTCACCTATGCTGGGATCAAGGATAAGAGAGCAATCACCTACCAGTCCATGGTGGTAAAGAAGGTCTCACCTCAACGGTACTGCTGTGTTTCTTTCATGCATTTTGAGTATATATTTATATATATTTTTTTTTTCTTTTTCTTATTTACAAATCATGGGATAAAAGCACCAAAAGTTGTGTTATGTTAGAGTTCTTCTTGAAATACTATTTATATATTTTGCATTTTGTGTGACTAGGTTGAAAGAGAAGAATGCAGAGTTTCAGAACAGAGGGATCCGCGTGTTTCAGGTGCGTTCTGTCAGCGAGCCTCTCCGGCTTGGACGACTGCAGGGGAATCACTTCGACCTGGTTGTCCGGGACCTGAGACCACACGGTGCCGGTGACACGCACTCCTCTGGCGGAGACGTGCACACACGGCTGGCAGCACTGGTGAAAGAAGCAGTGGAGAATGTCAAGGTATATTTTGAGTTTTAGGTTTTCTGCAATCCTGTGGTAAAAGCATATGCCAGGAACCAGGCTTTCTTTAATGTTTTATTAAAAAACTTTTTTTTATTGGATATTGACAAACTTAAAAAGGCACCTAACTTAAATAGTGAACCAGTGTTGTGTCTGCACTTGCACAGCTTGGCATAGAATACATTTTGAATTGTATACAAAAACTCTTCATTTGTTAAAGTTTATTTATTTGATTCTAATAATGCAAAGATATCACAGTTTGACCAACAAGGTGATTCTCAAAGAGCTATTAGCTAAAAACCTGGTATACCTCAGTGTAGTCTAGAGCAGGGCGATATGGCCAAAAATATTTATCACGATATATATTTGAAAATTTGCGATAACGATATAACTGACGATATAATTGATGCGAGACAAAATACAACTCCACAACATTACTAGCGCAAAAAGACAACCTTCCATTTATTTTCACGTAAACAAGAAGCTGGTTTTTATGTACATTAAAGCTTTATAAAAATGTAACAGTGCAAATGCAAATTCCTTGCTGAAAGTTTAACCCAAAGGCATTTCCAGTAGAAATGGGCTGACATATCCTGAGCATAACCATGTATAATATCCACTGAAGTTAAAAAGAGGTGCTTTGCAACATTAAACTGCAGTGTGCAGTACGCATTTTTCGGACCATAAGGTACACGGGATTATAAGGCACATTAAGCGAAACAAAGCAGTCAGATAAATCAAACTTTATTAAACTCATTCTTCTTGCTTCCTCCACTTCTGTAACATTGATTCATTAATGTTGAATTCTCTGGCAGCTGAGCTATTCCCATGTTGTTGCAGTATATTAATGACTAACCTCGTATTGTGGATGGATTATCTCAGTTGTTCTCCTGACTGAAGTTTGGTCCGTTTACAGCATCCTGCCATGCGATTGCATTTGTCTCTAACCATGAGGAACCTTCACGTTAACTTTTATAAGTGGAAAAGTGTTAGTGTTCCTCCTCCAGCTTCACTGTTTATGTTATGCTAACATAGCTGTGTCGCTAGCGATCACGTAGCACATCATTATATATCAGCTAGCCCAACTTCAGTAACCCTAAAAACGTCACTGCTGTTTAGTTTCCTGTCTTCATTTATGTTGGAAGTGATAGCAGAGCTGTACGTTTGAATTTTTTCAGAAATCTCTCAGTCAGAACATGCTATATCATGCTTAGGTAACTAGCGAAACTAGCGAGCTAACTTCCGCTAGCTTCCTGCTAACTTCTAACTCCGTTAAATGTAATAACTTTTGTTTTCATGGATGCCTGGAAGTTAAACTTTATAGTTACACTTGGTAAAGCAGCAATGCTGATCGTTTTATTAAAGATCAAAGAATTTAGACAGTTTTCAACTCTCAGTGATGCTGCAGGGTTGTTTGACCTGAAGTCAAATATACGGAGTTTGGGACCCAGATTACTCCCAGATTTAAGAGCATCTTAGTCCGACAAATACGACAATAACAACGGCCACTTGCATGTTCTGCAAAAAAAATGTGCTTTGTTGTGTATCTGATGGACAAACACCAAACCAGTTCCACATCACGGAAGTTGCACCATTTTTACAAACCAACAATCGGCCATGTGCGTATGAAAACAAAGGCACTGCGCATGCGCGTTTTACTCCCATTCTATCACGATATTTCATTTTCCTATCGTTGCCTAACATTATACCGGTATTACCGTGAACGGTATAATATGGCCCAGCCCTAGTGTAGTCCTCCAAAATCTGAGGAAAGTGAACAAATAGAGGAAAAAAGAAGAAGTGGTAATCCTAAAAAAAACCTCACTGCAGCAGAAAAACAGAATCTGAACGTCATGTCCTTTAAAAATAGGAGGGGGAAAAATCTGGCAAAGGCCTGACACAGTAGCTGAGAGATTCATCTGGCCCTTCATCTGCTATTCACTGAAGCCTCATCAGAAAAGGTCTCAGTGGAAGGGTGGCTGTCAAGAAGCCACAGCTGAAATTAGTCCTCGACTAATCATGTCTTTCCTGATAGAGTTTTAAAATATGTCTGCTCATTAGCAAGTGGTTTTGTTGGTCCAGAATGTCTGCTTCATACAAGCTACATGGCCACCACCACACATTGACCTCTGATGTTTTTCACTGTAGGCCAGAGGGTTTGTCAACTACTATGGACCACAGAGGTTTGGGAGTGGACAGAGCGTTCAGTCTGATCGAGTAGGACTAGCTCTACTGAAAGAGGATATGGTGAGCGTTTGAGACATTCGCTATGTATTCAAGATGATAATACTGTTGGTTACAGTCATATAAAGCTAATCCACGACCGGCATTGCTCAGTGAAAACAGCACATTGTTGAGTTACTGTATGTAATGTGTGTGTCAGGTGAGTGCTGTACGTCTCTTCTTCACTCCAGAGGAAGGCGATGATCCTCAGAGTCATGCAAAGAGACACTTCCTCCAAACAGGTTTGTTTTAGTTTTATGGGAGCTTTTTCTTCCTTCAGAAATTTCTAAAATGAGAACTATTCTTTGCTGAATCTGAGGTTTTTTTGCAGAACAGTGTGATGATCTGTTCCTCTATTTATTTTTGAAAGTTGGCTGAAATTCATTATCCATGTTTGGCTAAAACCTTATGATTCTGTAATGTCAGCGTCTGCTGTTCTAGTGAATTCATGACACATTTCATAAACCAAGTTTTGGTTTATGAAATGTGACTAAATTAACGTCATGCAAATGCTTTTTTTAGAATTTGCAATTTCAATATGTTTTGTCGTTTTATTTTTCTGTCTTTCACCCCTCTCCACTCCAGATAACGCTAAGGAGTCCTTAGCTTTGATGCCGTTGTCCAAGCCCAGGGAGCGGTTGATGCTGCGGGCCCTGAACCGCTATGGTACAGGTCCTGATGGATGTGACCAAGCCTGGCTCAGCCTGCCACACAGCATGAGGATTTTCTACCCTCACGCTTACTGTAGCAGGTCAGCTGCAAGGAGAATCTACCCATCCATCCATTATCTTAACTGCTTCTCCTGTTCAGGGTTGCGGGGGAGTTGAAGCCTGTCTCATCTGTCATAGGGCACAAGGCGGGGCACGTCTTTGACTATTTTTTATGATATTAAATAAAAATCTTTGAAAGTAACACATAAACAGGTTTGACAGATAGCGATATGTAAAAAAAAAAAAGTCGTGCATTTATTAAAGCTGGTTTCCATTATAGGTGAGGGAGATAAATTGGCCTTAGGTGTAGCCCAAATAAGTGGTTTCTTTTATTTATTAGGAAATTAAAATAAATGTTATATAAAAGCCAAACAGTATTTTTAATAACACGCCATCCCAGTGCTTTAGATCTTTAATTTGAAAAATTATGTCGATGTTCTTGTGGTTGTCAGAGTTTGGAACGAGGCGGCGGCACACAGGCTAACTACAATGGGTCATAGTGTCCGAAGAGGTGACCTGGTGTGGTTACGACAAGGTCAAAACAAAATGGAAGATGCTAGAGAAACCAGCATGGCTCAGGTAAGAAGGCAGATAAAACAGGAAAAGGAGATCTTTTAAAAGTGATAACTGATTAAAAAGATAGCTCAGGAGTAATTAGGATAGCTTTGTGTTATAATCAGAGCAAACACTTTTCCAGGCTTTGTGACTTGGTTGCATCTGTGACAAACATTATCACAGAAGTACAGGAACCAGCTTGTTGACTTCATCGTGGACCTAAATGCTAGAATTGTAGTTCCCGCGTTCGTTTTCACACATTTACCAGATCCTTGAATTTTTCTATCTTAAACTTGGTACAGTCATGTGTGCTGCGTCCTGCATGCTACCCAGGCAGTGCCCACCGCTTAAACCACACAGTATTTCCAGTACAAGCACATCTAAAGCTGAGTGTTTCCTCCTGTGTGTTCACATGTTCATGCAAGCATGAGCTTAAGTTTTGTCTTATTTTTCAAAGTAAAGTTTGCACAGGCCAAACACCAAAGGAGGGGATAAAGGAGGAGTGGCATTTAAGAATCCAAGCTGGAGAAATGAAAGCATAATCTTGGCCTGAAACTGCAAAGCTGGGGTTAGAATGGGGGGTGAGAACAACACGAAGTATATCAGCAAACAGTGCGTTAAAATTTTTTTATCAATTAATTATTTATTGTTTCTATTTGTTTCCTTTTAGTGAGGTAAACTACCCTTTTTAGTGTGCATGAAAGGACAGAATAGAGGTGAAAACTGTGGTTACTTCCTTTTTTTTCTGCTTGTTGAGGCTGTGATTTACAACAGTAACTTTGTTATGGTTTCACTTACTGTACTTTTGTTGCTGCTGCAGTCCAGAAATACCTCCTGGTAATTTCAACAGTAAATAGGATTATTTAGTGACACATTTTTTTGTGCTCTTTTGGTCACAGGACACATTTTCGATGTGAGGACACGTTGTTACTTTTTTCAAACACCTTGTCAGTGCCACTAACTTTGTGTTTGTGCTTTCTTCTAGATCCATGTGGTGACAGATAAAGAGGAGCAAGACGGTATCTATAAACTAGAACAAGTAGGGAGTGTTTGGAGCTATTTGTGTCTCTGCCAAATGCTGTTTTTTGTACACTACAGTAACACTGCAGTTGCTACTTGTTATATTATTGTTCTGCCAGGTTGTGTTACCGATGCCAGGAAACACTGTGAAGTATCCAGAAAATGCCATGGGAACTTGGTACCGAGAGAGACTGGTCAGAGATGGACTGGAAGATTGCCGCTTCAGAGTCAGCAGCCTCAAACTGAACCTGCCTGGCTGCTACCGCCCCCTGCTGGCAGTGCCGCACAACCTCAGGTATCAGCTGCAGAGAGCAGCCAGCAGAGAGGGTGGAAGAACGATGGCAGGTTCGGAGTCGCTCACTCTCACGTTAAACTTCGACTTGGACTCCTCGTGCTATGCTACCATCTGCCTCAGAGAGATCATGAAGTGTGACCCCTGAAGGTTAAAGGAGGACATAGCTGTTGTATTTGTTTGAAGGAGAAGAAAACAGCTTTTCTACAATACTTTGTACTTTCATTGACCGTTATTATGTTACTAGTAGTCTTTTAGTTTGTTGTTGAAGACCGTAAGTATAAAGAAAAATCATATTGTGCACTTCAAAAAGCATAATGAAAGGAGGCCACTGCCAAATGTGAACAAATGTCTATGTAAAAGAATTCATGCAGTATGTTTCTCGTGCCATAAATAAATCCTGTAAAACAACAAAGTTTCTGATTTAAAAAAAAAAAAATTTCTGTATTTTCATTCAGAATGTTTAAGTTTGAAATCTTAAAAACACAATTTGAGTGGGTTCAACTCCACACTCTCCATCTTAAAGATAATAAAGCATTGACCTAAAATTTCAGAAATTAACTGCAATCTTAACTAAGTCCACTTAAAATGTGCATGTGATTTTTTTTTTTTTTTAAAAAGAGAGACCAATAACCTTTGACCTTCACAAAGGCTTTGTTCACACTGCAGGCGAAGGCGCATCAAATCCAACTTTTTTGACCTTATGCGACCCATATCCGATCATGGTATGACAGTATGAACAGCACAAATCCGATATTTTCAAATCCGATCTGGGTCACTTTCGTATGTGGTACTGAATCCGATACGTATCTGATGTTTTAGAAAGCGACTGCGGTTTGAACGGTCATGTCGCATTAAATCCGTCTTTTACGTCACTGACACAAGACAGACGGCAATTAGCGCTGGAGAAGGGCACAAGAAGACATCGTGAACGCTTCCTGGCCATCCAGTGAAACTGTTGGGAAGACAACGTTGGAGAAACATGAACATTTTATTTGTACTGTATAATCTGCAGGTTCTGACAGAAATCTGCAACTATCCTTTGAAGCACCGCTCCACTCTAAAACAGCAATAAGGATAATTATTAGGCCATATGTAAATAACAATATAACTTAAAGAAACATTGGGAAACGTAAAGTCCGAAACAAGTCTGTAGATTAAGGGCCATCAGTCAAACAATACGTTTGGTCTGGGTCTAAACAGAGCACGCTGTGTGTGATGTCTTCTTTTGCGCATGCGGGCCGCTTTGAGGGTTCACACTAGAGCGGATTTGATCAAAAAATTGGAATTGAGCATTAAGATCTGCAGTTTGAACGTAGCCAGAGAGGTTCCAGAGCCTCTGTTGTGCTGTTGGGAGCATTTTGCTGGCATGATTGGAGTCTGCTTTTTCCCTTCTCCCCAGTTGTCGTTTTAAAGTTGTTTTGCAGGTGGACTCCATCTCCCTGTTCTCTTCTTATCCCGGCTTATGTAGCATTTAGATTACACAACTGCCATTCTGATTGCTCAGCAAGGTATATCAATATGTGCTATCACAAGAATATTTAAAGTGTCTCCCAGCATAGTCTCCAACATTGAGTGAGGAGAGCAGGACAGGGTCATTGAAAAGCATTAACCCACTGCCAGAGCCCTGAAAATGACCTCCAGTGTACCTGTCAGAAACGGACTCCAATAGTATGAGGTGAGGTGGCAACATCTGGCAGAGTTACCTGTGCTCACAGCTCAGCACCATACAGATCAACTGACTTTCACCAAAGAACACTGGGACTGGCCGGTCTGCCACTGATGCCCTATTCTCTTCACAGATAAGATCAAGTTCACACTGAGCGCATGTAACAGTCCTGAAAGAGTCTGGAGACATTGTGGTAAATGTTTTGCTGATTGCAAGATCATCCAGCATGACCAGTTAGGCAATGGGTCACTGATGGTCTGGTGAAGAATATTCTTAGAGCAACACGCAGATCTCCACATCCATGTTAGACCTTATGCTAGTGACATGGGGTTGGCAATACTCTGCACCAGAAAGAGACGCTCATGGATAACTGATGTATTGATGCTAATGAACCACCGTCACATTTGGTAAACCTGAATCCAGCTGAGGCAAATTGGGCCACAGATGCTTACGGATGCACTCATCCAGGTCTGAAAGGAGATTCCCCAGGACACCATCCACTGTCTCATCAGAGGCATGCCTAAACATGATCTCACGCTGCCAATAGTGACAAGCACACTAGCAATAAGCAAGAGTAGAGGAAGGATAAGGAACGAGCACTGATCTGTGGCCACCACCTGTGAAACCATTTCCATTCTGGGGCTTATCTTGTTGCTTCTCCACCTGTTATCACTTTGATGAAATGGATTTGCAAATGTTTATGCTTCCTAACTAGAAAGATTTAAATTTAACAGACTTTATGTTATGTCACTGTGATTATCAAGCGTTACCTTATTTCTTATTTATTTTTTAAAGAAGTGCAAATAAATAAATCTTTCATGGGGGTTTGAAATGTATTCTTCCAAATTATCTAGATGCTTTAAAAAATTGATTAAATCACAGTAAGTGATATCCTCTCCTAGACTAGTCTTGATGGGCAGCTGGGGCTCAGGAGGCTCAGGGGGTTTTATACCAGTCAAAAGATTTATGGTTCAATCTCCAGCTCCTACCCAAGCATGTCCATGCCCAAGCATCCTTGGTGATGAATGCTGATAGATTCATCATAATGTGAGTGTGTGAATGTTATATAATGTGCTTAGGCATAGAATAAAAAGCACTGAGCGCGTAGTTGGGTGAATCAGACTTGCACTAAAAAGCACTTTGACCACTCAGTTAAAAAGTGCTCTATTAATACCAGTGCTTTTAGATCGTTCTCTTATTTATAGACTGACAAGGCAACGTGTTGAAATAATGCAGCTATCCATTTTTTCACCATTGGATTTAATCTGCATATGGCTTGTTTCCTATTAAGATACTCATATTTCCATTTGGAACACTGGCATGGATTTATTACACTGTCAAAAAGATACCACCAGATGGCGAAAACACACCATATTAGTCAAGCAAACGTCACAGGTACTCCTAGCGGTGTAGTGTCACACAGTAAAGTGGTTTAAACTATTTTGTAGAGTATGGACTCCTTAAGTGTTCACCAGTTTACTATTTTCCAAACTGGTATTATGCTCATCATCTTATCTGACAGAACAGCAGCTGCCCCACATAGCTGAAAGGTTAATGATAATGTTTAGGATTTCAGTGCACTCCTTTTCTGTGACTGAATCCAGCCCTCCAGTTCACATGATCCCCTCTCGTTTAAACATAGAGCGGTGGACCAGTGAGAGAGCCATTTTAAGAACCAATAAAAAGCATAATGAAGGATAAAACTCGGGTGTAATTACGTTGCTAAGGGGCAGCTTTCGATCTGGATTAAAACGGAGCCAGCTTTGCCTCATGTGACTAATTTATGGAATTTTGATGAGAATGTTTACAGACACCAGCATATGAAACCAATCTCATGAATAACTCATGCTGGTCATACCTCTAAGCTATTCTTAATAGCTATCACTGTAAGTAATACGAAAAGCGACTGCTTGCATGGGTGTTGTTGTTAAAGGTGGGTTCTGACATGCAGGCTGTCATCAAACCACTGCACTGCTTGATAAAATATCTGCCTGTAAGCTAAACTGTCTGGTAAAGAAATACATCAGCACTAATGAGTTTCTTCACTTGTTGAAGATTTTTGTGGCAAACTTGCATGCTTGCACAGCGCACAGACTACATCCTACAGTACTGAACATTCTGTTAGATGCCACAGGTGTACTCTGGATATCAAATGTTTTTAGGTCACTGTTATATATTGATATTTTGTCATTTTTAGTCTTAAACCAAGACTCTTAAACAAAGAGTCTTATCAGTGGCTAAACCTTAAGATCTACCCATCCAATCAATCTTCCACCAATCAAAATCCAAAGAGCAAAATAACTAAAATAACCATCTCAAAACTACTAAACTAATGATATAAGCTTAAACGTTTAATTTTCCATTGATCCAACAAGGTGCCGGAAACATTCCTCAGAGATTTTGCTCCACATTGACACAAACAGTTGTGGAAGATTTGTGGGCTATGCATCCATTATGGGAATCTCCCATTCCACCACATCCCATAGGTGTTCTCTTGGATTGAGATCTGGGAGACCTTAGAGGTCATTTGACTCCAATGAACTCACTGTCATGTTTAAAGCGCCAATCTGAGATGAGCTTTGCTATCCTGCTAGAAGCAACCATTAGAAGATACACTGTGGTCATAAAGAGGTGGACATGTTCTTGTCTGACCCAACCATCCTAATGTGGCAGCAGAAATTAAGATTCATCTGATTGTTTTTCCAGTTTTCTACTGTTCAATTCAACTGTAGCCTTAGTTTCTTGTTTGTAGATACCAGGAGTGGCACCCGGTGTGGTCTGCTGCTGTAGCCTATCTGCTCCAAGGTGTGACCTTACACTGTTCTGCATACCTTGGTTGTAATCGGTATGGAAGGTGTGGCCATTCTCCTCTGACCTCTGATATCAACCATTTTCACCCAGAGAACTGCAGCTCATTGGAAATTTTGCCTTTTTGAGACCATTTGCTGTAATCCTAGACACGGTTGTGTGGGAAAATCCCAGTAGATGACCAGTTTCTGAAATGCTTAGTCTGCCTGGCACCGACAAGCACACCGCAAAGTATTTAACATGTCTACATGCCTAAATCCACTGCTGTGTTGCTTTGATGTGATTGTCTAATTGCATATTTGCATTAGCATGCTGTCTTAATTTAAAATGAATATAATATTTTATTATACCAGAGATTTGGTTGCTTTTAATATTTTGAGCGTCAGAAGTATCATTGCTCACAGTAATAAACTGTTTTTACATTGAGTACTTTGAAATGTTTTGCTTTACACTAACATTTAGCTCACTTGCAGTTTAAAATCAGTGCCGAGTAGTATCACTCTACATTATAGGCAAAGAGTGACTGACACACGGGATGAGTGACTTCTCCTCACTCTCGGGCTAATTCGCAATCCAGCCGGCTGTGGAGAAATGTTGACCCACTTCAGCAGCAAAGATGACAAATTTACTGCACATCTCACTAGCTGAAAGGCCTGAGAATGACAAGGAAGTTATGAGAGACATTTAGCACTGATATGGTCTGACGTTTTCCCCCTCACAAAGAGAGATGGAGGAAAGGCTGTGAAAGACACCATCAAATGAGGAAGCACTGTATATCACTCTTAATTTTCCTAGTTTTTCATTACCTGGTGAAATTTGGTTGTTTCTTACTCAGTCGTCAATAATATATGTTTATGCCATTTCTGGTAGTGGTTTGGAGGCTCCTGTAGTTACTGAGGAGGAGGAAGCCTTATATGACAAAAGGAAGGAATGCTGGATGAACAATGGAAGAAGTAAGGAAAGCAAGCAGGCAAAATCACTTAGCAATCTAATGCAAAACAATGAAATGCTATATATGACTAATGGTGAAATTAAGGGCAATTTTTGAAGTGCACACTGCTGTTTCTGGTTTGACAAATACAAAACATGCCCACACACACTGATTGAACATATAAACACATTTGACCTCTCTAAACTGCCTGTCCCTCACTCAGTTGACTGACAGGTGGTGCACAGTGTAGTTAGACAGACACTGATATGCAGGTGGACCTGTGTTTGTTTTGATCTGCTCTGTCTCTGTGTCAGTCTCTGTTTCTGTCTCTGTGTGTGTTGTTGTTGTTTCTAAGTCCTGTCTACCGTGTTAATGCAGTAACCACTGCGGAGTATTCTCCAGACTGGAGGCTGATCATTGTCATGGGAGGTGGGATAAGGACGAGCAACGCTGCTATTGTTACCGTGTCAAAATATGTTTTGACTCTTCCTAATAAAAGAAAACATTCCCATCATTGCTGTGAACCTGCTCATACACTTACATTTAAGGTATTTGTTTATTCAAATGATGCACTGAGTTCAGTGGCGCTTCTTGGATTGGATTCTAGTCATTTTGCGGGAAATGAAACTAACACGAAGGAAGCTGTTGTCAAAACAAAGACCTTTAAAAAGTGGTTTAAAAATTTGGTATGTGGGCCAATCTTTTCTTTTTGACGCTGTTATTTAAGATGTAGTTTTAAAAAGCATCTTCTGTTATTGGCAAAAAAGTTGTGTATTACTGATTTAAGCCATGCCTGACTCTGCTTGCAGCTGCTTGCCCTATAGCAGCAAAACTATTCAACATAGTTGACCAAGGTTTTTTTCCTCTTTAGTTTTTGAATTTTCATTTATCGTCTGTTATAAATGTTCATACTGATATATTGGCAAATAGCTAATATTGGCCATTATACCAGCCCTGCCATAGTATCAGTAACTTAAGAGCTGACATAGAAGTATCAAAAAGCGAATGCTTGTTATCCTTCTGGTACGTTTTTGGACACTTCCTGCAAAAAACCCCCCCAAAATTCAGATTGTGATTGACACAGTGTCATTAAAAGAGAATGTTTTCAGATTATTTGGTTTAGGGTTTTTCCTCCAAATATATTTCTTGGACTGGTACACGAGCTAACAGGGCATGTTTCCTTTCTTTTAATTTTAAAAAACGCACATGGCCATGCCCTTTTATTATGCTACCATGCCATTCAACAGTAACACCACACAACCTCTTTGCTGCCCAGAGGCTGCCATGTCACCCATTTTAGTGTTCTCCAGTGTCCCACATGTGAGATGCCTCCATGTGGAAAATGAACTGACCCAGTAACTGCAGCTGTGGTATTGACAAGTGGAACGGAGGGGAATGAATGAGTGAAACAAGATTGATTATGGGATAAGTTAATGCTGCCGTGCTGCAGGAACGGTACTGGTAGCACATGTTAGATGTGCTACCACTTCATAGGACAAAACAATGATGATGAAAGGTGTAATGTCAGTCCACAATGCGTAGTGTGTTGTGTCTAAATGAGAATGGCGGTCTCAAAGTAGTGTATAAATTTCATATCATTCCTTTTTATTAAAATGATGTGATGCAGATGTGTAGAGCAGCACTGATGCCAGGTTTGAGTGCGGCTCAGGCAGCAGTGAAAAACAGCAAACCTGCTGTGCCAGTTAGAGTTTAAGGAAATCCCTTTTTTGTGTGGAAAAATTAATCTTATAACCATTAGACCAATTCCATTTCTAGCTGAAAAAAGCACAGCTCCAACATATCTCTTTTTTTTAAGATAAAATAAAAAGCTATAAAACATCTGGCTGCTAAAATATAAGAAGTGCCTGTTGCTAACTTTTGGATATGACCAGGTACCACGTCCAGCCAATGGAAAAAGTTAATTTCCTGCCCTGTTTGTGACCCAACTTTTTACACACTCCGGCACACCAGCGGGATTGTGGTAAACTGCCTCCACATGAGCCCTTAATGGGTTACTTGCTACAACCGGGAATTTTTCTCACATTGTAAAAGTTAAGATTAAAAAAAAAAAAACCTGTTAAACCTCTTCCCTACACTGTGGACTCTGTGCCAGAGCAGAAGACTCTCACTGACTGCAAGGCACAGAGAAACAGAGGAAAGCTCATTATTTTTAATGGTGTCTCTCCACTGGTTAAGAGAGAAAAAGAAAGAGGGCTCAATAGCTTGTTCCAGACTGCAGCACTGCAACCAGTGTTTAGCAGAAACATTAGGTCTACCTGAATATATATATAATTTCTCGTGCCTTAACATTACATATGAAGCTAAGAGATGACCAGATAAGTTGTTGTTTATGCAAGCTTTTAGTATGTTCTATAGTAATGTTTTTAAGTTTAGGGACCTTTATGGATTTACCAAAATGTGAGTAAAAACGAAATCAATACAAGTGTTTTTAGGACACCTTTTTTTAGGAAGTCAGAGTTAGGCGATGGTTAGCTTAGCTTAGCATATAGCTTGTTGGAAACGGTAGGAAGCCGCTAGCATCAATAGACATAGCTATAGGGAACTCACTCACTGATTTTGGAAGTCTCATTTTGAATAAGATCCCATGTTGTTTTTTAAGAAATCCAGATGTGAAGGGGGGAGCGCCTGGATGTGAAACAACTTGCTCACTGGATAACAACTTGTTTTCTATAAGTTGTTAGCGAATGACCATACCAGGTATCAGCCTCCTTGTTGAAACATAGTATGGCAAAGGTTTACAAAATCAATTTGATTTTGTATTCAATATGACCTAAACTGTCGGGATATTAAACCCGCTGACTTATATAGGACTGGAAGTCTTTTTGGAACCACAGCTATTGCTATTTAATGCAGGTTTAAGATACTTCCACATTTTCTTCATTTCTCTGATGTGGAAGCTACATTAGGGTGACCAACCGTCCTCTTTTCCCCGGACATGTCCACTTTTCACATTCTGTCCAGGGCATCCGGGGGGATTTTCGAGATGGATGAAAATGTCCGGGTTGCTTATAGGCCTACAGAGGAGCCATATGTGCAACATCATCCCCGAACTGCTGTGTTGTAACTGGTTGTTCCGCGCTCACAGATGGGACAGAGCATGGAGTGGTGCGCTGAAAAGATGAATGATTGTAAAAGAAAACAACTATTTTATACAGCTAAAAAGAGCAAAAAAATTCTAAAGGGAACATTTATTTATTTTTATTTTATTTTATTAGTATTTTCCTTAAATGTGTCAAATATATATTTTCTCATCTAAATGTCCACTGCGCTGTCAGCCAGGGGGCGGTAATGCGCCTTAACATTGGTTGCCAACCAAGAAGAAGAAGAAGCTGTGAGCCAGGAGGGAGGGGGTGAGTGAGTCCTGAGTGATTCGCTTACGCTACGATTCAGCACAGGAGGGAGGGGATGAGTAACTCAAATGTGCTGTTAGCATGTTAGCTGAGCGATGCTCCTGTGAACCGAGGAGCTATTGTCTTGATGTGAGCTTCTACTCAGGGGTTTTTCTTCCAGTTCAGAGCAGAAATGTTTTTGTTAAGAAACTGGCTGTTGTTTTTCCCCCCACAATTTTAATTATAAGCTAGATATATTTCTACTAATGGAATTAGATTGTTAACAGCAACAGGGATGAGTCAGTTGCGCTTGTGAATCATGATTCTCGAATCAGTAAAGTGATTCTCAAGTATTGAACGATTCGTTCACGAATCGAACATCACTACACTAAGACTGAAGCTATTGTCAATGGTGTGATAGTGCTACATTCAGTGGAAGTCACTCTTGAAGCTCTTAATGAAATCCAGAACTGTGGCATTTCTCAGACTTAAGTAACCATGGAACAGGGAAAATATTCCCAATCATACTTTGACTGGAAGAATGGTGGTGCGCAAACAAAATTAATTGAGGTTAGAAACGCCAAATGAGACAGCAGAAACTATTGCACAATACCTCACTGGTACCTCACTATAATTTTTCTTATACGGATGAGGCATTATTTCTGTAACATTATTTAATTCCAGTGGTTTTTAAGTTGTTTTTTTTGCACTTGTTGACTTGTAAAAGCCTATATGACATTTTCTATTTCACCATTCATTAACCGCACAAAGAAGGCATCTTTTAAATATGTTAAAATTTTCTTGAAACAAACAGTATTATTAAAATTCTTCATGACTGGGCCAAATGTCCTCTTTTTTTGGAAATCAAAATATGGTCACCCGAAGCTACATCAATGTTTTATACTCTCTGTTGTCTATATGCAGTATTATTTTTTCAGTTAACACATTACCCTTTACTATTTATTTAAATATTTAACAAATAATCTAATGTCAACAACTTTTGATCTTACCTGCATTTACATGCTCACATTTCTTAGAATTTATACATTATTTTTAACTACAGTTCTGGCAGCCTAACTATGGTAAGAAGACTTTAAGCATTAATGCATTCAGGGTACGAAATACTTGCGATAGGGTCAGGTAGACGCAGATTTTCGCCTTATGTCCACTTGATTCAATTGACTGGTTGTGTTCTGCACATGGATTTGCCACAAAACAACACTGGAATAAAGTTGGAGGTATTTTTTTAAACAGTTTGCACCACTGCATTTCTCAGGCTCTGTATTTCAGTCTTAATGCCAGGCTAGTAGAGCTGGGCGATATGAGATTTTTTCATATCACGATATGTTTTTTTCATTTCAGGCAATAACGATATCTATCACGATATAAGCCAAATAACTATATTTGTAAGATTTAAATGTGCCGTTGCTCACAAGTAAAATGTGAAATAATCAGCAGCTTGTTTTTATTTAAATATTTATTTCCCATAAGTTCAACAGGGTAGATGTACTTAAGGAACATGAGACTTTTTCAGATAAATAAAGGCAAATATTGCAAACTACACAAAAGGCAGCCGCTAAAGCGTTTAAAGTTTCAAAATAGAACAAACGAAACAGACTACTAAATTGTCAATTCCACTTAGAAACAAAATATTAATTCTAAAAATAAATCTTAGTTTGTTTTACAGAAGAACAGACAAAACTGACTAACTTTTGTCAATATCAAATAAACTGAGAACTAAAAGGAAATTCTCAATCTCTCCTTGTTGTATAGCTGAGCTTTTCAAACAGTTTTAACAGTTACTTTAGTCTGACAAAAGCCGAATGACGAATTAGCGCTTCCAGTCAGAGACTGAGGCTACGTCCACACGTACACGGGTATTTTTGAAAACGGAGATTTTCCATTTTCGTTTTAAAAAAATAATCCCGTCCACACAATAAAGGCAGAAATGAAGGAAAACGCTGCTATGAACATGCCAAAGCAGCAGGTGGCGCTAGATTCCTAACCGTGCAGAAATACTGGCCAATCAGAAGTCTAGAAGCCTCGGTGGGAAAAAGTAAACAAAGCTGGGGCATAGAAGCAGAACCGAGTCGTATGTGTGGACGGACAGTAACTTTGTGTATATGTAAGCATTTAAACACTGCAGAGAGTAGAATTAACAGTATTGTAGAAATTCATTTCACCGAAACAATAACGTGGCGCACAGTGTGACGCATGCACCAGTTTATTGTATTTCCAGACTTGCTTTCGGCACAATTTACAGTGCACGCTACTCTGTTTTTTGTCAGACTTGAAATAGCCGAAATACCTTCACACTACGGAACTTCTATGGCTCTTCTGTTCGACAATCTCTCCGGCATTGGAACCATCATCTGTTTTCTCTTCGGTCACGCTCGGTTGATTTTTCTAGTCGGCACACTCATTTCCTCCATTACGCGCTGGCTCCATTACCCGCTGGCTGCTTCCCAAACAAACACACGTGTGGCTTGGCACTTGTGCTGTACGTAACAAGTCACGCGACGTGACGCTGCGGCTGTGATTGGTTCGGCTCTGCGCTACTTAATTTGGATTGGCTGACCTTTTTTTTTTTTTTTTTTTTTTAAGAGGACAAGAGCGGCGAGGTCTATCGCGATAGCTTAATTTCTCTATCGAGTAAAAGTTATATCGCGATACATATCGTTATCGTTCTATCGCCCAGCTCTACAGGCTAGCAATGAGCGTATTTTAAAAAAAAACAACTCTCTTTACAATGTTGAATATAGTTTTTACTTTTCTGTAAAATGTGTTGTATGTTGGAAATGTTTAAGGTGGTTTTCACTCTCTCTCTCACTCTCTCTCTCTCTCTCTCTCTCTCTCTCTCTCTCTCACACACACACACACAGATCTTAAGAGTTACAGTGCTGAGGTTTCGCATCCTGTGTCCTTTCATTGCCATCAGCCTCACTCTTTTACATCAATCAGTTTCTCGGCGGTGTAACTGGTTTGGAGTCTGCCCGTAGTCCTGTAATTACCGACTAAATCCCAGCTGTATGTGTGTATTTGCAAAATGTGTGTGCTCACGGAGAGATAGGAATGAAAATAGCAGGCAGGCCACTTTGGAGCAGCTGCGCTGCTGCGTCTGTTGGGTTTAGTGCCCGAGGAAGAAAGTAAAAGAAAGTTGTCTTCACAGTGATTGATGGAGTAGCTTCCTGTCCTGATAGAGGTTATTGAAGACCTTGGAGGGACTGTCGTTGTTTTCCAATCCTCTTAAATATTCTGCTTCTTTCTGCCCTAAACCCCCTTCATCTTTTTTACTTCCTTACTGCTTCCCCCTCCTCTCTTTAAAGCTCCATGCTCCATTCCCTTAACTCTCCCCTTTGTTTTACAAAGGAATGACATACTGTTTACATATGACTTGCTGATATCGCCATATGCCAAATTATCTCCACAGTATCTCACATGTGGCCATGCTTGGACAATTAGATAATGTGTTGAGGAAAGTAAAAGCACTATTTATCAGAATCAGAATCAGAAAGGGTTTTATTGCCAAATGTTGAGCAGGTTTACAACATTAGGAAATTGCTGCGGTGCTTCAGTGCAAACATACTGTCATAAAAATATAAAAATAAGAATAAGAATTAAAAGTGCTAAGTGGATAGATATATACATGATATATACATGAGTGCAGGTGGTGATCAGTGCCAAACATGGAATGATGCAGTGAACACAGCGTATCACAGACGTAAGCTTACAAGCACATTATACCCTGCTAAAATTGGATATGGCACATATTTCATGCTGTTATTCTCTGTCTACACAATCAGTCGAGCCTGTAGAAAATATATCTTGCTAGTGTTTAGCTAGTCCCACTCTATTCATTCCAGCTTTACTCTCACTTGTTATCTTTGTTTATCATCATACTTACTTTCCTTCAGCTTCACGTCTTCACTACAATGTAACAACTCATGAAGGAATGTTTTGAAAATCGAAACTCTGGTCAGCAAGGTAAACCAGAAGCTAGGGCAAGGCTAGAATTAGCTTAGCTTAGCATAAGCACAGAGTGACTAAGCTTCATTCATGTATCTCATTTGTTTAATTTGACTGCAAATAAATGTTCAAGAAGAGCATTAAGACTTATGAGAAAGGGTTTACGAAGACATGCATTTCATTGACATGAAAAGTCGTGTCCTGACATGAGTTAAAGTGTGTGCAATAAGATATCATTTATATTTGCTGAGATTTGCACAATCATTTACAAAAGTAGCTGAATTACTTTGTTATTCTGACTTTGTGTTGTTCGCATAACACCACAACCATCCACTCATATTGTTTTTGAGAGTGCACTGCAGGGTTTTAGAGGACTTATGAGCTTCTGTGAGCCATTTAACCACAAAGCATGTACACTTGCTCTGACTGCCAAAATATACTGTTGGTTTTAGCTTGATTTCATACCTACATGGCAACAGTTGGTTCATGTTACTTTTTTGAAAGGTATGAAAAACAAATTGACTTTGACATCACCTAAGCCCATAAAGCCATCTCAATAACATTAAATTGTGTTTATGTAAAGAACAGCTGTGACCTGAACATGCTAGTGTTGCCTAAATATTCATTTTTAAGCCACTCACAACATATTTCTCTCTTACTGATCTTAGTCAATTCTTAGTCAACAATTAACAGACATTTTTTTTATTACCAAAGTGGGTCAAATGGCCTAGTCTTGGTCTGATTTTTCGCCTGGTCGCACAGTTGCTGCAGATTTGTTTACACATCCATTATGGGAACTTGCTGATCCACCAGATCCCAAAGACTGGAGACCTTTTTCCTTCAGGACTGCCTTAATTCATCATGGCATAAATTCAACAAGGTACTGGAAGCATTCCTCAGAGATTTTGGTCTATATTGACATCAACAGTTGCTGCAGATTTGTTGGCTGCACATCCATTATGGGAATCTACTATTCCACATATCAAAGGTTTTCTATTGGAGTGAGATCTGGTGACTGTGGAGGCCATTTGAGAAAATCAAACTCAGTATCATGCTCAAGAAACCACTTTGAGATTATCTGAGCTTTGTGACACGGTGGATTATTTTGCTGGAAGTAGCCATCAGAAGATTGGTACAATGTGGTCAAGGGCTGGACAAGAAAATATCCCACACATCATTACACCACCAGTGTGAAATGTTGATACAAGTCAGGATGGATCCATGCTTCTTCTACTTTTTTTTCCTTCTTTTTTTTTTTTTTTTTGCAAAATTGAGACTCATTTGATCAGGGAATTTTTTCCCCAGTCTTCCAAAAGCCCATGCACATCCGATGAAGCTTCAGTTTAAAGATGAGCCATGCCTATTTAATGTTAATGGCTTGGAAGATTACATGTTGATAGGATTGCCACAGAGTGGAGTCATTTTACTTTAAACTGGTCACTGGTTTTTAACTAGAAGTGAAATCATTTCTATGCTGATGACATTCAGCTGCATATGTATTTTAAGCCTCATCAGCTGGATTGGCTCTGTGACAATGACCTTGTTTTAAAAACCTAGACTGAGACCATGATTATAGCTCCTCCTGAACTACATTCTAAAATCAGTCAGGTTCCTGCTTCTTTCTGTCCAACTGCTAAGTCAAACATTCAAAATCTTGGGAGTGATATATGATTCTTCTCTGGGCCTTGACTTGCTTGTAAAACCTTTGTCTCGTTCCTGTTTCTTTCATTTAAGGAACATTTCTAACTTGCGACACATGGTCTCCTAAGCTGAACTGGAAAAGAAATTGTTCATGCACTTCTGTCATCGTGTTTAGATTATTGTAATGTCCTGTTTACCAGCTTGGACAAATCATCTCTTTCTTGCCTCCAAGCTATACAAAATGTTTCGGCCAGACTACTAACACGTTCTAGCAAGCGAGCTCACATTACTGCAATTTTATATTCTTCCTATTGGCTCCCAATAGATTTTAGCTTTTTTTAAAAAAAATTCTTCTTTTAACATACAGAGCACTAAATGGCCAGGCTCTAGATTATCTATCTTGGCTATTCTCACAAAATACACTGCTGCTCGTTGTCTCCGTTCACACACTCAGAGTTTGTTAGTTGTTAGTTGTTGTCTTTCGGTCTGTGGTACCAAGGCTGTGGAACAGTGAACCACTACAACTATGTTTGGTTGACTCTGTGGATACTTTTAAAATAAAATAAATCAATTTGAAAAATTCTCAACAGAAAGCCTGTTTAGACAGAAAAGTTTTTAACTGCTTTTTAAAACTACCTATTAATTTTACTGTTTTATTTCATCTTTTGTATTGTCTATACCTAATGTTCTTGTTTATTTTAACGCTTTGTCCCACCTGTCTGTGAAAAGCTCTTAATAAATAAATTTGACTTACTACAAGTCTTCCTAGAGCTAATTAGATGGATCCTTCCCTATAATCCAGACATATACAGAGATATCCCACCAGACTCCAACCACAGTTTAAAAGTCTATTCTCTATGCATTCTTTGTCATCTTTCACATGTGAAATTTACAGTCTCTTACCGTTAAACTTAATTCAGAAAAGCTGACCATCACTCGGCTAGGCTATAAACCCAAATTACTTTAACTGCCGGTGAAGAGGGTAGAGATGACAAAAAACAAAAGGGCTGAGAAGCAGGAACAGTTCAGTGTCTAATTGAATTAAGTATGAGGGGAGATTTTCCAAGAATGGTGCCTTTGTGCTGGAGCATCTGGAAAAACCTGACATCCATTTGTGTGCGTGGTCCTTTAAAAAGAACTGTTCTGCAGAGGAAGTGGACTCGGTCCAGTTAGGGGAAGGGAAAAAAGAGAGAATGAGAAAAAAAATCATTCATCATCATAAATGAAACACGAAAACACTGAATTGGTGGCATTCTATTGAGCAGAAGGAACTGAGCGGAACAACAGATGGGATCATGTGCAGTTGGTTTGGGTAAGGCCACACAGGGAGAAACAAATGTGAATATTGTAGATGTTTGCAATGATAAAATATAACCACTCTGTAGCAACACAATACAAAACAATACCATGACTGATCCCTAACACCCCTGCAAACTCTTATCAGTACCTCGCTATGGTTTGAGCAAATGCGCAGGATAAGTCGACCGCCATGCCCTCCCTTTTCTCACTGAAATAGTTATTTGGAGGAGCATAAAGCTTGCATGGCTCCCTGATCTCTTATAAGAGTTCAACACATTCAGATAGAGAAAAGAGAACATCCGCTGCAGTCAGTTTATTCCAAACGAATTAATCCGCTACATCAACACTGTCAACCTGTCAAAATATATCCGATCAAAGGGCAAGTCCAGGTTGTCCTCTGACTTCTGAGTGTTTGTGTTGGAGTAGTTACACGTTAATGTGTATCTGGGAGAAATACAGTTGTAAAGACAATTCTTAACTGCTTGTATATTACTAAAAAAAACAGAAGAATGATTCATAGCCTGGATGAGACTGTGAACTGGAGGATTTTGCTCATGGTTGTTCAGAGAGCACTAAAGCACAGTTCAGTGTTTCCAATTTTAATGACTGAAGAGGTTTCATACCAGCTTTATTGCCTTGTTGCAAAACATGGAAGGATTAAATGAATCGTTTTTTCTTCAAAGAAATTAAAGTTTCTAACCAGGTTCATTCATTGGTCCAAGATAAAATATTAAATGAATTAATGTATATATTACCATTAGATTTACTTTTAAGAAAATCTTGCTAGGCCTTCCAGATTTGTTCCCAATTCTTTAGTGACTATACACATGTAGTGTATCGTATTTTTACCCCAAACATGTTAGAGTCTGTTCAAACAGATGACTTTTCTACAACTTTTTTTGGTTGTAAATAAATGAAGTATGTTCCTGGACAAAATTTCTAGGCACAGCCAAGTGGTGGAGGGTTTCCGGTTTCCTGAGCTCATGATCACCCCTTTGCTTTTTGTGGAAGGTGTGGTTCTGTTGGCTTCATCAGTAGGTAATCTCCAGCTCACACGGGTGGTTTGCAGTGAAACAACTGACTTGGAGGTGCTAAATCTAATTTCTGAGGTTACAGTACTTTTCCAGAAAAGGGTGAAGTAGCCCCTCTGGGTATGGAAGGAGTTATTGTTCCAGGTGTCCCCAAGTATCTCCGGGTCCTGTTCAAGAGTGGCTAGGGAGTGGAGTCAGAGATTGACAGAAAGAGATAGGTGATCGTAAACGTGAAGCTGTCGACTGTAGCCTAGGAGGTAGAGCTACTTATCATCTGCTAATTGGAAAGTTGGTGGTTCAATCCTTGGCTCCTTCAGTCTGCATTGAAGACTGTGCAAGATACTGAACCCCAAGTTGTGAATGTGTGTGAATGATGGGTAAAAAGCGCTTCAGCATTGAAAAAAGTGCTAGAGTAGAAAGGTTCTATATGTGGCGTAAGCTGATTTCATTTACCATTATCCACAAACTGCAGACATTATGTTACACAGTTAAGATACTGTGAGCATTGCAAAGCCAAAGCCAACTACGGACGTTTTTATTTTTGGTACATATGGTTGGCATATGTGGTCAGTGCCCTGAAATGCACTGAACAGGATCATGCAGTCAAATTGGAGGGTACCCAGATGTCTATATCAAACCTTGTGTTAAACATCTGATGGCAAGACTTGTTTCACTCGGAGTGAAATGGACCCTCGCATACTTGCAGATACAGAAGGAATAACGCAGGTGTAGACCTGACATTGTACTTTTGCGTGAAATGTCTCAACAACACTTGGATGGATTGCCAAGAATCTATAATCTCAACCTTTCATCTATCTGCATTATGAGGTCAAAATGGATTGAACAATAGTTGTACACACACAGTGAAAAAATCTCAATCTCAACAGTCCCAGCTCTGCTTTGCATTTAGAGCTAATTGGTTAAAGTTAGTTCTGACATCCTATCAGCTGCCACTGCTGAATTACTGTGACCTATAATGATAGCTTCCACTACAAATGGCCACTGGAAAGAAATGGCTGTGCTTACTACAGCACATCCATGCGTGCAATATGCGGCCATGTCTGCAGGGCTTTGGCACACTGGCAAGAGACCAGGGTGTGAAATTCATCAGCTTATTTCAACAACACTGTTCATTTCTGACAGTTTGAACAGTTGTGTGTATAACATTGGAAAAAGTTGCTCATAATGTGTTGACCTTAGCCAGAACTTCAGGAATGATTGTGGGCTCATACTCTTGACTCTGATTCTTAGTTTTGTAAAGGCTGCGTGATTTATCAAGATAAGGGCTGGGTGGCTGCACACTTAGTTTACATGATTTCCTACTGGAGTCACCTTCTACGTCTGTGAGGGTTTTTTTAATATTCATGTGCAATCTGTCAGAGAACATCAAGAAAACATTCTCATGCAGGATTATTCAGCATTCAAGGAACAAATCAAGGCAGAGCAAGATTACATCTGAACATCTGCTGAGTTACGTGCAGCACTGTATGATGCAAATATAATATATTTTTCGTCAACCTTTTCATGTGTTTTCTCTTAACTCCACAGGGAAAGAAAGCATAGGAGAGAAAGGGAAATTGCCCCATTTAGGGCTGTTTAGAATAAAGTGGTTAAAGAAAGCTTATCTAAACGATGTGGCTGATTAGAGTTAGAAAAAGAAAACGGTGTGCTTATGAAGAATAACGTAACCCGTCTCTTTAATTCCCTTTAATTCCTGTGCTCGCCTGTGAAAAGCTCATTGGGATTTGTGGTCCTGACAACCTCACTGGGAGCAAAGGAGAAGAAATTTGTAAATACTAATTATTCTTACCATACTCCTTTTTTTTTACATCATGAGTACAAAAACACCCATTTTAAGAAAAAGCTTGAAGAGAAAAATTCATACAATTGTATATTTCTGTCTGTCTCTTGCTTGATCACCCTATCTTACTCATAATCATGTCTCACTATTTTTGGCTCACATTAGGTTTATCTTCTCTCTCTGGTGTATTGCTGCGTCATTCCTAGTTCCCTCCCGCTCCCTTTCATCTTCCCCTCGTCTACTAACAAAATGACTTAATTGACTTTGAATGGCTTTTTAAGCCAGACTGCTTTGATTCTGGGAGCATGTGATGGTCAGGCAAGCTGACTTTAAGGTGTTGTCACCAGGTAATCCGATTACTTTTCTCAAGTAACAAGTAATGTAAGGGATTACTATTGCAAAAAAGTAATTAGATTACTGTTACTTTCCCATAAGCACGCTGCATTACTGCGTTACTAAACCGTCGTGATTTTGTTTGTGAGAGTGTTTCATGACAATGATGTAAGCACGTGCGACACCCGTGGCAGCAACAGACGTGTGTAGATCAACAATGGATAACATAGTGCGGGAGAGAGTAGGATCATGCAACGTTTAAAGCGTGGAAGTACTTGCATTACTTTAACTTTTAGTTACTTAGTAAAAAGTGACAAAACATTAACGTCTGCTGCACACTCTGCGTGGAAGAAAACTTGAACTTTAAATCTGAGCAAGCACCTAGCAAGCCATCACGGGAATGTGAAATTCACAGAGAAACCCCCCGGATCCCCCCACTGACATGACCGATGCAGCACTGGTCAAACCTCCACCCGTCCCACTCCTGCTAAACAGGTGAAAATAGATTTAAGAGCTACAGGATTTAGTGCCGCTGAATCTTTTTTGCTGTGTTTTACTTGCATCTATTTGAAAAGAGTGAGTGTAAACACAAAAAAATATTTAATTTTATTTTATATGCTGGAATATGCAGAAAATAGGTTTAAATGTTAAAGAATTTCATCAAGTCAAAGACAGTTGCATATAATTAAATTTTTGCTTAATGCAATGTGCATAAAATTAAAAGATTAAAACTCATAAAACTATTTTTAAAAAGAGGCTTTCCATTTTTTTTTTTTACATTTTATATGATGGATTATGCATAAAAATAGAATTGGGGTGAAAGGTCTATTGCTTTATTACGTATTCAGGTTGTGTATCTTTTTCTTTTTTTTTTAAAAGTAACTAAGTAACTAATTAGTTTTGAAAAGAAGTAATCAGTAAAGTAACAGGATTACTTTTTTGAGAAGTAATGAGTAATTAGTTACTAATTACGTTTTTCAAGTAACTTGACCAACACTGGTTGTCACATTATACAATATATATACACAAATCTTTTGGCTTCTTTTTGAATCTAAAATCACTTTGATAATAAATTGGATTTAAAAAAATAGTTTTTCATTGCTGAGGCATTGTACATCGAAACTATTTGCACTGTTTGGATGTACAATGTAGATACAGTACTGGATTTTTTTCATTAATTAAAATGTGTAGGTAAACTTCTTTAAGCTGAGAGGGGAATTTCATTAGATGTGGCCCACAGTGTGAAATTAGTTTCACGTGCCTGCTGCAAAGTGAAAAAGCATTATTTGTTTTTAGGTAATGTAAGCTTCTCGTGAAGAGCAGCACATCTGTGGTGGAAAAGGTTTCCTAGTGGCACTTTGACCAGGACGGTTTTCTAAATAAGGGTGTGTAAAACACACTTATACACTGGAAAAACCAAAATGATGACGTGCTGATTTGGACTTTAGGAATTCCATATATTAAAGAAAACACCTGCATCCGTTTCTTAATGGAGTGCTGGCCCATTATAAACTGCCAAAACAGCTTCAGTATAGCTTGGACTTTAGTGCAAAGTGTGTGACACTGATTTTCGTTTTCTCCATGGCGTCCACTTGGGACAGCCAGGAGGTTATTTCCACTGCAGCTCCAGGGGCAGCCCCTGAGCAGCTGTTACCGGTTCTGAAAGAATTTAAATTGATGCATAGTCCAAGTTCTTACATCTGCTGGGCATTGTTTGTTTCAGCTTGCTAAAACAAGAACCAACTCCACTCCAAGGTTGTGAACTGCATAGTAATGTAAAGTAGAGTGTAGTTGCACGCTATAAAACCAAATCTGCATAGCTGGGCTGATCAGATCAAGACTCGCCCCGCTCCTGCTGCATTGCCCTGTCCTCACAGATCCTGCTGGAGGTGATATCAAATGACACATTCCCACACTCCCAGTCAGGCGTGGGAGAATAGGGTGGGTGGGTAAGACGGCATGATCTGGCCTCACACGTGCCTCGCTGCCTTTGTCAGAACTAGCCCACGTAGATGCAGACACCTACGCAGATAATCCACAGTGATGTCTGTGTGCATGTACAAACTGTAAGAGTATGCAGCGTGCAAAATACGCAAGAACTGAGAAAGCGTGCATGCATACGCACAAGTACACTAAGATAACACCGAAGACAAGCTTAGACTGTTGATCAGATTAGGATGATGATCAGATCCTTTTGAGTAAAGGTATCTAAGCACAGAGAGGGAGGAGGAGAAATGAAAAATAAAGGAAAAGGTGGAGATATGAGAGGACAGACAGTTATGAGAAGGAATGAGAAATACTCCAACTTGCTTTCCTGCTGAGAGTTAGAAATAAAAGCCAATTCTACTGCCAGCAGTAACTTAGATTAGCATAAAAACTAGATTCAAAAGGAAATCAAGCACATTAAAATCTCAATAAGAGACCACATACTTTTGGGAAAATCCTGCCCTGATATGCCCTTTCTCACAACAGGCAGCTGTGTGCTGCCCTGCTTTATTTAGGTGAAGGGTAGTGCCTGGTCATACCGTGCAGGAGGTAGGACACATGACACCCACTTCCACTCTGAATTCTCCGGACAGTTACCTGCTTTATTGTCACTGGGGCTCAAACATTACACAGGCTTTGTACTAAGGAGATGGCAGGTAAAAGCCCATGTAGAGTCGGATCTGATTTATGTGGACACTTCCATTCTTGAACACAGTTTCATCAGGTAAAGTCTAATAAGCTTCAGGACTGCAATGTATGAAAACAGCGCAAGAGACTGTGAAGGAGCAGAAATTTGATCAAACTACTGTGAGGTCATTGAGGTTTGTGAAGAGTCTGTGATGTTCATGGTCCCACTGCAACATTTTCTTGTAAGAACAGTCCTCCCATGTGCTTTTTACAACACTCCCATGGGACTCGCATTTCACAGGTCGACGGACTAAAGGGTGAGAATCAAACGTCAGAGTTCAGAACTGTCATGTGAGTGGACTGACACTGGCCAAAGAAAGGTTTCACACATGCCCTCAATAGTAGTTTTAGTGACCATCGGCCAGTGAGTGTGCAATATTGAAAAAGGAGGGAAGAGAAGGAAATCTGTAACTAATCCATTCCTGACAGGCATCGGGCTTTCTACATCTCAGTATCACCAATTCACCACACCGCAACCACATGTTTAGGTCCTGACTGGCAAGCAAACAAACATATGTTTGTGATGTTTATCGTTTCTGGCTTGAGGTTTTACCATCGAGCATACAATTTCATCATGAAAAGTACCATTGAACCACCCCATGGAGCACATTGCTGATTAAGGACAGATTTTGTCTTGTAACAATAGACAATATCCAAGAAAAAAAGATAGTTGAGCTGTTGTTAAAAAGCACACTGGCAGCAAATTTTTTTTTTGTAAAGGAGCAGACTATGCTGCATGTTACTGATATGTCACTGACTGTGCTGTATAGTCCTTAGGCGTGGAGTCCTTGCTGCAAACCCAACCTAGAAGAAAACATTCCCCACATTAAGTAAGACTAAAGGGATATGCATGATGGAAATTATAACTTTCATATTTCTGGCCATCAGTTCCTTGTGTCATGATCCTGGGTCTGCTGACCCAGCGTTTTGTTTAGTTTATGTAGCCTTCAGGTTTCCTAAGTTTATCATTATCATGCCTAGGTGTTACTAGTTATTTTCCCCTCGTGTTTCCACTATGTTAAGTCTCCCCTGCTTTCATGTATTTTATGTCTGTGGCGTATGTTGTCAGTCCAGGTTGTCATGTTTATATCTCACTGTGTTTCCTGTTTTATTGTGAAGAGGTCTGGTGTTCTGTGTTCATCATGTTCAGTTTTACTCTCCCACTGTGACGTCATTATGTTCATGTGTGCCAGCTGTTTCCCCATGTGTTCCCACTTCCCTCATCATCCTGTGTGTATTTAGTCCGTGTGCTTTCAGTCATTTGTTGTCAGGTCGTCTGCTCATCCATGTCTCATCTCCAGGTACCCATGTCAGTTCACTATGGTTAAGGTTTTTCATGTTTTGTTATTAGTTCACCCAGTTTAGGTTATTGTTTAGTTTTCACCGATGCCCTATTATTTTGTACCCTCGTTGCTAACCTCAATAAACGGCTTGTTTTGTTAATCCACACCACATTTTGGTCTGCGTTTGAGTCCTCCTCTGCAACACATACGGTCTGCCCCAGTCAGACCGTGACAGTACGACCTCAGCCTCGTCTGGTCCGGCCTCTGCCTGTGCTTCTGCTACGCCGGGTCCGGCCTCTGCCTGTGCTTCTGCTACGCCGGGTCCGGCCTCTGCCTGTGCTTCTGCTACGCCGGGTCCGGCCTCTGCCTGTGCTTCTGCTACGCCGGGTCCGGCCTCTGCCTGTGCTTCAGCGTCACCTGGTCCTGTGCCCTCCAAGCCTCGGCCGGTACGCCTGACACTTGGGCGCCGCCGCCGCCTTCCGCACGGCCGGCCCCCTGAACGGTTCCCGCCCCGTCGCCTTCCGCACGGCCGGCCCCCTGAACGGTTCCCGCCCTTAAGGGGGGGGGCTCTGTCACAGGCTGGGTCTCCGACCCAGCACTCTGAGTTTTCTTTGTATTTTTTGATATGTTATTAGTTTGTGTTATTTCCTATTTGCCTTTAGTTTAGGCAGTTATTGTTCCTGGGTTTTCTATGTTTTGGGGTTTTCTATTTATTTCATCACGTATTAGGTCTGTTAAGTTGTGTTGTCATTTCCTGTTTTATTCTGACAATGTCATGTGTTCTTTGTTCATTGTATTTAGCTTTCCTCTCCTGGTCCTGTCATTAGGTTTATGTCTGTCAGCTGTTTTCCCCCATGTGTCGCCACTTCCCCTGATTACCTCATGTCTGTATTTAAGCCTTTTGTTTTCTTCATGCCATTGTCAGTTCGTCTGTTTATTCTCACCAGAGTTATAGTCATAGCCTGTTTATTTTCCACCTCGGTCATAGTTATAGTTTTTGGTCTTAGTACCTTTAGTGTTTTGCCAGCTCAGTGTTTTGTTTCTTAGTGTTTTGCCTGTTTGCTTTGGTCTCTTGGTTCATTTCCTGCCGTCATCGCAATAAAGGTTCACTTTTCTGTTAATCATTACTATTCCTCGTCATCATCTGCTTTTGGGTCCTGTTTCCGCACACATCGGCGCACCCCGCCGTGACACCTTATCACCCCAAAGGGATCATTACCCTGATTGCACATCTCCACCCATGGGTCCATCTCAGGGTAGTTAGATGGAGGTCTTTTGTTTGCTAATAGGCTTTCATCCACTGAGGAGAATGGCTGTTTAAAACGTAATTTGTCCTGGAAATCAAATTAAGTGATCTCATTCATGACTTGCATATGAGAACAACATGCAGTGTGAATTTCAGAACAAGCGTTAGTACTTTTTTTTTTTTTTTTTTTTTTTTCTGGAGTGGTAGTCGGTGTCACTAGGTGGCTGGTTATTAGTGTCACAGGCCATCACCTTCAGCCTGGATTAAACGTCCTTATAAGAGGCTGAGCAATGTCCTAGACTGAACTGCATAAAGCAGGATTTAGTGAAATGAGTCCAAATTAGCGTGTGATAATACCTTAATGCCTCTGACTTATACCCCCTTATATTATACCCCCTTCTTTTGTCATTTTACTTTCTCTTGGCCATGTGAGAGGTTCAGCTAGCCAATATAAACTGCATCAGGGTAATAATTTCATCACTAATGAATGTTATTGTTGAGTAATATAAGAATTTCCTGCCAGGCTCTGTCATGTGTTTGAAGTGGGATGGGTAACAGTTTTTACCAGAACTGAATTCACAGCAGTTCTGTTTCTGTTTGGACAACGCTGTGAAAAAGTGCTTGTCATCTTCCTGATTGCATAATTGTTACGCTTAAATATTTCACATCAAACTGATTTTAACATTTGACAAAGATAACCTAAGGAAATAAAAGAAAAAGGAAGGGGTTAAATGATTACTTATTTTAGTAAGGGGGAAAAAGTTATCAAAACCTACCTTGACCCATGTAAAAAAGTAATTACCCCTCTTGTTAAATGATAAATTAATTGTGATTAGCCGCATTTTTGGAAAGCTGAGTTCAATTTCACTAGCCACAACCAGGCCCGATTACTGGCAGACCTATTGAATCAAGTAATCACTTCAATAGAACCTTTCTGAGAAAGTGAAGTAGAGTAAAAAATCTCAAAATGAAACACACAAGAAAATCAAGAACACATTTGAAACAAAGTCACTGACCTCTGTCAGTCTAGAAAGGGTTACAGAGCCATTACTAAGTCTTTGGGACTCCAGTAAACCACAGTGAGAGCCATTATCCACAGATGGAGAAAGCTTGGAACAGCAATGAACCTTCCCAGGAATGGCTAACCTACCAAAATTACTCCAAGAGTGCTTCAGCGGCTCATCCAGGAGATCATAAATGAACCTAAAACAACATTTAAAGAAAAACTGCAGGCCTCACTTGCCCCAGTTAAACCCCAGTTACCTGTTGAAGTTCATGGTCTTGCTGCTGGGCTTTAGAGCTAAGCTTTAACATCACTCTGGGTTCTTGGGTAGCTTAGTGTTAGCATGCTATTTGTGCAGATGCTTTGGTCGATAATAATGTCATTGTAATAACTCCATGGCAGACCAATCCACGTGTGTCATGGTCCCCGTGCCTGCTCGGCTGGCCCTGTGTGGCTACATGTTATGTTTTGTCTTTTCTCTCTCTCCTCTCTCTCTGCTCGCTGCCTGGGCGGAGCTCATTGTGAGCTCCCGGCCTCCACCACCTGTAGGCAATCACCTGTGGCTCCTCACCTTGTTTGCTCCCGCTACTTAAGGCAGTGACTGAGAGCACCTCGCCGCTGGACTATTGAATAACGCTCGTCAGTGCTACTTTAGCCTCAGCCAGTTTTGAGCTCTGTCCGTGAAAGTTCCGTGCTAACCCTTGTTCTCTGTATGCAGATTTCTCGTGTTTGGTTTGGAGACTCTGGACGCTTTTCCCGACCCCGCTCTGCACCCCTGGGAACCCTGGCCCCCTTCTCCTTCACCTGTATATAGTGCACCTGGAGTGTGTAAATAAACCTGTTTTTCTGAGATTTCAGTCTGTGCCGAGTCCTCCCTGCTCCTCCGTGACAACGTGTCAACGCTTTTCAGTATACTTTATTTTCTCCCACGGTTGCTGTACAAAGCCTCGGCTGCAGCTTTAAAGCTGACAGCGGAACACATTACCAACAACAACATTCTTTTTTTTAATTTTTTTTAATTTTTTTTTTTTATAAACAACAACAACATTCTAATGACATCACAGACTTTTAAGCTGGCAAGGCATGATTGCAGATGCAGCGCAGGTGAGTCCATCTCCCCTGCAGTGGCACCGCAGACCACTACCTCAATTCAATTCAATTTAATTCATTTCAATTTTATTTATATAGCGCCAAATCACAACAAAAGTCGCCTCAAGGCGCTTCATAGATACAGAGAAAAACCCAACAATCATATGACCCCCTATGAGCAAGCACTTTGGCGACAGTGGGAAGGAAAAACTCCCTTTTAACAGGAAGAAACCTCCGGCAGAACCAGGCTCAGGGAGGGGCGGGGCCATCTGCTGCGACCGGTTGGGGTAAGAGAAGGAAAACAGGATAAAAGACATGCTGTGGAAGAGAGACAGAGGTTAATAACAGATATGATTCAGTGCAGAGAGGTCTATTAACACATAGTGAGTGAGAAAGGTGACTGGAAAGGAAAAACTCAATGCATCATGGGAATCCCCGGCAGCCTACGTCTATTGCAGCATAACTAAGGGAGGATTCAGGGTCACCTGGTCCAGCCCTAACTATATGCTTTAGCAAAAAGGTCCTGTGTTCCTCTAGATGAAGCCATATTTGACAAAATGTATGCAATGATATCTTCAAGATTATTGGAAACTACTGATTGAGAATATAAGCTCGTAATAGGAGTGTTAACTGAGGTAGTAAATCAAGAGAGAAGTAGAATCATTTTCTCATATATAATCTGACTTCTTTTTGCAACCAGAGGAGTCGCCACGTGCTGAATGCACATTTGAGACTCTTCTACATTAGATTCACTTCTCAGACACTGAAGCTACAGCCATAATTTATATACAGGATATACATTTTGTTATTTACATATGGCCTAATAATTATCCTTGTTGCTGTTTTAGAGAGGAGTGGTGCTTCAAAGGATAGTTGCAGATTTCTGTCAGAATCTGCAGATTTTACAGTACAAATAAAATGTTCACATTTCTCCAACGTTGTCTTCCCAACAGTTTCACTGGATGGCTAGGAAGCGTTCGCGATGTCTTATCATGCGCTTCTCCGGTGCTGATAATTGGCGTCTGTCTTGTGCCGGTGACGTAAAAGACGGATTTAAATCGACATGACCATTCAAACAGCAGTCGCTTTCTAAAACATCAGATACGTATTGGATTCAGTACCACATACGAAAGTGACCCAGATCGGATTTGAAAATATCGGATTTGTGCTGTTCACACTGTTATACCACGATTGGATATGGGTCGCATAGGGTCAAAAAAGTCGGATTTGATGCGCTTTCGCCTGCAGTGTGAATGTAACCTTTGTGTATCCTGACTGCAGGCTTTTCTGGCCCAAACAATGCTTTATCTTGAGATCTGACTCCAGACTCAAAGCTTACCAGCCCGTTTAAACAAAACAAAGGTTTATGCCAACATATGATATCCTTAGCCGACAAAGAGTGACACCCACACTTGAAAATACTTTGTGCCATTTAAGCACTCACTTTAATACACTTAGTAGGCAGTGTAATTGAAGACACTTGACACACAAGATAAGCAAGAAAACATGCGACATAACTTCCTCAAGTTCAAGGTAACGTCCTACTTTTTCTCAAAAATTGAAAACACATGTGTACATTAGCATTCCTGTTAAGGAAATGCTTGTCAAATGGTTTATCTTCAGGCCTTAAAAACTCAGTTTATCAACCCAAGTAACCTCAGTGTGTTTTCATTTTGTGATTTAGTATGAATCATTTTGCATTTTGATGAATACTTTGTTTTTTGTTCCTTTTTGGAGCAAAATCGACAGTAAATGCATTCCATCCCCTCATCTTGAACACCTGGCAGAAGGAGTAAAAGTTGATGCAACCAAATACAGGAGTCTAAAATTTATGTGCAATTTGAATGATTTCATATATTAATCATTTTACGAGTTATTATATATTTTACTCATCGTTATATCCAACACTCTGCAAAGATCTTAAATTCAGTCCAGTGATTGTATCTAACCACTTTTTGTTAAGTCACATAACACCGAACTATAAATCATTAAATTTTTTTTTAAAGTACCAAACTCAAGGAATGAACCAGTGTTGTGCCATTTCTAAAAGTTAGCACATTTAGAAATGTTACAAAGAATCAGTTTTAAATTGTATCTTTTTGACACTTTGTGACTAGCAGCCTGTTACAAAAAGGAATGTTCCTATTTCTTTAGTGGAATTTACATAAATACCTAAGATTACAGTTTGACAAGCAGACATCAGTATTTTTTGGACCAACAAAATCCTGAATTTGTACTTGATAATTTGTTGAACAAAACCTTGAGCTTATAGTTTTCAGTCTAGCTGAAATCCATATGTAACAAATCTCATCAACAACAGTTTTTGGCGTGCCAAGTCAAACCGACAGAGACCTGTCTTTGCACCAACGCTGTCACAGATCCACCAGGGAAAGGAAGAGCATGTCATGACACATCAGCCATTTGTTAAAGGCAGACTTACACGCTAATAGCAACAGTGTGTTGTCTTCTCTCTTTTTTTCGGGGCTTTAGCTGCCAACAGCCATGACTAGTCCCAGTTATCTCCATTCATACCCTGCAATTTCCCAAGGACAACTGAGGTTGTTATTTCCACACAGGGGTCGAACACACATACAGGGGCATCATTTGGAGACGGTGAACAGGTTCAGAGGGAGTTCAAGGAAAGTGGGGCATCATTTTTACAATTAGCCTCGCTCTAAGTACTGAGGCCTTTTGCCATGGTTGAGGCTTTTGGTTTTGACTTCAGTGTTTATTAGTTCCATTACTGCTAGATCACATCTGGTTTGACTCATTGTCTCTATCTGATTTCTTCTTTAACCAAGCTGTGCTTTTGGTGGTAGTTGTATCTGCAGGTCCACACGTGTTTATTGGTTTTAGAATATATAGTTTCCAATTATTACAATGCCAATATCATTAAATGAAGGAATGTTTAAGTCATTTTACATTGCTGTTTTGCTAGCATTGTCCACATCCACAAGAGATGTAGGCTAGCTGTGTGACACAAGAAAGTGTGAAGTTTAATGGACTGATTGGCATTTTGTGACGGTCAGTTTTCCTGGAGAATAACATTTCTGGGGTTTTTTAATGATTAATAATAAAATATAGTTGGATTTTCATTCAAATATGTAACTTATAACACACAAACACTAGCCATTTACTCTAAGCTGAAATGAAAAAGATGATGCAAGCCAGAAACAGAGAACAGTTATGCTTTACTATTAAAATCTATACAACCTTTAGGGATTGTTAGCCAACAAACAGGAATACACATTTTTCCCTAGCCAGGGAGTCACTGACCAGTATCAAGTCCTGTGTGACTAGAACTTTAGTAGTCAGTTTTAGACAACCAGCAACCACTCATTACCAGCTGGCAAATATTTATTTTCCCAAGCAATTCATGGTTACCAGGCAGTCGCTAAATGTTTTTAAAAGAAACAGTTACGTATGAATCTGAAAAGGCTAGAAAGGGATTTGAATTGGTCTGGGTATTTATTGCATTACATCTAAATAAATAAATATTAAAATATAGCTACTTTGCATCATGTCTTTAAACTTGTAAAACACAATCGGGTTGTTCCACAAAATCAATGGGACAATCTTCTGTGGACAGATGAAGTAGAAGTTTCACTCCTTGAACAAAGTTTCATATTTAAATCAAAAAGGGCGCCACCATTGTCGAAACCACATTCCAACAATGGAGCATGGTGGAGGAAGGATCATGATTATGGGCCTGAAAGTATTGCAATTAATTCAAATTTGTGTCAGGATATTTGACAAAAGAAGGTTAGATAATCTAACCAGACAATACCTCAAAGCAAGTAAATAAAAAAATAAAAATGATGGTTTTGGAACAGCAAAGTTAAAGCAAAGAGTGCACTATTTAGTCAAGACATTGCAGCAATATTGACGAACTAAAACAGTTTTGTACAGAGCAGTGCTTCCCACACCTGAGGCAAGCAGCATTCAGCAAACATAGACACTAAAATGATCTGTTGACAGGAATATTGAAAGAGTGCCAGCATCATTATATAACTGAAACGATTCACTATAGTTGCCATGCTATAACTGAATATGCCTCAGACACTAAAAAAATGAATAAAATCTAAGAAATGAAGCTGCATGCACATAGTTGTAGCAGAACCATAATGTAGGACAATTATGTTATGTTATGTTATGTTATGTTATGTTATGTTATGTTATGTTATGTTATGTTATGTTATGTTATAACTGAACATTAAGTGAAGGGTGGTATGCATTTCTTGTACAAGCCACTGCAGAGCTAGTCGTCAGGCACAGGCAGAAGTAGGCAGGACTGTTTACCTGAGATTTACTTGCTACCTTGGCTTAATATATCACCCAGAGATGCTTGTCCTCTTAGTTTGTTAATTGGTGGAAGGTTGAAAAGGACAAACAGGAAACAAAAAAAAGAGCAAAGGTGCCTCTCTGTCCGTCAGACGTTTTTTTTTTTATCATTTTCTACCTTAAAACCAGATGGAAGAGGTTTCTAACACAGCCGAGTCATAAATTCTTCAAGACATAAGCATGGAGAGAACAAAATCAAGCTTTTCTGGGTACACTGGCTGTGGAAAGTGTGGATATTTTGTCTTTTTTTGAGACAGCAGGACACGGAGAGAGGTTGATACATCTCTTCTGGACATGGGAGCTGTGCTGTCACATATTTAGCTTCATTTGAGTGGAATGTAAGCTCAGGGCTGTGCTCTGTCCTGTTCTTCTGTAAAATGTTTGTGCGTTCAGATAAAGATAAAGATAACAAATCACTAGGAAGGTAGGAAAAGTACTTAAAGGGGTTACAGGGTGCTCACAGACAGGATGGAGAGGTTACAGCAGCTGGGAGAGCAAAGGGGAGTGAAGGTAGAGAAGGGTGAGAAGGGGAGAGGAGTATGATGGGGATTGGGTGAGGGGTGTTTTAAAGTGTCTGGGACAGATTATCCTTGGAAGGCAATCAATCTTCCCTGGGATTTGGACAGCAGCAGGGGGGTAAATGCACGCACGCAGACATCCACATCCAAACAAATACACCGGCGGGCTCACCCCTCTTAACCTCGTCTGTCTCTTTTTTTTTAATCTCGCCATCTCTCCATCCACCCTCTGCCACCATCTCTCCCTGAATGATTGCTCCCTCTCCTTATACACTCAAACTTTAAAGTAAATTGGCGATAATAGTGCTGCTCCTCAAGGTGTAGGCTTGAACCTGGGGTCCCCTCAGACATGTGGTTGCAATTTCTGAAGTATAAGGGGAAGGAATGACACATTCGGAGAGAAAGACAGTGCGGTGAGCTCTGTTTTGGGGTGGGGTGGTGGGGGGACATGAGGTTGCATTTATCTGAGCGGAGAATAGCGGGATCCACGTGAGGGCTGGAAAATAAAAACAATCTCATATGCAGATGGTCGAATCACGGCGCTGTATTGTGTCAACATCTCAGACCTCAATAAACTGTGGCGTCCTGCTTGGAATTCACCACATTTGTAACTCGGCACAAGTCTTTTTTTCTTCAGCTTTTTCAGTAAGAAAAAAAAAATCTGTTTCCTTTAAGTTGGATTCTATTCTGAGGATGGCAGCTTTCATTCCTCCATGACAACTACCTGTCTCCATAATAAACAGACGTCATCTATGAATACATTAAGCACATCTACTTAGTATGGATGTGATAATGACAGGCTAGATGGTGAAAAAATGTCATCAATCAAGCAGCAGCAGCAGGAGGTGAGACATGGTCGGACTTGCAGTCAAAATATGCTGTGAGGGAGAAAAGATTTAATAAGCCCGACATGTCGAATGCTGGAACAAATCATCTCAAGATGATTGGTGTTAGAAAAATCTGATATGTTTCTGATGATGGGGCAACAGTGCTGCCCTCAATGAAAGGCTGACTCTGGGACTATGCAAAAGTAAAAGCACACACTTACCCAAGAAGGGGTTAAAACTATGAATTTATTCTCCAAGTTTTACTCTAACAAAGTAGGTTGTCTTATCAAATTACTGCATCAACTTTATAGTTAAGAAATGTATTGCTTACCCATAAAATACCCTACAACCACAAACAGTGCGACATCATAAAATTTTAACATTTTCCCTAGAGGTTTTAAATGTGTAAATTTTTTAACTCTTTAATCCGTAGCCCAGATGTTTATTTGAATGATGGTATGCATTTCATTTTCTGCGAATCACTCTTACAGCATTCTGCTCCAAGGAAAACGGACTCCTTGTCAGAAAACCCGGCCAAGTTTAGTTCCACATGGCGATAAATTGCAGCCATGGACTTGGAGTTAAAACCCAAATCCCTGGATTAAATATCTCTCTTTCTGCTGCATCAGAGTGGCTGATTCCCAAATCAACATAGAGCCTTTGGCAATATCTGGTGGATGACTAATTTTTTTTTCTGTGTGCTCACCTCTAAGTAATGTGTGCTAGTTGATTTCAGGATGAAGAAGCAGGCAACACATTTAGTGCAAGAAGTTGCAGAAACTTTTGCAGGATGTGACGGGAGGCAGCGAACAAAGAAAGCAGGCCTGTCCTTGGCGTCTTGCATGTTTCCAGCTGTGAGATCGTGGTGAGCATCTTTCTGTCCCTCCCCTCCCAACTTGTCTGCCTGTTCTGAAAAGTGTCTTCAGCAGGAATGCTCACACACACAGATGTGGAAACACACAAGCACAGAGATGCAATCATGCTGTCTGTTCAGCTGCCAAGGCTAAGTGCCCCAAATCTGTAAGATCGCTATCAAATTTGAAGACCAACACAGGGCAATTTCTCAGTGGGATTGTACGTGTGTGTGCGTGTGTGTGTGTGTGTGTGTTTGTGTGCGTCTGGTGCGTCTGTGTGTGTTTTTCTGTGTCCGTGTTGAGCCACAGTCTGTGTACACACAACTTGGACCGCAGCATTTGTTAGCATGTCTTTGTAGTCAGCCTTAAGACAAACATCTCTTGGCAGATCACGTCACATGCTCTCCCTCGCCCTTTTAGATACACATTACACACACACACACGCGCGTGCACGTGCTATGGCTCCTATCGCTGATTGATAAGCTGTCTGCTGAGAAGTCTATCTGATCATTTCAGCATGGTTGTGTTGACTGTGGCTTTGCCTGGCTTAACTCTATATTCTCTTTTTCCTCTTCTCTTCTTTTGTTCTCTGTCACTTTCACTCTTAGTTCAAGTTTTATTTTTAGTATCTATTTTTAGTGGAGATTCAAGTTGCAGAACAGATTGAGACTGTTTCTTTAGCTTCATTATTTCTGCTGTAATATTTTCAGCCGCTCTTCTTGGTTATTATAGGGAAACATGAAATATTTATTCAGGCAGCGCTGCCTAAAAAGACTGTGATTCGAGAGAGGAAGGACCTTCTATTGTTCCTTTCTGTGGACTCAATTTGGGGAAAAAGCATCAAAATGACCCGTTTTTGGTGTGAAGGATGAAGCAGGAGCAGGAAATGTTGATGACCCAGAAACTAAACAGCAGTATTCAGTGCTATAGTTGGTATTCAGGTGAGGAGCATGACTGGGCGCATGCTTGTAATTTTTCCGGACAATTACAGGGTTGTGCACCATAAATTCCCCATCCATCTCGTCAAAGTGTCAACACAGTTCTGCTGTGACGTCCTGAAGTGTCTGAGGGAGATGGTTTGGTGTAAATTACCCTGGCAACACATTTTAAAAAATATATAATTAAATTAAAAAAAAAGATTTTTAGCCTCGCCACATAATCTTTGCTTAATATCTTCTGGCAGATTTAGCCGCCAGGAACTTTGTGTTCTTCCGCTAAAGCTGGGCATACACTGTGCAACTTTTGGCCCATTTTGAGCTGACTTTTCAGTCATGCGACCGTTTTGGGGATCGGCACGAGTTTCGCCTTAATCGTGAGTCATGCATCGTGTAGTATACATGGCATAACGAGAAGCGATTAACACCTCACGACCAGCTCCCGATCATCAATCGTATGGTTGCAAGAAAATCAAACCTGTTTGAAATCCTGTCACCCTACGTAAGGGTGTCAACGCAGCCTCTCACACTGCGCACACGCAAACAGAAATTGAAGTAGAAAAACAGAGTAGCACGGCAGTGCAGCGTGTGATCTGGACACAAGAGATGGAGGCACAACTTGTAGAACTTTGGCAAGCTCATCCGAGCCTTTTCGATGTGGCCTCGCAAAATTATCACTACCCCACCAACCGTGAAAAGAGTTGGATAGACATTGCTGCTCAATTGCAGCCGCCTGGTCAATGTTTTTCATTAGCAATTTATCAAAGTTGATGGTGGCGGTGTGTGTGTCTGTGTGAGTCAAAGACAGAGAGGAAGAGAGAAAGAGAGCGTGAGACAGATTTTGTGTTAAAAGCTTCATGTTATGGACGCACAGTGTGAGCACTATGGTCGCATCAGAGCATCGGGCCGTATAGTGTGAGACCATGCATCATGACCTACGGACTTCTTGTTACGGCCGAGACCGTTTTGGACGAGTGACAGGACTCAAACGCAGGACGCCGAACAGCTCGTAAGTAGATTTTAAGAATAAAGTTTAATGTTTCCACAAATATTCATAAACAAAAAGGTGAGAGAAGACAAGTACGACGTTCCACCACTGAAACTAAGTAATGATCTGGTCCGGGTCAGAGAGGACAGCTATTCCAGGGATTGGACTGGAAAGCAAGTCACATTTGATCCAGGAAAAGGTCGGGGTCACTGTAACAGAGTGCAGATGTTCAGATACGGATAAGGAGACATATGAATATGTTGCTGGTTCAGAATCCTCCTTCGTACTGCGTACTTGCCAAAGGAGGTCGGAGATGACGTAGAGGGGTGAGTAGTCCGGGTGTGAAATCCAAAAAACTCCTGGCGTGGAGGGAGAGAGGCAGGTAGGTAATTTGGGTAATAGCCTGTGGGACTGCCAGATGGTCCAGCATCCAAGTAGGTGCTCTTCGACAGGGGTTGACAGTTGGGTGTAGTGATGTTAGCAGAGAATCTGGCGAAGAGAGATTGAGTACGCTGGCCTTATGAGTCCCCGGCTAAATTACCCACAGGTGTAAGCGATCAGCAAAAACACTGAGGCCCCTCCCCGGGGTGGAGACGCCGGCTCAGAGGGAGACACACTGGCACACACCCGGACCATGACACTTCTCACCCCTGCGATTCAGGCTACGTCCACACTAATGCGTTTTCGTTTGAATACGCATCGTTTTCTCTCCGTTTTGGCCTCCCGTCCAGACTGAGACGGCGTTTTCGCTCAAGGAAAACGCTCTTGAAAACGAATACGTTTGAAAACGGTGCTTTCGCGTCGCAGTGTGGACAGCAAAAACTGAGACTTTTTGAAAACAATGACACATTTTAGTCATGTGATGCAGTCGACATTTTGCCGCGACATTTCAATGAGCCGGAAAGTAAATAAACGGCAGACAGAAACGAGGCAGGTCAAATCGTCTTGAGTATCACGCATGCGCAGTACTGGAACGTAAGCGTTTTCGGCTGTTTCAATGTGGACGAACAACTCTGTGAAAACGACAGTGTGGACGCGGAGCGTTTTCAGACGAAAACGCCGTTTTCAGACGAAAACGCCGTTTTCAAATCTATCCGGGTTAGGTGTGGACGTAGCCTCAATTGTACAGTTTGAGCAGGAGCTGAATAACGCAACTGGAAAGAAAAAAAAAATTGCACAGTGTATGTCCAGCTTAACTGGAATTGCCATTTTGACACACTGGAGGAATGCTGCAAACACACAATAGGACTTACGTGGTGCAATCAAAAAGTTGCAGCACTGGTTAAAGTGTCGCCGCACTGACCAAGAAGGCTACACTTAAGGAGAAATCATCTGAATTCAAATCACGTATTTGGTTTTTAAATTTTCTGTGTTTGTGGAACTTCCTGATCTCACCACATAGTTTTGCTGTGATGTTCGTCACCTTTTGCACTGCCGTCATTTTAGGTGTAAACCACTGCAGGATGCGCCGTTTGTATGCACCGTATCTTGTCGGTACAGTTGTTATCTGCTGCCACTCATTATTTTTTTTGCTCTGACCCATTTCTGTCTGTGACCATGCGTTTATTTCTTTCTCTCTCTCTCTCTCTCACTCACACACACACACACACGCACACACACACACACACACACACGAGATGTAGTGAGGCTGGTTTTGGCTCGCCTTGCTGTCAGTGTCTTTCCTGGGCAGCTGTTAGGGGCTTTGTTTTAAGTGGGAGAAATTCTTGGCAATACTGTGAATCATATGTTGCTGACTTGATAGATGTTTAAGCAATGCCGAGAGGCTGTTTCAGTCTCAGCTTATTTAGGCCTTCTTACTGTTTCTTCTCTCTTTGTCTTCTGCGGCTCCTGTAAGGATATAATGACATATGCTCTTAATGTGACTTTCTCTTCCTCTCTCATTAATCTAAACTCATTCCTCTCTGACAGACAGACTGGAGGGGGGGGGGCGATCGCTCTAAAGGAGGCCCAAATGTGTATATTTGTCTGAGAGAATATGACCTGCAGATAAATGACAGCACAGCTTTTTTTTCACTCCCACTTACAGGTTAACCAGAAAACAATTTCTCTTCACCATCATAAATCTGCCATGACAATGAGGTGCTGAACGTTGTTTCAAAGGCAGACAAATTAACTTAATATTTTAATGATAGTTCAAACATTGATGGTTATAATTCTTTAGGATATAAAAAAGTACATTTTCTTTTTTCCCACCTCAGCTGTCAGCATATCAAAAATGATGGTGAAAAATTAAGAAATGACTTTAACCTTTTCTTGGTGTGTCTGCATAATATTATAATTACAGACCATATATATCCTACGAAGTCGTGATGCACTTAATAGAGGACGTCCTGGGTCTTGGGTGTCTTCTTTTAGCAAAAATGCAGGAAATTATTAACAACAACAAAAAAAAAAAGTACAACTGGAAGACTGAGCTCACCCTTAAATACCAGCTGGTTGATGCACTGATTAATAACAGGTGTGTCAGCTGACGCACAGAAAGCAGTGGACTCCACCTAACCACAGGGGACCTGTCAATTGTCTCCAGGAAACAGCAGGTAAGCAAAATCAACAACATAAATAAACATTGTCAGGCTGAAAAAGTAAAACTATCAGAGAGATGGCCAATTAAAAAAATATGGTAACTTCTTTTTAATAAAGAATTCCGCGATAAAGATATATTTCCATGGTTAAGGAAAACGCCTTCACATCTAACAAAATCAGCAACGCTCTTGGGGAGAATCACCATCAAATGTCAACACAGAGAATTTACTAGAAGGTGAAAACCACTCTTTAAATTTAAAGATCAAAGCTCCAGTAAATTATTCTTGGGAGAATAAAACCATAATGAAATTATCTTGAGGCAACAGTTGTCTCAAGGTGTGTTACACTGTAAACCCTACACTATTCTGAAGAAACCCCCAACAATCTAACTCCCCCTTTGAGAAAGAACAACAAAAGCAACAGTGGGAAGGAAAAAGTCTCTTTTAACAGGAAGAAACCTCCAGGAGAACCAGGCTCAACAAGGGGCAGCCATCTGCCTGATGAAATATAATATTCTTCAACAACTGTTGACCTGATCTCAGACCAGTAGAGCGTGCTTTTCAGTTATGGGAGACAAACTGAAGACAGAGAGACCCACATACAAGCAGCAACTAACGGCAGCCATTGACACCAAAAGAATTTCAGCTGGAAAATGAAAACAAACTTTATATTTAAAATTGTTAGTTTGTCCAATTACATTTGAACTTATGGAAATGAGGTACTATGAATAAAAATGGCTAAAAACAATTAACACAATACTTCTGTAAAATCCCAGAGGAACTGCTTGTTGTTTTATGTCATATTGCCCTCCATTAAACACTCTCTTGGTGACTCTTGGTGAAAGGTCGGCCAAGTTTAGTTTTACGCTGAGATAAATTGAAGCCATGGATATAATCCCGAGTCCCTGGATTTAATATCTCTCTTGTTTGCTCTGCTAGTGTTACTTTTTTCCAAAGTGGTAAAGAGCTTTTGGTAATTTCTGATGGACTTTTGAATTTTTTTTCTATTTCATTTTTCTGTTACATTTCAAGTAATGTTTAATAGGGGTTTTTTTTCTTGTTATTTTTGTTTTTTAGGGATGCAAATGCAGGCAAAAAGTTATCAAAATCTTTCGCCTTTTTGCCTGAAAAGCAGGGGCAGGCAGTGAACAATAAAGCAGACTTGCTCTTGGCTACTTGCATGTTTCCATCTGTCAGATCATAGTGAGAATCTCTTTTTCCCCTAATATTTCTTCCTATTTTGAACAGCGTCTTTAGCAAGAATGACTCATATGAGAACTGAACTTTTGGAGCTAGCTTCAAATGGCGATTCAAGACACTCCAGGCTTGAATGGCCTGCATTTTTTTTTTTGGCTAGTTGTTTTCAGTTTGATTCTTAGTTTGCTTACTGTTTAGTTTTTCACCTTTTGTGTATTTCTTTTGTATTTATTCCCAGTTAAAAGTGATGTTTGCTTTTGTACTCAGTTTAGTCTTTTAGGTTTTATAGTTATAGTTCTGCACTTTCCTCATGTTCCCTTTGTATCAGTGTTGGGTGTTCCTGTTAGTTTAAATTATTTTTGAAGCCTTTGTCTCACGTGTTCAGTTATACTTTCCCCAGTCTCGATGCCTTGATTGTTTACACCCGTATGTTCACCTTCCCCAAGTGTCTCTGTGTGTATTTATACCCTCAGTTTGTTTCTGTTCTTTGTCACGTCATACTGTGTATCCTGTACTGTTACTTCTTCCATCCAGGTAGGAAACGTACACCTGGAAGCTTTATTATTACTCTTATTTATTATTGTGAACACCAGTAGTTTACCAGTTTCCCACGTCAATCTGTTGATTAGTTGCTGATATTTCTCACTCAGTCCCATTCATGTGCTAAAGATAAGTCTGTAGGAGTTCATCGTCTGGTGATGATGGTGTTAGGATATTTCTATCTAAACAAAGTATTTCTACAGCTGATCATTAAACAGCTAAATGTGATGACCACATTTAAACCTCTGTGTTAATCTTTTGAAACTGTAATTGGTGTCTCTTAAGTAAGATGCAGCCTTTGTACAGTCGCTTAACTCAGAATCAATATGGCAGAAATGGAAATATTGTAGCACAGATGATGCTCCGAAAGCTTAAAGGAAGGCATCTAATGTGAAAAACATTAAGTCATTTGTCAGCAGTGGAAAAAGAGATGGGCAGTTTGGATAAAGGCTGCATTGAATGAGAAAAACATTTTCATGGTCTCCTCTAAATGTCACATTGTGGCTTCAGTTGCAGTTTGTCATCCTACTGTAGTCTGAGACCGTCCCTCTGAAATCATGTCACTTAATTCTTTTTCCGGCTCCTTTGTCCTTTGTTTTCGCTCTTTTATCCGACATCTCTTCCTCGCTGCTTCTTAGAATTAACCTCTCTGTATTTACTGCACATCTGTATTTTTTTTTTTTAATATCGCTTTGCTGTCCTCCTGTAGTTCTACTGAGCAGCCGTTGGCCCTTTGTACCATGTTCTTAAAGTACTAATCATAATGCCATGGGATCGTGCACCATGAATTCACATTAACTCGATGCATGAGGCTATATGCACTTCATCAGAAGGGAGCTGGGCTGCTAAGTAGATTTTATGACATTTCCCCAAGCTGATTCCAAGATCAACTTGTCTACATGAGGAGATGGTGATCTGCTACACTATATCTACCACAATTGCACTCAGACGAAGAGCATCTGAAAATGGAGTCAAAACTGAAGCTCCTCATGGTGCAGTCAAATATAATGGCTGAGATTTAGGCCTATATTCAGTGTATAAAGGGTTAGGGATGAACAGAGAGTATACTATTTGTCTTCAATAAAGACTCTGTTGGTCTTCATTTTTCATTAGATGTGGAGGTCTCTGAAGTTTTAGGTATGGGATGTTACACTCACTCAACAAGCACAAAAAAAGTGAAATAGTAACCAGGTACTATCTAGAGGAGTGGCTGGCTGGGTTTTGCTTTGATTTTAATGAATTTATTCTGCTTTTAAAAAAAAAGAGGTCTATCTGTGCCTTATGTTGTTCTACCTTAAGGTCTGATAATCCACTTGTCAACTAGGCCCAGAGTGGGGTCGCCATGACAGCTGCTGGGTCTATGTGTGTGATGTGTGACATTCCTGCCATACCAGTCGTAATCACGCAGACTACGAGACGCACACACAGAGAAGGAGAGAGAGTGGAGAAGAGGTTAAAGAAGGAAGTAAAATTTTAATTTGAAAGTCACAAGCTTGAACCCCAAAACAACCAGTGTGTCCATACTACCATGTATGTTTGGGTTGTTTTGTTTTTTTTTGGTTTTTTTGTTTTTAAAGGGAAGGGGGGGGGGGGGGGGGGGCAGTGATTTAAGGTGCTGGCACACTGTTAAAAGAAGATTCTGGATTTGAATGTTCTGGCTTGCTGGGGCCTTTCTACGTGGAGCTTGCATATTCTGCCCGTGCTCACACAGGCACTCTCTGAGTACTCAGAGACACTCTAAGTTTGTCCCACACTCCAAGGACATGCATGTTAGATTGACAGGTATTGAGCGTGATTAGTTATCTCTCTCTCCCTCTCTCTGTTAGGGCTGTGATAAATAGTTCCCACCTCTCCCTCATAGCCTTTAACTCGCTCACAGCTCTGATGGAAAGAAAGAGAGCTTTTCTTTCAAAGGTGCAATGTTCTTTAAATTAAACCATTAAAAAAAGTGTTTAAAAACTGCAGTTCCACAATTGGGCATTTGAGGCTGGCTAAAAAAATTGGGCCAATCCCTTTAGAGCCCAATCTATAAGGGGGCTGACCAACTTGATAGGCATACAGGCCTAGAGACCTTCTGGGAAACTCTTGTTTCGAGGGAAAAATGTACATTCCCTTACAGGTTGCCAAGTGTTTGGTGGAGGTTCCTGACTGCTTCCAGGTAAAATTTGTTCCAAACAGGGTGCTCCACCAAAAATCTTGTTTTCAGTTTGGTCACCAGCAGATTGCTGCAGCTGCCGGTGGTTGGCATGGAAGGTCCCAACTGTCTGCAACTACATGCAAACCACTAACTGAGCAGTAGTGAAACTTGGGAAAGTGTGACGCAAACTGGAAACATTTGCTTTCAAAGTAAAAGTTGTAGCATCAAAAGCCACAGTGATAAGGTGTAACTTTTAATTTTTAAACCCTCTGTGCTCTACACATTTGGAGAAATGGTAATAGGCAATAAATTACATATTTTCTAGTATAATTTAAGGGTTAGAGTTAGGATGATTGTTAAGGTGATTACTTGGCCTTTAGAAGGTGAAACTGATTGCACTAGAAAACTAAAAATTTGTGGTCCTTTTGCCTAGTAAGTACATTTTGTACTGTTTAGTTTAACATGCCTGCCTTAAGAGAAACCAAAATGGTACCGGCCATAATGCCATACATGAGATTTCAGAAAAATAGTGCTCAAACCAGTGAGTGAGATCATGGTTGTTACATCCATTTTTACAAACTGTGGTTGTTGCCTATTTTCAACAAAACTAGTCCATTCCAACCAAACCAAACCCATCTTTATTCCTTAAAAACCCTCTTGATCTTCATAATTAACTGTCTCAACATAGCCAGAAATCTCATGTGCTTCTTAAAACAATTATGGGCTTCTGCTTCATTAAAGTAAAACTGTGTTTCAATGTACCAAGCACAATCCTGTTTGATTAAGGTTCGGCTATAAACAAACAAACAAACAAACAAAAAAAAAACAACTGATCGAGCCAATCAAACAGGAGAAAACAGGATCTCAGAATACTGGAGATAATGTCTGTTTTATCATTCACAGCAGAGACACAAACACACACACGTTTGTAAACCCACACACTTCTCAGTGGTCAGATTTATGACATCCTCCAACATAACAGATGACAAATGGTGCATAGTTGTGTGAGTAGGAAGATGAATGATGTGGCTATAAAATAACACACCGAAGATGCTGCTGGCATTTTAGTCTGTCTTACCCAGCCCCGCTATGTGCCTGCTGCCAGGTCAGATGCTGCATTTTTTTTGTTGTACCACTATCACTTTATGTGTTTCAGTGTTTATGGTTCATGGTGTTCAGTTTGCTGGCTCATTAGCTCCAGACAAAAGGGTTTTTTGGGGGGGGGTTTTTTGGTTTTTTTATTTGTACACAACAGCCTTTGTTGATAGATTTGATGAGCTATTGTTAGAAGCAAAGCCAAGTAATTCGTAATTCAGTTTGTTTAATTACACTGCATAATAAAAAACATGTATAACAACATGCAAGAGCTTGACAACGCTGATCTGATTACAGTCAAACCTGTCTTCATAATCCAGCAGATTTGTGTCCTCGGTGGAATTAAGCTCATCTTTTGTACTTTCTACCAAGGATCTCTTTATTGATTTAAAGTGCTCCTATGTATCCAGCTCACTTTTACTGCTCTGTCATATAAAAACTACATCCTCCTTCCATTGGATGGATAACCACCTCTTAAATCAAAGCCATAAAAAGCTCTTATTTCTTGTTTTTTCCACTCAACTCTTTCCTTTCTACCTCATCTGTTTTTTTTCTTACTCTTTTGCTCTAAAAGATCATTTTATCCACATTCCCCTATATCATTCTCACCCTTTTAATACGTTTTGCTCAAAAGCTTCTGAAATTTAATGTGCACTGCTGACTAAAAGGGAGAATTACTGCTCACCAAAGTGTTGCGCAATGAGCTTTTCCACACTTACTCAGAAAACCAGCGAGAGGTCTGGGCTAAGGCAAGAAGCACTTTCACAACTCTTTCCTGCGAGTCATGGCTCTTGAAAAAACATACACTTTGGTCACCCAGCTGATGTGCCAGAATCACATTTTAGGACAAAACATACAGAATCATATTTTTCTTCTCTTTTATAACACTTTGGACATTCATTTATCAGTAAGAATGTGTAAAAGTAGGTCATGTATAATACATAACAAGCAGATTTCCAGTAGTCACTTTGCAACAACAGAGTTTACACATCCCACGAGCATCTGTTTAACACTGCAGACTAAAAAAAGAGGCGGCTGGTGGACACAAGGCTGAACTCAGTGTTCACACTGCAAGCAACACCATTATCAAGTCAGAGAAAGTCCATTCACTTCCCACTTCAACTCAGCCAACGTGTGGACGACAAACAAATTCATCAGAAGTAATGGAAATGCGCAAACTAAACTTTCTGTGACGTCTTCCTTTCAGAAAATAATCTGATTTCCAAACTTGGATGCTTCTCATTTAGTCTGATTTTGTTTGTTGAAGGCAAATGTCCGGTTAATTTTTAATTTCTACGTCTTTGCTAATTATTTAATATTATAACAACTCGAGGGTTATCTTGTTTATGTTAGAACCTTTCTAATCCAGCAATTGCAGAGCCACAACCCAGTGTACTCATACTACCAGTCCCAAGCTTGGATAAATAGCAAACATGATATCAGAAAGGGCGTTTGTCATAAAATCTTTGCAGATCATAAGACTCAGAGTTACACATTAGATTGATTGGGGTCAGGTTAACAGGAGTGTGGAGGTGAGAGTAGAGACCTTAAATCCAGGGACTTTGACTGGTAAAGGAGAGAGAGATGGATATGTGATATGATGGAAAGATGGAAGGTAAACTGGTGTACTCTTTATACAGGAGACCACGTGGAATGGAAGCAAGCTCAGAAGCATTGAAGGTAGATTCAAACTGTTTTGCCATGGTGTAGATAGAAAGAGAAATGAACTAGAGCAGTGGTCCCCAACCTTTTTTGCGCCATGGACTGGTTTATGTCCAACAATATTTTCACGGACCGGCCTTTAAGGTGTCGCGGGTAAATGCAGCAAAAGAAGATTTATTCATAACACACGGGAAACCGAGTTAACGATAAAAACGCACACAAAAAAAACTATTAAAAACCCTGAAAACCATAAATTTTACACTTGAGCCTCAGCTCTCGTGGCCCAGTAACCAAATGACTCACAAACCAGTACCGGTCCGTGACCCGGGGGTTGGGGACCGCTGAACTAGAGGCAATTTTAAAGAAAAATCATGTGGATGGTGTTGTGAAGGTAAAGAGAGTCTGAGACAGGATCCTAAGTTTAAAGCTGGACACTGAACAACTGATGCTGAACATTGGATGTCAGCTAGAAGAGAGAGAGAGGAATTCTGACGTAAGTTAGAAATGGTAGTGGTTGAATTGGTAGAGAGTATCTGGAGTGGTGATTGGAGAAAGCTTCAATATAGATGAAGGAAACAGAGGTGACGAGCAGGTGTTGGGTAGTTGTGTTGTTAAGCACTACTACTAGATTTTACAAAAAGGGTGGGAATGGCTGTTGTGAACACACATATTTTAAGAGTGAAGAACATGGGGTGACATAAGGACGGAGGAAACTGCAGAGGGGTTGACTATGCTAAAAGAGATAGGAGACTGCAAGGTGGTGGCAGGGGAGAATATAACTTGGCAGCATTGAATAGTAGTCTTTAGGCTAATTTTGAAAATCAAGAAGGGGGAGCAAGTGAAGGCAGAGGCAAGGATTAAATGGCAGATGCTGAGGAAGGAAGAATGTTGCAGGGAGGAGTTGAGACAGGCTTTGGGTGGTAGTGAAGTGTTACCAGATGAGTGGGAAAGTACAGCTGAAGTGGTGAGGGGAAACTGCCAATAAGGTGTTTGGTGTATCCTCTGGACTGAGGAACAAAGATGAGGAGATTTGGTGGTTTGCAGTGGTGATGGACAGGACAGATGAGGTGTATGGTGACTACGATGACTTTGCAGATGACATGGTGATCTGGAGTAAGAGTAGGCAGCAGTATGCACTGGAGAGAAGAAGGGTGAAAGTCAGTAGAAGTGGAAGACAGAACATGTGCGTGAATAAGAAGGAAACAGGTGGAAAGGTGAACATATAAGGTGTAGAGGTAGTGAAAGGTAGCGAAGAAGACAATGCAGGGAGGGTTGAGTGTGTGGATGAGTGACGGCAGAGATTTTTGACAGAAGGATTGCAGAAGCAGAGCTGAAGATGCCGAGGTTTTCATTGGGCGTAACCAAGGATGGATAGGAGTCAAAATCAGTACATCATTGGAAGGACCAATGAGCTCATGCCACAGCAAGGTGCCCATCGTCCCTCCAAAATTCGCAAGAACCGCTGCTCCTCTTACAATATTCAGCCGTACATCCAAAAGAAAACATATCACTTGGTTTCCATATGTCACACATTACAGTACAATGTGAGTTACGAAGAAATGTGAGTGAGACAAGCAACTGCATAATTTCTATTTTGGATTATAACTGCTAAAATGGATCCAACTATAAAACTGCAGCTGATTTTAACAGTTATAGCAGCCCAGGGATCGTTTTACACAGCACTAATCAAATGTAGCTTGAATTTTTCAACATGTCTAATTTCTCAGACTGTACATATTTGTACCATGCACGCACTCTGAGATTAAAGATTAAAGATTTAGCATTTGTTGAAAGCCCAATCTCCTTGGGCATTTCTGAGTCAGTGTGAGTGATTTAGTGTCGAGTGTGGAGAGGAAAAAGCTTGTCGGCGAGATGGCATCAGTTCTACCTGCAGACTTCGAGCCCATCAGCATTATTTCATTATCTCTCCCTCTGTCTCTTTTTTTTTTCTCTCTCTCTGTTTCTCCCTTTAGCATTAACCTTTTATATGATAGATACTTTGTTTGCCTCCCCTTTCTGGCTCTCCCTTAGTCTCCCTCCCTCCATTTTCTACATCCCAAGTAGCAAACCAGACATTTCTCACTCTCACAATTATTCAGTGTAGGGTCAAACTGGTCCTTCTGCCCACGGCTTCATTTCACCTCTTGGGAAGGAACGATGAGCTCTTGAATGCATTTGCAGTCTTGCACACAGGCAATGTTTCCCACTTAGCTCTATAGCTCTTTGTAGGTATGACCTTTCTCAAGCAATATCCTCACTGACTCAGACTGCTGCTAATAGTTCACATTTGGGGCGTTTACAGCAGTTCAGTGTTATGTTGTTAGCTCTAACAAACTAAACATTTATTTGTGAATTTCCTTTATTTTGTACTATTGAGACCAGCTCCATTTCCTGAAGTATGTGACAATAAATAAGAGCGGAAGAAACTTTTTTTTTGTCATTCAGTGCAAACTAACTTTCCTCAGATACATTGTTTGACAAGGCAGCTGAGTCACACTGACCTGGCTGAGGTTAGCGAGCATGTAATTAATTGAAAAGAGAGTTGCTGGACATTCCCTATCAACAAATCACAGACATAATGGCTACATTAGTAGCATCTTAAACACGGAGATAGGAGACATAGGGCTGCATTTGTCTGGAATGCAGCAACAGCCCAGATAAGGAGACGCTTTGGACGAGTTACAAAGAGAGCCCAGGCTGAGCACTAATCATATCTGTGTCCTTCTCTCCCTTCTTTCCCACACCAGGCTCCTTATTTCTCTGTGCCATTCGTCACATCCTACGCTCTTACTTCAGTCTTTCTTCTGTCATCTCCTCCGCTTTAATTCTTTATACATCCTTAATGTGTTGAACTGAGTGTCGGTCTCCCACTCTCGTGCAGCTGAGAGAGCGGCAAGAAATGCCCTGTGATACCCCAGCTCACAGTGTGAATCCAACTGTAGGAGCAGGCTTCACCATTGATGTGAGTTATATCCTTGTTTCTGCCCACATACTGCCCACTGTCTTCACTCTAATCACGCTGAAATGCAAAGGTATGGCAACTAATAGCTGCCCACTCACTCAGATAAACATACAATCACAGATGAATAATATTGTACTTTGATGTGCAAGATTACCTGAGCTATAGATCAACAGATTGTGTCACAGAGAGGCTACTTCATTCTTCCTTCTTCATTTTTCTTTCTATCTCTGGCTTTTAATCTGTGTTTAATTATCTCACTTTTTCCCCCTCCTTTTTTAAAAATCTTCCACAGGTAATTCTGAGGTCAGCGCCCGGTATGCAGTGCCTGAGCGGCACTGGATAATCGTGTGTAGGTACACCTAGAAGTACATGAACTTGTGGGTCTGTACCCACAGCTGGAGTCTGCACATTGTGTTGGGGGGAAAACATTAGCAAATCCTACCTAAGCAGACCACATCCTCTTCACCCTAAAGCCGTGTAGGTAATGAGATGGGAGGTTATGGGCGGGATGGGAGGCACTTCTGAGTGGAGCAGCTCTAGATGTCGTGGGTAAACATCCGTGGGAACAAGATGCTTAATTGATGTCATTTAAATTTTATTTGCAATATAGCACACAATACTTTAGCACCAGTGGAAACACTAATTTGCATTTGAGTGGGTGAGTGTGCAGCCGCGAGCTGTAATCTGACTGCAAGCACAAAGATTAGAAAGGAATTTTGCATGCAGCTACTGTCGTGTGCATAAGTGACCACAGTTTAAATGTTTCCTTGAAGTTCAAAAAGAGATTTTCAGATTTTTCTCTCAGTGTTATCTTTCATTGTCCAATTTTAGCACACTATTCAAAGCCCACTCTAACCTTATGTGGTCAGCCACTTCATAGATGAGTTGCTGTGGCTTCTAAATGCTTCCACTTTGCATTAATACCACTTGCGGTTAATTGTGGAATATCAAGGAAGGAAAAGAACTTCACACACTAGCTTGTTGCAATGCTAGCATACAATGAATTCAGTGAGCAATTCTTATACAAATGTTTGTAAAGGCAGACCTCATGGATGCTTGATTTTTAATTTATTTTACCTGAAACAATCAGACTGAAAACACCTGAATTCAAAGATTAAGAAGTGTGGCCTAATATTTGTGTCCATGTAGTGTATTTAACACACACACACACACACACACACACACACACACACACACACACACACACACACACAAAATTCTGAAATGAATGTTTTTCTTACCAAGTTTATGATTGCACAACTTTTTGTTGTCAAAACTGTCCAATGATAGACAATGATAGACAAAAGCACCTTAAAATCTACTTAAAACTTTAGTATTGTAACCCCAAATGCAATCTTTCCTGTTGCCTAAACTTTGGTGCTTAACAATACTCGAGTAGTTTTAGAAACTAAACAGCGAGTAAAAGCAAAAGTATACAAACATTAGTTCTGGAATGCAATCTGAACCATTTTCCTCACCTTAACCAACCGCCTCTTCTTACCTTGAGCAGTCTTTGTCACTTTTTCAGGGTTGAAACACTAAAAACCCCCACAGATGATAGAATTTTATTTCACAAACTGTAATCAAACTATGTTGTCTGCTGTTATACCAACACACTGAATGTTTAGCGGCTATACTGAGAAGAGCATAATGGGAAGAGATCATAGAGAGACGGCATAAAACGGACACTGTGGGAGAAGGAAAACACAATTTAACAGCATGCAATAGTAGTGAAATGCATGGGAAGGGCCTCCAGCAGCCTGAACATACTGCAGGAAAACTAAGGGAGGACTCGGGGTCACCTGATCCAGCCATAACTACAAGCTTTATTTAAAAAAGTAGCTATAAGTCTCATCTCAAAGGTAGAGAGGGCATCTGTCTCCTGAATCCTGCTTATCCTTAGCTCAGTGGTAAGCTAAGACACTGTGTCCACATCCTGTCTTCAGCAGGGGAAAACAGTGACAAGCCTGTCTGCTAGAGCCAAACACTCTCCATCTGAACATCACTTGGGTCAGAGCCAGTACACTGTCAAAACTTTGAGCTTCAAGCATATTATTAAGGTATGCAACACCTTTTCCAGTGCCAAGTTTGTCATATGGAAAAACCCTCATGAGCCAGCATCCTGGTTCTGATTAATAGTTTTTTATAGCGCAGCACGATGCAAGTATCCCATTGTGACTGACATTTTACATTAGTACACCACATGTAGAATTAGAAAACTCGTGATAACTGGCTTTAACTGAACAGAAATGCAACCGGGTAGCGCTGCTGGCAAACATTTCCAATTGTTCTAGTGAAACCAGCACTGAAAGTTTGAATGCTAGAGTGCAATACATGTTGAGATGAGTATATTTTGTGGTGAAAAAGATGCCAGCTGAGGACAAGGCAGCGGGAAGGAGAGCAGAAGAGAGCTGGCTGTTAGCAGACATAATGGGAACCAGACCTGCTGGCAGAGAGGTAATTAAACTGCGCAGAACAATGGCGTCACCACTCATAAACTCCTCTAAAGAAGTTTTTACCTCCTAACTCTTTTCCAGTTGACTTCCACGTAACAAGCGATAAAACTGAACAGTGTCAGGATTTTTCTTATTTCAGCTTAATGTCATTAATTGCTTTGAAAAAGTATAATAGTGAATATCTTAATGAAGACTGTGAACTTGTGTTAAATCTTTGCTGTTCTTTTTCCTTTTTATGTCCTTGTTTGGATTTAAGTTTTTCTCATTGTCTACGAGATATCTAAAATTCAAAGTTCAAGAAATCCAGTGAATTTTTTTGCCACTTTAGATATTAAACTAAACAATTATTAAAGCTACTTCCTGCTGTATTTGCACTTCCTGTCTTTATTGGTTTTCCTATCAGTTTTCCTTCCTTCCTCAGTTGCCCTGTGCTCGTTAGTGTCACCAATTTCAATTCAGTCTCCTCAGTCAATACATTACAGTTTTTCCCTTACACCTTGATAAATTATCTTGTATTCATATGCTTTTTGTTGTGAAACATTCCAGCCATTTTTAGTATTCCGTGTGGATTTTTTCCTACCTCTCTTTGACGGCTGCTGGATTGTTTCCTGGATTTTATGGTTTTGCGTACATCTACTGCTCATCTCTGGTTTAAAGTTGTACAATTTTGGACTTTTATCTTGCATTCAGGTCCACTAGGTATCTCATCAGGTCTACAGTGATCAGTCTAGTGTAGAGTTCATTTAACATCCACCTTTTTATTAAGTTTATTTTATTAATAGAATTTTCACCTATTGAGAAAACGCAACCCAAACAAAATGAAAAGTACATTTGTTGAAAAGACATTGTAATCCCAAAAATAATGCACAAGATGTCATTTAAAAGGCAACATCTCATAGCTTTTTAAAATCTAATTTATTCTATGTAAAAATAGTGTACTGCATGAAATAAGTACAGGAGATAAGTCACATGTCATTTATTTCCTGTGCCAACTTGAGGGCTGGCAATTTAATTTGCCAGATCTGGTGATTTTTCTCAGCTCGACTAAGTCTTACCCTTTTCCTTTTTGTAACCCAGGGATGGAAATTTCAAGATGTCTCTGACAAACAGTGCTGTGATACAAAGACAGCAAGTGAGACTTATCCTTTTTCAAAGGAAATGGTTAGCTTTTGCTTTCAATTTTAAGACTGTTGATAATGTGATGTCACTTAGTTTCAGAGGTCACATTAGGTATCGATATAATATGGACTGTAGGTATTAAATGGACTAGTAACACTCACCAACCTTGAATTTCCCTGGAAGGAAGCACTGGTCAATCTTCTGCAGACCATCCTGATGTTGGGCTGTAACTGCAGTGGACATGGAGTAAATACGCTTTCCAGTGCTGGCTTCTCTATCAAGTCTTCTCAGGAGTCCTTCAACCAAGAGGGGGAGTCTGTTGAGTAGAAGGTGTTTATTGTTCCTTTGCAGTTTCCTGACTGACAAGTTGCTGGACTTGGCAGGCTTGATTTCCTTCTGGGCCAGGGATAGATGCTCCTCCAGACTTTTAACCAATCTAGAGGTACAAGCTTGTGTCTAGAGAAAAGTGGTAAAATAATCCATGTAGCAACAGATGGCTGGGAGTTGTTGGTCTGACAGGGATCTACCCTCTCTCACAGTCTGTCTTGTACCTATCAGGATAATCTGGCCATAAAGAGAGCAGTACTTGTTACTTGCTGCATTTGGCTATCTGGATGTGCTCCTACATCATTGTGGAGTATAGGGAACCCTGGGACACCTGCCTGCTCACAACTAGTATTGAAGTAGTTATTTGCCAGGATTTAAATGGTTCAGTTGAGAGAAGATCTTTCCCTCCACATTCAACAGAGCAATGCCTCTGAACTGGTTACAGTTTTGGGAAACCTTAAGTGAGAAAGAGACTTTTCCAAACACCTCTCATAAAGTTTCATGATCAGTTGAGCAGCTTGAAGGGTACACTGATAGATCCAGGTTCCGATGATGCTCTTGCTCATTCTATTATCTGTTTGACCTCCACTTTGAAGGAGTGGTATCAAACTCAGGTGGACTGGGAACTGCCTGGTTATTGAAGGGGTCTTGCATTTGAACTACTTCACAGCTGGTCTTTAGTGTAACACTCCAGCTGCATGGCCTTGGTATGGCATGGAAAAACCTTCCCCTCGCTCTCTGCACTTCTTGATCTTTCAGTTATCTTGAGGTGCTAAAGCCTTTCACTGATCTTTCCCAGGTTCCTAAGCCTTTTTCCCCCCTCGGCTTTCCTCCATGACTTCCTCAGAAGGCAACATTCTTTGGCCAGCTGTAGGATTTCCCTCTTGTCTTTTGCTTTGTCTGGAACAGTGGTTCTTTTAGGCATGTCTCCAAATTGGCTTTCCCCTTCCACATAGACGAGATGACAAAATATGTAGCATCTGAGCTGTTTCTTAGCACTTTCTTCAGGACAATAGGTAAGCAGTCATCAAAGCATAGTCAAGCTTCCTTGTTGCTAGCCTGTGGCGATTTGACCTTGGGTTTCCAGAAGAAGTTTTGATGGTCCTTTTGTGCGCAGGGTGTTGTGGGTCTACTGCTGCGAATCATCTTGATAATTACCAGGTGGGAAAGCTGTTCTTCTCCTCCACCAGCCATAGCAAGAAAGATCAGTGGTCAATCTTGGTTTCTGTGGGTTTTCATTAGCACAGAAACCAAGCTTAGCATATCTTTATGCTAAGCTTCTAAAAATAAATAAATAAATATCCTTTTTTAAAATATCTTGTTATGCCTGGTGGAGTAGAAGAACGGCTTTCCTAGCAGGTCTTACAGCGTTATCAGGATAATATATATAATATAGATATTGAAACAGATTTTAATCAGGTTCATACAGTTGTTGATGGATTATTTCTTAGTTGCACTGCAGCATTGGTTATGTGTATAGTATGCCAACACACAAGCCATCTTTGGGTCTTTTGATAGGAGAAAATGTGTAGTGGAAAACGGCATCAAGTTTAATCCCTATATTAAACTCTAACTTTCCCTTTAGGTTAGGCTTTGCTTTTTTTAGAGGACGAGGAAATGCTGATTATAGGCTAAACCTCAGTCACTTGCACTTTTCTTTTCTACTATAAAAGTGAAAGCCTGCTGTTGTACCCGTGTGTGTGTGTGTGTGTGTGTGTGTGTGTGTGTGTGTGTGTGTGTGTGTGTCAGTCACCGTGATGAGGGTGTCAGGGTTCAGGGGGCATCAGAGGGGTGCAGGTCACGACCTGCCGTGTCATGCTCTAATTGTGATTGTCATATTGATGGAGAGGGAAAGGGCTGGAGAATTGGAGAGCTAACATAAATTGTAATGATAGATACTGGGGCGTGAGTATCAGTGTCTGAGTGTTTGTGTGGGAGTGTGCGCATGTTTCTGCTTTATCTGTGTGTGTGTGTGTGTGTGTGTGTGTGTGTGTGTGAGAGAGAGAGAGAGAGAGAGAGAGAGGGAGCGATAGAGAGAGGGTTTTGTGTGTTTGGAGGCGGAAGAGAGTGAGTTATTTTGTCCCGGGGCAAACGGAAACCATTGTTTAAGCCGCAGCTCTTGTCTTATAAGTGTTTGCTGTTGTGGGAATGCTGTGGTTTTGGAGTCACAGAACAATCAGTAGAGTCGCACTAACAGAGAAACAAAGTAAGTAGGGGGAGGAAATCAGATGGAGGGAAGAGGAACGAGAGAGAAAGGTAGAGCTGCAGAAACAAAAGACAGTGTGAGGAAAGTATAAGATGGAGCAGAAAGAATTCGTTGGAGTACATTCAAAAGACAGACACTTAAAAAGACAGAAAAAATGGAGGCCAGACAAGAAGGGAAGTTATTCCTCCCATGCCTGTCATCTTTCTCAACCTCGGGCCGTGCGTATCCTCAGGCCATCCCGCCGTTGGAATTTACAGTCCGATGGGCCTGCCTGCTAATAAAACACATGTGGGCTTGTAGAGGAATGGGGAGGGACAGGGGCCTGCGAACAACCTCTCTCTGTGTCCATGCACTCACACTATAGCGCATGCGCACACACACACACACACACACACACACACACACACACACACACACATGCACAGGATTCATAGATTCATATTCATATTTACCTGTTTATGCATATGTAAACTTGTAACCTCAATCAGCACTGGGAAAGCTTCTGTTTCTTTGTCTGTTGCTACTGCTGTGATTTGTTGTAATGAATAACTGTATGTATATAAAGACATACAACATTTAATATTGTGTACATTGTATACAGTAGTTTCCAATTTCATTGACCTTGGCTACAACTATGTTATATAAACCACTCTAAACAACTGAATATACACATGCAATGATGGCTTGCATGTGTATGTTGTGGAGTGTTTGATTTGTCCCTTTACCAGCGAATTATAAATGCTTAAAAAACAGCTCTGGGCTCAATTAAAGCTCCACATTCCCAATTTGTATTGTGAATCATTGGGAGATTGGACTACAAATGTTCCACACATGTAATTGATTTCTGCAGCAGGCAGAGCATTGAGCAATAGCCAAAACAAAGTGGCCTAATAGTCCAAATGAAATCAGTCTTGTGCGTCTTTCCTGTGCTTGTAACAAATAATGACTGACAAGAAAAACACATGCAACGCACAAAACTCGGTCTTAGTGTTTACTCTCCTAATCATGAATGTAAATGCAAGAGATCGCCGTCTTGCTTCTCTCCTGCTTTTCCTCTTTCTTTGCCTTCTCCTGTTATATCCTCCTCTCTCTTTGTAATTCATCCCCCAGCTGTCCACAAAAACTTCCTTGCCATACAGAAATACTCAAACATTATCCCTGCTGTAAACAAAAAAAAAAAACCGTGCAATTAAAAGGTTTTATACGCTTGTTTTAAGTGTACTTCGTGTCCGACAGAGAAAAAGAGTGTATGCATGTTTGTGTCATGAGTGCGGTATGGCTTCCAGCAGCGGTCCTGCTTCCAACTGGGGCCCTTCTCAGTTTTGTGAGACTCCAGTGGGTCGAGAAGAGAGAGACAAAGATAGAGAGCCCTGTCACCAAAACCTCTCCAGCTCGGGCTCTCTCCTCATTAATCTACAGTCCTGAGGGAGTCTTGCAGAAACGCATTAAAGAAATATGCGCCGCTTGGAAAGCAGGTCAACATTTCTATCAAGTCCTCTATATGTCCAATACAGAGCATTCATTTAGAGCGACTAAGAATAGCATCTGAATAAAGAACTTGGTAGTAGCCAACAGTACAATTGTACTTGAGTAGCCAGCTTGTAATACTACGGTTAGGTGATGAAACTTCTTGGGTAAAGCATGGAGGGGGAGAGGCAAAAACTATAGAGATTGACAGACCACGTGACTTTCGTGCATTGCATGCCGGGAACTCGTGGCAAAACAATCCAAGTACCGCATCAAATGCAAGCATTTGCAGCACCGCAAAACGTTCATTCTCCAGTTCCAATAAATTCTTGCTTTTTCTTTGCCCCCCCCCCAAAAAAGGTATGTACAAAACGAAGGAGAACAATGCCGGTCCGTACAAAGACAGACTTGATGAAAAGTCAAAAAAAAGATACGAGGAAAAAATCAGGAGTGAAAGGGTTAGACCCTTACGAGCACACAGAGTGGACAAAAGATGTTAGCATGCTGCCCAACTTTCACCACGCTCATATTTATAATTATACGGTTCTTGGAGTGAGTGCACACACTCATGGAGTTTAGTAACTTCAGGTCACTGCAACAAGCCCAGGGACAGTTTACCGATGGATGGGTACAGGACCTTAAAATGCACCGTGTAGAACAAAAGACCATCGTACCTATCATAAGTTTACCAGTCTCACAAGTCTTCATAAATACACATTCGTTAACAGTTTATTAATAGGACTTTTGAGCTCAACAGTAATTAATTAGCAGTGGAAATAATTTCTGGTACGGATTACAGAAATGTAGCAGTGGCAATAATATTGTATGCTGTAATCGTACTGGGCAATTAGTGATACAAAAAAACTGTTTTACCCTGTGAATAAAAGTACATGTTTTTGTCAATGTACCATGGTAATAACAGAAGCGAAACGCAATATTATGTCAGGACAATTCATTATTTATGCACAATAAACAAAGGAGCATAGCTGTTCAGCGCCAGACTTGCTTGTAACCTATATCACCAGTTATGTTATGAAAAATGACGTATTAACTACAACAGAAGACTGACCTTTGTGGGAATGCTTGGAGCAGACTAACCTGTGAGCTGGAGTGTTCTGGGACGTTATATTTGCTCTTTGAATGGCTGCAATCCAGGCCATCCGTCGCCTCTTTGTTACTTCGGAAACATGGCTCGAACAATTTCTCTTCAACAACGTAATCCGATAACAACCGATCTCTTTACCCGTCGGCTTCCTGTGGCTGTCATGCGACCGGCTATTGCAGTTAATAATACAACGGCTTCTTGCCATTTTTTGTTTCTTTTTATCGCTGTGTAACTGATTTCAATTGAAAGCCTGCGTGCGCTAGTACCTCTTGCCACGAGTACCCAGAATTGTTTGCGGTTTGCTGATTCGGAAAAGTGCAATTTTTATCTTTCAGCTGCTTGGTTGAAGATAAACTGTCATTTGCTTCATTATCTGTTTTTTGTTTTTTTTGTTTTTTTTCAGGATGGCCTGTATATAACTTTCATAAAACTAAAAACCTTTTGTATCATACTTAAATTTAGGCTGCAAATCCACTAAAGCTCTCTACTATACAATGACCTAAATGCGCTTTATTTGGGCTGTCTTTTTGTGGTCTTTATTTACTTTAATTGAAACGTTGATGTGGCTTCTTAACACTTTCATGCACCACGACTTGATGTGTCAAAACTCTGACAGCAGCTTTATGACATGATGTGTTTTGATAATGAGATATCATCTGTTATGTTACTTTGGGAGGATGTAAACAAGGAGAGAGAGCACTTCCAGACCTTGTCTATTGTTTTTGCTTGGACATACACACAAGGGGGATGGGTTTCGTCTGGGGTCAAACTGAGGTTAAGTCTGCATATTATTAGGTTGAGAGCAAATAATTATACTGGCCTGGAGAAGGGTAGCCTAAATACAGACCTTCTGCATAGGTACAGAACATCTAGTCAGTCTGTATTTGATTCCTTTGCGGGAACAAACAATATACATCTAAAGGCGCCTGTCGGTGAGAGGATAGAAATGTTACTGTTTCAGGGCTGTCCCACTAACTGTGCAGTACAATGATGTCATATCAGTATAAGGAGGGGCTGGGTGATTACTTGCTCCCTGTCTGTGTATTTTGTTTGCGCATTATCTGTGATAATGAGATGGAAAAAGTAGACAAGGCTGCTGATGTGGAGAAGTCATTATATTCATTCATCTTCTTAGCTTGATATGACTAAGATAAGTCATCCCGGGGAATCTGCATCATTAAAACATAGACATAATTTCTTAGGAATATTTTAAGGCACATATTACATACTTGTCCTTTATTTCACGTTGAGTTGAAGCTGTTTTGCAGGTCCCAGGAGACTCAGGTCTGTGAACTGACTTCTGACCCACTATTGTTTCCGGTAAGTCTGACAGCAAACCTCCAGAGACGCTTAGGGAATCTTGTCTTTGCATGTAAAAAGGAAATGGGTATTAAGTTCATGGAACTTCCTTTTCATCGTTATATCAGCTTCACCCTTTTGCATTTAGCAGTTTATCAGTCTGCTAGTAACGAGGTGTTTAGGTGTCTCTTTAGCCATAGCCTAAAAAAGGTGATTAACAACCCACCCAAATCAAATCAAAGCTGCTGGGCAGCTATCTGGAAACATTCATAATCTGCTTCAGCAAAAACTGCTATCTATCACAACGGTATTAAGATAAGATTATTTTCATTATTCCAAGAATGATGTATCAACAGTACACAATGCTTAGGGTGTATAAACACTATTCTTTAAAAACATTGGTGTCTCCATCCAGCATGATCAGAACACTTGCTATAACAACCTACTTCTTAAGTGGCATACGCGCTCACTATGATAAAAAGATTATGGTATATGTCATTTTGAGGGTGATACAGTAAATGATTTAAGGATAATAAAGTTCTTATGTTTAACATGTACATGCAGCTTCTCTGCTTTTTGACTAATTTTTATTCCTGTTTAGGAATGAGCTGTGCAACATCAGAGTATTGCACAAGCATGAGTGTGTGCAGGGCTTGTGTGGCTGTGGTTTGCATAAATCTGTAATTGCTTGCGCCTCTCATCCCCGCCGCGGGCTTGTTCCACCCATGTCATGCTAGTGTAGTGTCAATAACGTGCCAAAGCACATTGTTACACACATAATTGATCACTCCCCACGGTGACGTGTGAAACCTGAGGACTCATTACCTTGATGATCTTGATTGGATACTCTCAGCTGGGTTCTATGTGTTGATGTCATGACTGTGTAATACTTCTGCTGTGCTTCGAGTAATAGATTCTTTTTACATGCGAACTGGTGATTGTGCCACTTCTAGACCTGATTACGAACTTTAATTTGGAATAATTCAGGTAACATTTATTCCAGTAAGAAGGACCAGGTTATTTTTTGCCTGGCTTGCTCACATTTGAAGAGCTACCAAACAGGACATGGTAATGAGATGAGTAATCCACGAGTCTGTCAAAAGTGATTTGTACAAAGGACACTGTGGTCAGAGGAGAGGAGTCAGTGCATTATCCTAATGCAGGATATGTCTTCAAAGAAAAGAGGTCATACTCGCTAAACTCGGAATTTATTATTCAGCTCTGACAAAGTGTTTTCTGTCCTGAGGTGCATCTGTTTAAACCTGTCCCAGTAACAAAGCTTATGAAGCAATGAAATGTGCATATGAAACTATAATGTGAACAGTTTCCTGCATTTCACAATGATAACAATGCCTATGTCATTGGATATAATCCCTATTAAATCTTTAAAATACCACGACACCTACGGTGAAATCTGTAAAAACTATCATAGCTACAGGTGCAGATGACAAGCTGACAGTTACAGGCAGAAAGTGATGGGCTTTTGCTCGAGGATGATAAGTCATCCAGAGTTCAGGCGCAGATGTCTGTCTGTCTCATCATGTCTTACTGTATAATGTGAAAATCTCGCTGGAGTCCAACATAAAGGGCACAGCTGAAAGAGAAGATTTTAAACTATAGGAGCTCAGCCTTCCATTTAAGGTAGAGCATGGGTGTAAACCAGAGGTGTATTTGCATTCAGCTGCAGATTGATATTGGAGAAACGGACGCAGCTGTAGATATAGAAACAGGTGTGGAACCTCATGTGTATCCTATAAGATGTTTGAGTCTGTGTCTAAGGAATTAGAAACCCATGACGGATTTAAAAAGCCTCTCATAAGTAGTCAAAGGAGCTTGCAAAGAAAAGCGTCTGGACTTCTTTAAGTTACTTGAAGACGTTTCACCTCTCATCCGAGAAGCTTCTTCAGTTCTAAGGTCAAATGGTGGGGAGTCCCAGATATAAACCTAGTGGGAGTATCCCCCCACAGAGGGACAAAAGGACCCCCTGATGATCCTCTAATCGCCTGAGCCAAGGTGTGAAAGTGGGTGTGGGTCCCAATCAGCCAGAGTTTCGGGTGAGCTCATTGTGAAACCTGGCCCCACCTTATCATGCGAATTCCTGAGGTCAGATGGCCCAGGATGTGAGTGGGCGTTAAGGCGTCTGGGGAGGGAACTCAAAACTGGATTATAGATGGCAGAGAGTTGGTGTCGTAAACCACCGCCTCTGTTCAGAGATGGTCGCTCACAGTGGACATAGATGGCTTCTTTCACTCCTCTTTCCAACCATCTGTCCTCTCTGTCCAAAATGCGAACATTGGCATCCTCGAAAGAGTGACCTTTGTCTTCCACATGCAGATGAACTGCTGAGTCTTGTCCTGTGGAGGTGGCTCTTCTATGTTGTGCCATGCACTTGTGAAGTGGCTGATTGGTCTCTCCAATGTAGAGGTCTGGGCATTCCTCGCTGCACTGTACAGCATACACCACATTAAGTCTGTGTTTTGGAGTTTAAATCTGGGACTCTCCACCATTTGACCTTAGAACTGAAGAAGCTTCTCAGATGAGAGGTGAAACGTCTTAAAGCAACTTAAAGAAGTCCAGACGCTTTTCTTTGCAAGCTCCTTTGACTGCGATGACCTGGATGACTGAGAACCTTCACAGACCTCTCATAATTAGCATACCATCATGCAGTTAGGATGTTTTAAGGGGTTATCAAACAGATGTATTAAAACAATAACTTACATTAGATGAATCTCAAGACATTTTTATGGATGCATACTGATTTTAAACATAATACCACCTACAATATTTCTCCACATTATCTCCTTTCTGTGCAGACACACAGCTAAGTCAAGAAAGGAATAAATGTCAACAAACTCAGCGTGACTCCCGAATTATTGAAGCCGGCGAGCTGGGAATGCAAACACTGTGGCGTGATATTGACGTTCTGCCAAACCAAGATGTGATCGCCTGGCTGTTATAACAGCAGCTACTGGGCACAGCAAGATATTATTGTCCACAGGACTGCAGAGACCTATTAATAATTACTACTAATAACTTATTTCTGCAGGGCAGCAGTCCAGAAGAATGGGGTTTTTGTGTGTGTGTGTGTGTGTGTGTGTGTGTGTGTGTGTAATTCTGTCGCCATCATTCTGAGTTAATATTGCTAAGTTGATTGACGGGCCTTATTAATTTCATGGTGATAATGTGGACAAGGACACAACTGCATGAATTCATTTAATGCTGAGACACAATGGAGCGTACTTAATCATAAATTCTACATGTGAATATTTCAGTCCACTATAAAGACTTTGCATGAAACTTGGGGCTTGTTGGAAAAATAATAAAGCATTTATGATTTGTAGGCCCTCCAAACTAAAAAAGAAAACACCCCTTCAAGTATGGCACAATTTCTGAAATGGTCATTACAAACATGATTAAGAGTTTATAGTTTAAGTTGGTAAAAAAACAAACAAACAAACTGATAAAAGCTGGAGAAAGACTATGGCTTGACATCAAGCTCCACATTTAGATCCAAGAACTTGTAGGAGCTATTTGAATGTAGTAACCCCTTTTTTCTGTGTCTGCAACATCTGCTGACTTTTATAACCTTAAACACCAATGACTAAAATGAAGCTTCAAATTGTGACAGAGCCTCGACTATATTTTATAGATAGTTGTTGACACTCACTGTAGTACCTCCTCTGTACATAGTGGTTACAATTTGAACAAAATTTTAAAATTTGGATTCAACACAACGCTGCCACTGATTTTCAGTCTAGTTCTTGTGTAATTTGCCATACCTCAGCCATGTTGTACAGTTTCCCTTGCTTAGCAATGGCTTCTTGAGACCATTTTTGATGAGGCTTCAATGAGCAGTAGATGGATCAAGTGAGGGTCAGATGGATGTTGTAGGTCCTCTGTTAGACCTTTGCTGTTGTTTTTTATTTCTAATTTCTAAGATGGATAGTTTCTAGACCTGTCACTTCTTTTGTCCTCCACTTGTCCCAATTCCTCCTATTATTTAAAGGACAAACTGTACACTATGCTAGGATATTCCAAGTTTGTGACTAATAGCTTTTTGGGAAAAATCTTAGTCTTGCAAAAAACTTATGAACCAAAAATTATGCCTTTCAAACTGTTATCTACCTTTTTTCCATAGATGTCTTTGTGACAGGCTGCTAGTAAAAACGGCTCTAAACTCACAATGTAAATTTATTTCTTGTTAAGTTCTCGAGTGGTGTGTCCCTCGAGTTAGGTGCCTTTTGTATGTTTGATTCATAAGTCAGTGTAAAGTGGTTTAACAAGCAAAAATTGAAAATGAAAGTGGTCAGGTACAAAACAATATATACTCCCCCTTTAACAATTTCTTGTCATGCTCATACACATTGGTTTAACCCCCCTATAGAATCCCAGGTAAGCGTAAACACAGCAAGAAAATCAGGTTGTGCTGTCAGATAATCCGCGGTGTCATCCGGGTTTAGCCTAATCCTTTACTCTAATTTACTAGGTTATTTATTTAAGAAATCAGGTTCTCACAGAAATAAAATAACCATGTTATTAACGTGCATGTAAAAAGGCAATCTTATTTTGTAAGGGAACTGCATTTTTTTTTTCACTAACAAAATGCATTGCATGCAGTAGTGATCTATATTTGTAATGGGAAAACTGTAAACACTTTTGGTCGTCATAGGAATAATGAGATCATAACAAACCTGAGCCTTTGTGTCTCCAAATAATCGCTCAATGGACAGTAAATCCACATAATGACCATGTGGCACAATTAATCCTGAATGCACAGATTAAAAAAACAAATGCTCAACTAATCCTGGGATGCTGCTGAATTTAGAGCATCACTCATCAATGTACAACAACTCTTTGTATTAATGAGCTCACTGTGCACCCTGTTACTATACTTTCTCACCACTCTGCCAAACTCCTGCCTTAGTACTCACATAAGCTCCCCTAATGTGGTTAATGTTGGCTGACTCAGCCCCCCACTCCCTCCAGGCAACAGAGTGATGTCTCTCGCTCTGTAGACCACCTTGTAATTAACCTGTTTATGTATAAAATGCTTTAGAAATAAATTTGACATCACTTGATGTGATGGATGTGTGGTTAAAGTCATGCGCATCAGGGCAGCTTACTTCAAAAAAAGACTGTTAAGTTCTGAGTGCAAAACAGCCCTTTTAATCCTACCGCTTTTATTTACCTAAAGCTTTGGGCTGCAGGGGGCCACGCCACCAGCGCAGTTGTAATGAATGCCACTGCAACAGCCAGACCGTGTCACACACACACACACACACACACACACACACACACACACACACACACACACACACACACACACACGCGCGCGCGCGCGCAATAGCAATCACCCTGCACACGAGAGAAAGCGTGCACGGATGCATGCACACACTTGTGGTTAGTCAAGCAAACGAGGTTAATCAAGCTAGCATATTTCAGACCCCCTCTTCAGCTGAAACTGTTGGGAGTGCCTGTTTTGTTATTACTGTATGCCGTCTTGCTTTATTATACTTCTGCCATTTTGCTTGCTAGACATTCAGTTGATCTTCATATATGTTTCTGCTACATTGTGCCAGATAACACACACATCGGTCTCTTGTAACCTTTTACGACTCAGCATTAAACAAACTTAGGTTATGAAACACAGGTTTGATTTGACATTAGCCTGCTTCTATCCAGCTGTCAAACAGCGACATAAGTGGAAGTCATGAATGTGGCTTCATCTTTTTATTTATTTATTTTTAACACCAACTCGACCATTTCCACTAGTAACATTTATTAGGGACAGCTGCCAGAGGGTCCCAGTGTCTCATAGAGCACATAAACATGCTGTTTAAGTCATTTCTAAATTGCTTTTGCATTTCTCATTTTGAAGAGGGCTTAAAAAAACACTATCAAAATTCAGTCTATTTATGGACACTGTTACTACAGCCCCGAATACAACACTTTAGTGTGCTCAGATACCCAAGACTGGCTCTAATGCCAAGTTATAGATGCCAAATAATAACTGAGCAGTTGTGATTTTCTTTATGTTGCTTTTATGTTCAGATTAGGGCTCTTTTTATATGACTTTGACCCCACTCCGACACTCTTTTTTTGCAAAGGTTCTATCCTGCCCACTCTGTATGGGATTGAGTGAGGGTAAAAGCACACAGGCCATACCTTATGTTATCCACAATGGTCCTTTCCCACTCTCCTTTCCATGACTAACACCCCCCCCCCCCCCCCCACCCCCACCCCCACCCCTCCGAGTATTGAGAATAGCTTTGCTGCTACGTGAACCAGCATGAACCTTGGGACAGCGTTGGGTTTCATTGTGACTCAATGGGCTGTGAGTAACAAGCATAGGCCTTTTGCAGGATGCATTTGGGTATTAAGTAATGACCTGGAGGAAACCAAGAAGTACCCTTGAAGTTCATTCCAAACACAAATAGGTCCCCATAGATTTCCATATTAAAACGACCAGCTTGACAGCAAAAACTAGCGTGTATACAACTTGGTACACAGCCTGATGGTTTTTGTTTGCTTGTTTGTTTGTTTGTTTGTTTGTTTGTTTCCCCCCCTTCATACCAGCTGTGCAGAGGGTGAATTTTTAAACCTACCCTTCAAACTTGGTTTAATCCCTGACATAATTTCTATTTTGTTTCCATGTAGATCAAAGGTAGAGTCAGACCATCTCTTACAAAGTGAGAAATATAGATCAGAAGAAGTTATTAAACACTGGGTTCCTGTTAAAAGGGAGTTTTTCCTTTCCACTGTCGCCAAGTGCTTGCTCATTGGGGGTTGTCTGATGAAGAGGGTTTCTTTCCAAAACATGTTGATCTAGCTGTTGTTTTAAATTAGTGATATATAAATAAAATTGAATTTAAGTTAATTAAGCTATTTCTAGTTTTGTACATCAAAATTTTATTTCATCAGGGCTTTTAATGCATTGGACTCCTAAAATTTTTCCTCTCTGTGATGTCAACATCATATACTCAGAATTGCTACTATTTATAAATTAAATCAATTAGCTCGTTAGGATATCTGGTGGCTATAAAAGTGTGACGTCATGAGTTTGAATCACCACTGGGGTGTGTTTGAGAGTTGTTGTTTTTTTTCTCTTTCTTATTATTTCTATTTAGAAAGCTTTTTAAGTTTAAGTAGACAGTAGAAATTATTCTTCAAGGCAACCAGAATTGCTGTTTTGACTGACAGGTGTCAACACTGAGCCTGTAGCTGATGGCTGGAAGCCACATCCCAATACGTAAGTGAGTATTATTTTATTTGCATCTTTTACAAATACATAAAGTGTCTGAAACTATGGTAGAATCTGAAACTTACTTGCTAGCTAAAGCTACTAAACTTACCAGTCTGCACCATCTGATATCTTGGTTTTGGTATTGTTCCTGCATTGTCATAATAATGCTGGTCTAGGAACAACATCACAATTGACCAGTGATATCTGAGCATTTAGTTAGATTTAGCCAAGAAGTTGATGAGTAACCTAATCTGTCTAAGCCTAACTTGATGATATATATATTTTAGTTTATATAAATTAATAAAGAAAACACTTGAAATACTTACTTAGTTGATCCAGAAGAGAGTTTTATAGAATCAGTAGTAACCCCTACCCTGCCACACACACACACTGCAAAGTTATAACATTACAACAGCCTGATTGGTCAGTTGAAATGTTGATCTTAGGCAAACATTATTATGATGGTGCAGGAATAACAACAACATGGGGATGTCAGATACACATTCAGTCCACCCATTCATCCAAATAGACATTTTTGGTTCCAAAAAACCATTATGGCTACAGTTAAAACAAAAACTGACATCACCTGGCCGTGTCTCTTCATCACTAGTGGAAAGATCAAGAAGGGAGAACGAAACCATTCATCTTCTTGCCTTTGTAGGATTTGGGAACGCCGTTTATGCATTTATCTTATTCACATTAAATAAATGGCATTTACAAATGGTGTTATTTTGAGTTATTCAGAACTCACGTTGAAATTCATCCATTTAGGCTGGAAGTTGCAGGGTTGTGTCTAAATCTGCATGTGTTTTCATGTTTTCTTCCCCCTCTCCTTAAGTCAACAGAAATCGGGCCAGCGAGTCAATGAATAGTGTCTTTATTCCATTTGGACGGCTTCAGCAAGAAGCTACTTAAAAACATTTCCTAGGTGGTCTTGGTTCAAGTGCAGCCTAGAGCAGAAGTGAATTACTGACTGAAATCCGAAGTCTTTTTTTATTCAAAACGACAAGATTAGCTATGCAGAAAACAGAAAAAGTGTTTTAGGTTTCCCTGAAAACTGGATTTGGAGAGAAACCACTAACAACATTAAAAGACTGTGATGAGATTACCAGATTTTTGCTCCAGATGAAGATGTGACTTTAAAAGCTGCAGACCTTTGATTGTGATGCTGCTTGGTAGCAATCGGTTTAACTATTGGAGGTGTCAAAGCAGCAGGGCACATAAAGTGAGCCATAATCAAGCATGATGTATGGTTTCATGTTAGACTGGGGGCTGGCTGGCAGGAAAAGCAAATCCATCAAACCAACAGACAACCTATTTAGTGTCTGACTAAACACTTTAAAGTTTGCTTAATTTGATTGACTTTTACAAAAGGACACTCCCAAACTAAATTTGCAAGAAATGCCTTTTAAATAGGCGGGGTTTCTGTTTTTCTGTCTTGCCAGTTGAAGGTCATTCAGAAAATAAAGCAATCTAGTTTTGTTATGAAAAGGTTACTGCATGTGTCACTCGTCCATTATATAGTTTGAGACTTCCATTATGTAGGACTGTTTCAAATCTTGATTGTAAACTTTATCCACCATATTATCCAATGCAAAATGATCACGTGAGAAATAAATGGTCAACAGAAGATGTACTGTAATCATTCTAGGGTAAAGAGCTGTCAAATGGATTTTCTGACACGTTAAGAGTGCCTAGTGAGATAAAGCTTGAGTTATTATCTTTTATGTCCATTTATAATGCCATCCAGCAACACAAAGTGAAGGATTATGAGGATTTAATCAATGCAAAGGCTAGAGACACATTAGCCCACACAAGATAAGCTATGCATTGATCTATTGCTGATTGGTTTTCTTTAAAAGGAAAGGGAACATCCATAGATGAGTTTAACATGAACAGGCAGAAGTAGCAAAAAGACCACAAAGATCAAAGAAGCATGACAGAGAAACAAAGATGCCATAAGTGATGTTTTAAAGGTTTTAAATCCTTTATTCAGGTTGTTGAGCTACTTCAGTGTAGACAACATTTTCAGTTGACAAATACAACCATTCAGGTTTGAGTGTAGCTATTAGTACGTATCTCACAACTTGATACACTTTCGATTTACAGGCAGTATGTTTGTCAAATATCTGAGAATCCATATAAAATAAATCTCTTCTTTTTCTGGGAACTGATGTCAGGAAAAAGCAGAGCCACTATTTTCTGTTGGCTGCAAAACACTTCAGAACCATTAAAGTAACACACGCGACCTTGTCAGTGCCTTTGTTTTGGTTGTGGCGAGGTGAGGTCACACCATGTTGTGCCCTCAGGCTAATGGCAGGCTAAATGAGCCTGGTGAGTTGCAAAGAGAGCAAAGGTTGGTCTCTGAGCTGATTATTCAGGAGACTGGCTCCTACCTGATGCCATTTATGCCATTATTGAATCTGTTGGATTGAATTTGATTTTCTTTCTTGAGCACTGTTCACATAAAATTTAGACTGTCAACTTTGACGCAGTGCTTGGTCTACTAACTCAAGCCTGTTGGTCTTAGGTGTCGCCACTGATTCCCTGTAGGATGGCTGACCTTCACCCCCCTGCTAGACTGAGGGTCATTGCACTTCGACCTTGGTAGTTACAAGGGTGCTTTCCCACTGAGAAGGTTGAAGGCCTAGAACCCCTAGGCTGCAAAAAAGCACACATGCAACAACTGAACATGTACATTCACAAGCATAAACGCATTCAAAATACCCGCTGAGGTTTGCTCTTGAGTCAGCAAAACAAACTCCAGCACTTCTGTCTATAATAATCAAGTTTGACTTTGAAGGTTTTTTTGTGATCATTATTAAATTTCCCTAGAGTCGCAAAGTCTGGCACGGCTTTATTAATTAGCGCAACGTGCGGAGAGTGATTTACAGCCAGTCTTTGGTGTCAGAGTCAAGAGTGGTGCAAATGGGTATCATTAGTCTGCAAGATTCTCTAAGTAGTGGCCGTATACGCATAATGAAAGCTTTCATTAGGAATCTAGGGGGATTGGTTATGCAAGGTGTGTGTGTGTGTGTGTGTGTGTGTGTGTGTGTGTGTGTGTGTGTGTGTGTGTGTGTGTGTGTGTGTGTGTGTGTGTGTGTGTGTGTGTGTGTGTGTGTGTGTGTGTGTGTGTGTGTGTGGGGTCCAGGTACTCCTCATGTTGTGGGGATAACAGGAGAACATGTCTTCCTCACCAGTACAAAAAGCCAATTGCTACATTGTCAATCCTTAAATTTTAGGGCAAAGATCTGTTTTAAGGTTGGGGTGGGGTTAGTCAAGCAGTAGCTATGCTTTAAATTAGAGTAAGTATTTAAGAAATTGTTGTAAGTCAATACAATGTGTTCTGAAGCCATGCAGACATAAGTGAGTGAGTGTTACTGTGTTTTCACCCACTTGTGTATCAGGATTTATATTTTTCATGTATTCATCACCCAGTGGCAGGCTTTTCTCGTGCATGAGCCTGCCAGCTTATGATTTTCAAAGGTGTTTTACAGGAAAAGATTTTTGTGATTGCGCATTATAAGGCATGCAAAGCTTAATAAATTAAATTTATAAAAGTTTATAAGAAATTACATAAAATACAAAATCGAATAGAATTAAGCTAGCAGATATATGCAAAAATCATTGGAAACTCTTCTTGGATTCTGACTAATCACTTTGCTATGACTAGATAAAAATCACGAACTGGCTTATTAGATTACTGTATATTGTAATGATTATCTGTGCTATTTTAGCTAACTCAAAAATGACTTTAGTGATAGTGTTGCTTGCTTCACTCCTCAATTTAGAATAAAATATCCCCAAAACGATTGCTTTGATTGCCATAAAAGCTTGCAGATTTCCCAACACACAAATCCTAATGACCATAATAATCTCTGAATTTTCATAAGGATAGATTGCATTGAACTTTGGTACAGACATGAATAATTCCCACTGAATGAATTGTCCCTATTACTCATGACTAAATGCCTTCAAGACTTCTAATTCATCAGACTCATCTGTACTTTGTGTTTTATGCTAGGAAAAATGGTTGTATGGTCTTAATAATGCTGTGTATAGCCTTTTGAAAAATCCTATTGGAAAGGAAGTGGCCACAAAACGTTTGTCAGCCATTACAATAAGGACACGTTTCAGGCAGAGGACTACACCATGCTAGTGATGACTGACATTGTTTTCCAGCTTTATCTGTAAGTTCCTTTGAAAAGTACAATGTAAACCAGAAACTGAGAAACATTCAGCTTCGAACTAAAAGTTGTGCCTCAGCACTGCAGCCAATACATTTGCTTTGAAGGCAAACAGTCTCTGTTTCCAGTTTGTGTTTCACTACCACTCAGAGAGTTGTTAGCTAGTGTTAGTAGATAACCTGATGTGTTTCATGCAATGAAACTATGGCTGCAAAAGCTCGATCACATCTCTGTTTTAATCTGGTTCTGGGTTTGTGTAAGAACATCTGGTTGGATGACCTCATGGCTTCCACAGGTGTGTGAATGTGAAGCAGCTCAGACACATATCCAGGTGCCAGTCCGTTTAAAGCTACAAAAGTAGCAATAAAATCTTATTATCACATCTAAAATAGACGGGGAGCCAATGAAGGGATGACAAGAACGGGGTGATGTGTTCATGCTTTTTAACACATGTTAAGAGGTGAACTGGTGTGCATTCTGGACTAACTGCAAGCAGTTTAAAGATGATTGTTCAATAGAAAAGTACTAGTAGTAGTCCAGGCGGTAAGTGATAAAAGCACGAAGAACTGTTTCCAGGTCCTTCTGCAAGAGATAAGACTCTACCTTGGCAATGACTCTGAGTTGATAAATCCAAACTGGTTCTTTAACAGACAATTTCTCAGCAACCTCTACCAGAGTAGAATTTAGTATCTCTGTCTTGAATAAAACCACACATAGGAGATGCATATACAGGTTCCCACATATAGATATTGTTAACAGTGTGGTGGACCACCAGGTGGCTCCACCAGTGAGAGGGCGCCTTGAATGTTCGTTTGTGTGAAACCAATATTAAAGTTGGAGTAAAATATTGGGATCTCTTGTGTCGTCCTTACATACCTTACATTACAACAGTCATTTGATACAAAAACACAGATTCAGTTGTCCTGAAGTCTGTTCCAAAGTTTTGGTGCTACAACCTGAAAAGTGTGATCCCTCTAACATGACAGCCTGGGTCACAGGCCTTGATGAGAGGATTGTAGAGGCCAAGGTCTCAGTAGGTCTGCTATATATGCAGATTTTTATGTTATTCATAAAAAAATTTACAAATTTCTAAACTTTACTGGAAGCCGGTGAAGGGAAGCAAGAGTAGCGTGATTTGCAAGAGCTGGTTAGTTTTTGTAAGTATAGCCTAAGTGCGGTGTTCTGGACCAACTGAAAATGGATAAGTGAGATCCATGTGAATAGTGAGTCACAATAATGAAGGTGGAAGATAATTAAAATGCATACTAAAAGACAGAGGTTTGATTTTTGCACTTTTTCATAGATGAAACAAGACTGGATGAGCTTTCATATATGAGATTCAAAGGTCCCATCATTTGATGTTGCAGGTGAGGGGAGCGATGTAATGACTGATTTCTTTAGAGATGTTATAGAGGCTAAATACGTCAACTTCAGTTTTGCTAAGGTTGACTGTCAATTAATAAAGGCATTTGCTGAAGTAGTAGATGCTGCTTTAGCTTGTGAGGCTTAACAGAAAAGTACAGCTGTGAATCATCAATAAAAATTGTAAGGGATGCCTTTTGATGTCGATAACCCAAGGAAAAACATGTATAAAGACAATGGAACTGGACCAAAGATGGAGCCCTGAGGGACCCCGTATATGAGGGGAGATGAGGGAATAATATGATGTTAAAATGAATATTGAAATATCTGTATTTTAATAAGAATGGCATGATTGTTGGCTGCAGATAATTCTATTAGAAGTAAAATTAAACATTCCCTTTTATCTAAGTGCATAGGAATAGCATTGTTGCTGCGTATTTTAAGCTAAAAATTAGGCTATTATTTTACTAAACTATTTGGAAAAGCACAATTTTCCACAGATGAAAATCCGATGACGTTTGCAAATCATCCTGCGCTTTTTGTTCACGAGCACATGGAACTTGCCTGACATAACTCAGCAAACACTCATGAGCACATGTACAAACTGTGTGCACAAAGCAGTCAGTTAACCACAGACAACACCAGCTCATCATCAACACTGAGTAGTCAGAACGATCTCTCACCTTATGTAATCTGTGTATATCCTGTAGGCTTTTCATGTCATCTGTTGGTAAATTAATCATTAAGTCCTGCTGCTGCATTGGCCAGTGTGGCTTCCGTTTTTCTCAAGCTGAGCTTCAAGCTGTTCCAGGGACAGAATGAGACATGGAAAATTTGCATTGAAAAAAAAAATTGTGTCACTGCAAAATTAATTCAACGTTACCGTTGTGTTTTCCTTGTTTTTGTTTTGATTTTAACATCATTCTTCCCAACTTTTAAACATTTGCCTATCTAGGAAATGCGCCAAAATTAGACATGAAAGGATGCAGCCGTATTTGGGTAAAATTAGGAGCTTATCCACAGGGGCATCTTCTGATGGCTTTGGTCCTTGGAGACTCAGCAGCAGATTTAATCTCTATTCCTGTCCTCCCTGCTGCTGCACACAGATGGTTATGGTCCTTCAAATGATTTTAAAGGTTCGCTAAAAAGGACTAACCAAAATGAAAGACGTGACCTGTAGAGAAGAAAAAAAAAACACATTTTTTTTATTAGTGTTTGTATTTTTTCTCCATGTAAATTCTTTTCGTTTCCTCTTTTTTCGCTCGTTTTCCCTCACAACACACACACACACTCACTCTGTGGGAGTTGGCTGCCATGGTGGCTGAGTGTGTGTGATGCCAAGGCTGCAGCCTGGTGCGGCAGTAACGGTGAGTCATAGCTAGCAAGAACACAGCAAGTTGCTTTGGCATATCATCATAACACGCACACACATGCACACACACTACAGGGATCCTGAAACCAGGTGTGGTGCAGATGCAGAAGCTTCCCGGATTCACGTTAGAATCAGTGGGTTAATTTGGTTTCATGAGCTTTCTCTTGCCAACTTTCCCGTTGTATATTTTGATATCTCTCTCTCCTCCGTGTAGTCATTTGCTCTACTCTGCTCTCGCTTCAAAGTTACATAAATTCATACCCACTCAAAACACCAGCTCTCTGACAACACAGTCCTACCATTAAAAACAGGAGCACCATCAGCTAAATAACCAAAAAGCAGAAGACGACACTAAGCCTCCTGGTCATCGCCTTGTTTACATATTTTTAGAGATGGTGGTGTGCTCGGCTGGAGAAATCTATGGTGGTGTGCCATATGCATAAATGTGTGCGTGATTGTTTTTGACTAAGTGCCTGCATGCGTACGTCAGCGTTCACGGGTTGCGTTTACATTAAAAGCCCCCATTAATGATGCAGAGATGTGATTAGATGGAGAGATCAGTGGCTGTTCAGGCAACCTGCGAATATCAGCTAGAGGAGGGCACGGCACCATTCTCGTGACTAAAAGCCTCATTAGACTTTAATGTGGTATGGCGAGCAGCAGCACAGATCAGGTAGAGGGACTGAATGTACTGCAAAGCAAAAACTTCTGAAGTGCGTCACACAATTTGAGAACAGTTTGGTTTGATGTATGATCATAAAAATGAGTTATCAGGTATGAGTAATCATTTATGACATAACAGAACAATGAACAATGTCTTATTCTTCTTTGGACTGCTCCTCTTCATCTGCCCTATCCCTTTCATCCTTTTCTGTCACACCAACTCTCAGCATGTCCTCCTTCACGACATCCACAAAGTTCCTACTGTCATCGCTACACTCCTACCTTTCCTCCTCTCTCACTGCCTCTGAACACCTCCTCCTCCTCCTCCTCCTCCTCCTCCTCCTCCTCCTCCTCCTCCTCCTCCTCCTCCTCCATCTTAGCCAAACATTCTTGGTGATCCACATTCTTGATTTGGCAAAGCTCTTACAATGCCTTTCCTGACGCACGACTCCCCATTTATTCAGGCTTGGGACCAGCACTAGGGGTACTCCACCCTGGTGACTAAGTTAACTAAGTCACTGAGCGTGCTGGCCTAAAATAACAACTGGTAAATCGTAATTTCTATACACAAGGGAGAAGTGAAATGTAAACTGGTGGCGTAACACTGAGTGAGGCTTGTGAACATTGATAAGATTGCACAAACACACATATTCCTGAGGGTTGCATCTTTTTGCATCTTTGCTTACACTTGGTCTGGAGATGCACTAAGGGACTGCAGGTGAATTAAAAACAGCGCTCCTAACAGTCTCTCTGTCTCTCTCGCCTTCTCATTGCTCTGTTTCTTCTCTGCGCACACACCTGATCCCACCTGTCTGTTATTCTACACCCAGCAGCAGACTCAGGGGATCTCGGGCAGGTGTAGCGTTACAGCACTGACACACTTTACCATCAGCCACAGCGTTTAGTTTGCACTGTTTGCAAAATTGTATGCGTGCTCTGCTGAGCTGTTATCACTTTGCAGGAAGTGTGGACGATATTCAACTTGGTGAGTCACTGTGTAAGACTTTCTTTAGTGAATCAAAAAAGAAGTTGGTCTTAATCATATTTATCAAGTACTGGAATTGTTGCTGATTATATGCAAAGAGAGAACGGGGTCTACAATAACTATAAGTAAGTGCTGTATTTCACTGCTTGTCACTCGACATCCTCTGTACAGCTGTAGAGTGACTGATTATGTAAAAACGATGTATATCAAAATCTATCAAAATTAAAAAAAAAAAAAATTCTGTTTATTGCGCTCGGCCAATAATGTGATTAGAGTGCTCTGATTTGACTCACTGCTGCTTTCAATAATTCTGAGAGATGGATGAAAGATGGAGCGAGAGAAGGACAAGAAAGTGTTAGAGACAGAACAATAGCTGGAGCAGGCCCACAAGAGGCATGTTCAGTGGACACAAGCCAAAATTTCTGTAAAAAGGGCAAAACCCAACAGAAAGAGCTGTCTCACATCCCACCCCAGAGACTTTTAGCCTCTCGCATGCACACTGCGCGTCCTACCCTCTCGTTCCTTCTCTTTTTATAGCCCTCTCCTCCCCAGATTTTCCTCTCGGTCTGTCTCTGCTCTTCCCTTCTTTCTTTCCACTCTTTTCACAGAGGTGATGACAGAACCTCCCCGGCACGTGTTGCACAGATGAGCCTCCAGGGCCCCGAGACCCACACCAAAACACATCCACACCCGAACACATGGTGAATGGATAAACCCAGCTGCACCGTACTCACCTGAGTGCAGGAACATTCCATGTAGTGAACATAAAGTGAGGCCGGGATGTCTTACATTGCGAGGCTGTAATATGTGACGCTCTAGTTGTCAAGCTAAATACAACAGGCTGATGTTTTGCTTTGTAACTCAAAGTGCAGCTCCCTTCAAGTTGTATTCTTTTGTGCTGTGTCTGGACCAGTGGTGGTTGGTGACTCAAAAGACTGAGGGAAGTCTGGAGGAAAACCAAGCCACAGCCTGATGTGATTTTACACCAGTTGGCTTCTCTCTACATTTTTTTTTAATGTTCATTGAAAAGTTAAGCAGTAAAACAATGGTTTACACAATTTAATTTAAACATTGTGGTTGCTTATGTGTCACAAAAAGCCTGTGAGCCCAATGATGGGTGACAGAGCAACCAGTATATTACAGCAGGGACTTTACACAAAGCTCTCTGACCTAATGACAGCCTGAAATTAGTGGAAACACAGCGAAAATACAGATTGTTCAAAGCTTGTCTTCTACTATGTTAGTTTTTCTGTCTTTTATGGTGAAAAATATTCTTGGGGAGGCTTCTATGGACTAGTATGAGTCAAAGCAATGTTAAACTCCCAAGTCAAGCTCATAGAAGCCTTAAGAAAATCAAGCAACTTCCTTGATTATACGTTTTTCTTTTATCTTGAGCTCATTTGTTTTTTTTGGTTTGTTTGGGGGGGTTTTTTGATTGTTGGAAGTCAAAGAGTGGACATTCCTACTATTCCTAGATGATTGTGTTGATGAAAGTATTAGTGCATTACTTTTCTGGTGTATCTGGATTGTGTTTTGCAACAGTGCTTTCTGACAATGGAGCCAGACCAACTCAGGTTCAAACCACAGAGCTCTAAACAGAACCTATATCGAGCAACAGTGAGCAACAGACATAATGTAGAAAAAGATGCATCAATCTAAACTGCTGACTTCCAAACCATAAATCAATATGATTTGACACAGGGCTCTGTGAAAATGCCAGACAAAATTTTACTGCCAGAGAGTGTTTTGTTTCTTCTCCAAGCAAATAATGACCGCATTATCTGGCCAAAATCTGCACTTGTTTTCGTTCTTAAGCCTGTGGGAGAGTGGTTTTCTGTTGGACCACATACACGTTTCACTGGGTGTAGTTTGAGGAGAAAGCATGAAACTCAGCATTGCATCATCACTGCATATATCATAACCTTTATGTTATGAGGTGCCGATCACTGATTATGTCCTGCATCTATACATTCTGTGCATATATCATCTGAAACATAACACTGCTATGAGTTTCTTTGAATAAGTCTGGGTAGGTGTGCTCATTCATACATCAGTGACGGTTCAAGTGTGTAACATGTGTTTCTTATTGGGTTTCACTGGTCTATCAGAGCCAGGTTCTCACCTCTAAAGGCCCTGGGTTTATGTTTGAAGGGTGATATAAGACAAGTTTGAAAAATAAATTCTTCTTACTGTGCTGCAAATGCAAAGATGAAAAAGGTTGCCCTACTCACTCCTTTAGGCCAAGTTAGCTAAGATCAAACTGTTACATTCTGTATAAATAAATAAATGAAGCTACTACTTAAAAAGCTTAGTTAGTTTAGTGCAAAGATGGGAAAGTGGGAAGTAGTTAAGATGGCTTTGGATCTTGATGTTAGGTCTAGAGACCAATTGGCAACCACTTGCAACTCTGATCGTTGGTAAAAATCTTAATTCCTTGACAGGTTAGTGAGCGATTTCTGGTAGTCGCTGGGAAAAACCACAAGTAGGATGGTGCACTATAGGCCTCCTTGTGACTTCTTCATCAACCAGTAACCGTAGTTTGTATGGAAGACACCAATTTGGCTGCAAATACAGCCCCATTTCTGGGTTGCGTTGTATTTTTGGAAGTTTAACTGCTGCTGGATGGTTAGATAGTGACTGTTTCCAAACAAGTCACTCTCTCCCACACAAACAACCAGTGGCTGTGGCTATCTGCTAGTGACCAAAGCAATCACAAACAGGTGCTCAGTGCAGTACACTCTTTGCAACTCCAAGTTGGTGGCAATTGGTGATTAGTCTCTAGGCCTGTTTGACTGAGGCCTAAGCTGACTAATGGCTAATGTAATTTTAGGTTTAATGTACAGACATGGGCGTTTAACACTTTTCTCATTTCCAGGGTATCAAATACTGCTGTTTTGTCAAAGACGCAAGTTCATCATCATCATCATTTATTTATTTATATAGCACTTTAAAAACACACCTGGTAGACCAAAGTGCTGTACAATACTAATATGCACATAGTAATAAAACCAGACATAGCAATAAAGTTAAAAAAACAATAAAAAATTAAAAATTAAAAAATTAAAATAAAAAATAAAAAAAATAAAATAAAAATGTCAGTTACCCACAGAGTTAAAAGCCAGGGAATAAAAATAGGTTTTTAATAAAGACTTAAAAACTGGCACTGATGCAGCCTGTCTAATATGGAGAGGAAGTTGTCCTTTGACACACCAGGTGTAGGCAACAGTAAGACAAGTCTCACTAACCGCTCATCTCCTATGAACCCTTCTAAAAAAAACACTTGCTTAAAGATTTCTTGTTTTTTTTGTTTGTTTTTTTTAATGTGCTCATTGAAGTTCTTGAATGTTTGTATCCCAATCAGAGTCTTTTCTTAACCAAGTATTTTAGTTTCTAGAACTATTCATTCTAGTAAAGGTGTGGTTAACTAGCAAACCAAAGTAAAAAGAGAGTGGAAAGCTAAGTAAACAAAGTGCACAAAAGAAAAACCCACAACGCTCTCAAATAGGAGACTTAAACGGGTATTATAATTTCCGCCTCCGCCAATCTGCTTGGGTCTGTTTGGATCTCAGTGACGTGTTCACTATTTGAACACAAGGGTTTGTCCAGATGTCCACGTGCCTGCCAATTTTTTGAGACTGTGAGGACACTTTACATTATCATACACCAACTATGCATGCACTCCAGGCAACAGACTTCAGAGAAGTATAACAGGAATGATTACTCAGCCGTGGCCTCAGCTGTTCGTGTCCATCTGTCCACAGCAGAGGATAATCAAGGCCCTGAAACTTCTCATCATAGATGTTTTGCTCTTAAAGTGGACTGCTATTTATTTGCATCCAGTGCTGTGGTGGCTGGTACATCAATGCACAGATGCCAAAAGGTGCTTTATGCAAATCTCTGTGACTTTAGTGGCATGTCGGCAGTATTTGATGTTTTAGGCTGAGAACATGTTAGGTCAGCACAAATGAGACTAAGTTTCCCAAAATGTTGAACTGTTCAGAAACAAAGAGTACAAAGCTGTAAAACCTCATCGTATATAAGATGAGTGTTCTGAAAGGCTTCTAGACTTATTATGGCAACTTCCTTGATGAGACACTGATGTAAAATATGATAACACTTTTCTTTTTTAAGCAGCAGTCTGGAAGTGAAAACTTAATCTGCAATGAAAGGACAGTTCTCCAGGACACCTCAGTTATGGAACCTTCAAAGAGCTTTTAGAAAATTGTGTTCCTATATTTTATCTCTCTTTGACATGTTGTGGTCTAGGGACTGTAGGGAGGGTTTGACATATTTGGCTGCAGTTGTAACGACAGGAAAATTCATTTCTGGACTGTCAAAGACATTTGTTCTCCCTGGCCTCCCAAGTCGAGAGCACAGTCCAAGGTCTCTTTTCTCCTCTCCTTTCCTTCCTTCTTCACAGTCCCTTATGCTCCTCTCCCTCCTCGCTTTCACCCTCCCTCTGATCTCCGGTCTTGCCCTTGGCTGACATATCCCCTGGATTTTGTGTGTGTATGCATGTGTGTGAGTAAAAGAAATTCCTCAGTATGGCCCAGGAGCTACGTGCTGTCACACACTTCCTCCCTGTAGCCAGAGCCTTGAGAAGGGGAGAGCAGAAAGAAGAGGGAGGCTTGCCCTGTACTTAAGATACTTTCAAAAAGGTGCACAAGCAGGCAAAACACCTTTTCCTGCATACATAGGAATATTCCACCTCTACTGCAGGTGAACCTTTAAGACACATAATGTTTTTGTATATAAACACTACCATTCCATAGTTGAATGACTGCAACATACCACTGAGGCCCCCACGTCTTTCTGTCTTCTAATTGTCGATCTGTTTATATGTATAGTTTATGTCCCTCACATATCTGTATTATTATAGTTGTATAGCTCAAAATAATGTTTTTTCTTTTAAAGAATGGTTCATCTGTTAACCTAATAAGGTGAAACACAAATAACACTATTACTTTTTGACTGTGTCAAAATATCTGCTCTTAACCCAGCAGTTGGACATTTGCACAGGATTTAGCTTTGTTTAGCTTTTATCATTAAAAGTTCACAAGCTATTTTCCTGCTATGGAGAGTTGATCATGTATGGTCATTGGGTTGGCAAAGGCTTAACGATTAGACAGCATCATATAGGAAAGGTTTAGTATTAACCCAAAAGAGTGAGGTAATCACTTTAAAATCTATTGGCTTAAGAGTAGATGGCACATTTAGATCAACCTATAGGTGGTCAGAAACCTAAATTAGACAAGAGTAGAACACAAACATGGTAGCATGGCTTAGGTTTGATAAATTTGCATCTGAATGAATTGAAAGATTTCTGGAGCAACGTTCTTTGGTCAGATGAGACCAAACTGGAAATGCACAGCGTTACATTTAGAGAAAACCAATCACAACATATTAGTACAAAAAGCTCATACCAACTATTAAACAAGCTGATGGAGGGGAGATAATCTGAGCTTGTTCCAGGAGGTTTGTAGTCACTGAGTCAACCATCAACTTCTTTATATACCAAAGTATTCTAGAGTCAAATGTGAGGCTATCTGTCTAACGGCTAAAGCTTGGCCAAATCTGGATCATGCAAAACGACAATGATCCCGAACACAGCAGCACATCTACAACAGAATAGATTTAAAAAAAGAAGAAGAAAGAAAAAGCAATGGCCCAGTCCAGATCTCAACCCAAATGAAAAGTGTGATGGGACCTTAAGAGAGTTGTGTATAAATGAATGCCTTCAAATTGCAATGAAATGACGCAAAGCTGTAAAGGAGAGTAGGTCAGAATTCCTCCACTACCGCAAGCGAGACTGATAAAGTCATAAAGAAAACAACTGTTTCAAGTTTTTGTTGCTAAAGGTGGTTCTACTGAGTCACAGAGTGTACTTTGTTTAAACTTTTTTTTTTCATGTGAGTATACTTTTCTGTCGTGCTGAGTTTACTCTTGATGTTCGTAAACCTCATTAACTACAGCTGGAGTCTGCTCCTCCTATGACCCATCTCAGTGATCAACTCCTGAGGATGACCAACACTGATGATAAGAAACAGGAAGCTCCAACCCGGAGGGCGGTGCACTGTTGGACGGACCAATCGGAGTCTGCGCTGCGGGACTGTTTTGATCACGCGGACTGGGAAATGTTTCACGTGGCTGCTAGGGACATTGATGAATACACAGACTCAGTCTGCGGATTTATCAGGAAATGCGTGGAAGATGTCGTCCCATCCAGAACAGTTAAATCCCTCCCAAATCAAAAACCCTGGATTAACGGAGATGTTCGCGCGGCACTGGCGGCACGGAGCCGCGAGTAGTGCGGTGCTCTGAACGGATAATTGGAGGTGAGCTTCCCTCCCTCCAAGACATCTACAGGAAGCGCTGCCTGAGGAAAGCGGGGAGGATCATCAAGGACTCCAGTCACCCCAGCCATAAACTGTTCAGACTACTTCCATCAGGAAGGAGGTTCTGCAGCATCCAGTCCCGTACCAGCAGACTGAGAGACAGCTTTTTCCATCAGGCCATCAGACTGCTGAACACTTCATAGACACCTCAGCTTCACTACTGGAACTTTAACATTATGCACTCCATACTGTACAGTAATGCCACTGTTCTGCACATGTCTCACTCTGTATATTTTATTTTATATATTTTATTTATTGTTTACTCTATTTAATTGTAAAATATGTGTGTACACACACACACACACACACACACACACACACACACACACACACACACACACACGTAGAAAAATATTTAGGATACACATCCAGAAATGCATATACTATTATATATTGTACATATATTTATTAGTTTCAGATGTAGCCATTCTTGTATTTTGCTTGTTTACATTATTGTATTTTGCACAACTCTGTTGCTTGTGAAGCTCGCACACAAGAATTTCACTCACATGTGCTGTACCAATGTACCAGCACATGTGATGTGACAATAAAAGTGATTTGATTTGATTTGATTTGAAGTTAAATCATCTTACAGTGTAGCCTACAGGGTAACAGTCTAAGAAATGAGGGCACCAAAGAGCTTCTGACCACAATTACACCCCTATGCTTCTATTCTGGGCCATTCAGTAAATTAAACAAAGCAAACACCAGGAAGAACATTTTAGGGTTTTTTTTTTGTAAACAATAATTTTTTTTCTTTAATTACCTTCTTCTTTATGAAATGGGACAGACATCATTAACCAACCTAAAAATGCATTAACTTAGATCGTAGCACATAATTTTTAATTTCTTTAATTTTTTCAACACAATTAAAGCTTATCCCATTTAAATAAAAAAAAAAATAGAAATCAAACAAAATAAATAAAGATCAGGTGCTATTTCCCAAGAGGGGAAAGGCACCTCGGGGTCATGTAAATCACCCAGTGCAGATCCTCTTTTTATTTATGTACACTTTCAAGTTAAGGATCTACATTCTGAACTTAATTGCACACTTACAATGTAGCTGATGGGAATGTGTACTATTGTACAGGAAAGATTGACAGGTCTGATCATATCTGTCCAGTTTATCTCGCACTGGATGATTGTTTTCCCAGAAAGACTAATCCAAAACCAGATGTGTTGGACACCAATTTATAAAGCATTTAAATACTTCATATTTCAGTGATAGCATCTCTTATTTACATTATAACACAGCAGACATGTACATGCACGGCCTGCCTTAAACGCCGCCATTAAATCCTTTATGTAAGCTAATTTGGGTGTTTTGGCCAAGCATTGACTGTCAGGTCCAGTAATTGTGTTCGGGAGAAAGGAGTGGGGGCAACAGGAAGCTGCAAGCAACGATGTGGTGACTTCAATTCATTTGAGCTGAGCTTAACAACCACTCGCCCTAATATGGTCAAAGACTCAAGAATTGAACAGTTTGGCTCTCGGGGTTCAAGTGCCTGACAAAGTGCTAAGGTATGCCAGCTATGGTAGCTGCTGGAGGTCCTGCACAGGTTGGAGGTAGCATGCCTGATGTGATGTGTGTTCTTACAGTCTAATTAAGGAAGTTTTGCTTGTGTGCGGGGAGAAACTAAATGTGCCTTGAGCTATGAACAACACATCCACTTAATGAGATTAACATTTAACCAGTCCACTCACTTGCTATTACACACCTGTAAGAAAACACACACACACACACACACACACACACACACACACACACACACACACACACACACACACACACACACACACACACACGAGTGAGTCAGGAAACTGTGTATCTTTATGTATCCCTGTAGGAGGGCACTGACTGTTGATTTACCTCATTCAACAATTACCTCTCAAAGGTGACAGGAATTTTAGAAATGAGGAAAAGCTCTGTTCCACTCTATTCACTTTTAGCTTTTCCTCTCATAAAAATACCTGAATTAGTTGAATTAGTTGGTTAACCTTCTCTTGTGTCAGACCTGAGTTCACAAAGAAAGGACCACCTGTCATTCTTAGTTTTGTATTTCTCTTTAAAAACAGTTAATTTTATCGTCCCGGCATTAAAAAAAACACACAGATGTAGCCATTTTGTGGAATGTTGTTTCAAAGGCTTTGATTGTTTGTAAAATGGACTTGACCACATTTGGACACAAAGGAGAGCTAGCGCTAACAAGCTAATAGCAGGTTATATTATTCACTCTTGCATTAAATGGGAAGCTAAAGTTGACAAGCCAAAAAACAAAACGCCTAAAATTAGGAATATACTCATCAAAGAAACTGAAAAGACGAATCTTTTTTTTCTCTGTCTGTATTGTTTAGTAAAACTGAACACAGAACAAGGTGATACAGTACTAGTAGAAAATGTATCTTCTATGCATCTGTCACAAAAGAGTTATACAGACCCATTTATTTATTAAGTTTTGTTTAATTAGGCTGAAAATGTTTCTTTCTTTAAAAATGTTTGTTTTAACATGGGAAGCCCTGTATGACTTAGTTTCTTGAGGGAGAACTGATATGTTTAGCATTTCGGTATTAGCTTCTTTTTTCAGGTAGCCAGGGGAACCACTGCATTAGCTTTTATTTTATGTTTTAACATGGGAGGCCAAGTTTGACACGGATTTGGAGGCAAACTCAATTAGCCATGAGAAGCTCCTGTTTCTCTGCGAGTAATGACCGTATTCTAATAGAAAAATTAAGGAAAAAAACAAGATTTCAGGCGATTACCTGGTGTAAAAATATATCAAATCAAACATGTGCGACTACTTTGTGAATACACTGTCACCACTTTAAATTACAAAGTCGGACTGCTCTGACTTTTTGATGCCCCCATGCATGCTTGCCGTTCTCATCCTTACGAACCGCACCATAACACACATCTGCTGGTGCACGCTGCTTTTAGGTGTTAATTTGACCAGTTGTGCAACTCAGCTTCTGGAATCTCTTTGCTCTGCTTTGTTTCTGGTTTTGACTTTTCCTTCTATACCAGGGCTGATGTGTAGGTTTTGTCTGAGTGGCTATCCCTATCATTCAGGAGAATACTACAGCGAGTATTCGTGCCCTCTGGTGCAAATTATACGATGCTTTGTGCAAAAGCATCACCAAACAGACCCATGTGGCAAGTAAAAATGAGCCATGAGTTGAAAATCTGACTTGAAAATTCAGACTGAGAACTCAGAAATTCCCATTCTCATATGGAATGCACCATGGGCCCGAGCATTGTTGTCACATTAACAGTGTAGAGGAGGTTTCATCGGAGTAATGTGTACATGAATTGCACTTGAATGTGACTGGATGCTGGTTGCCATTAGTTAGAGGCTTTGCTCATCTGAAAATACAAAATGTTTTTATTCTTGTCTTTGTGCTTTCATGAGCTACGATTGAGCTGTGTTGCCTAAATTAGATTTCACCGTTACTTAAACTGAACCTTCTCTGACTTGAGTGAACAGCAGGACCTGTTGACAGCACAGTGACAACAGAGCTCCCCACTCCCCGCTGAGCGCCTGTGGTAAAGACAGAGATGACACAGGCAGATAGGCAAATGACAGGGTGGAAAGAAAACATGGTTACACGGAGATAAACCTGAGTGACAGTAACTGACTAGACCTGCACGTATGTACTGTTAAATCTATTGTGTTAAAGCAGATATCCGTTTCCTTTTCAGTTAAGAAGAAAACTGACTCTGTCTTGAGGTTTTTTTAGTCACTCTGAACAGCAAAGGTGGAGGATGATTCAGAGGTCATTTCTGTGCACTTATTCTGAGGATAGTTGAAGCGTTACGAAATGCATACTTGATTCCCACGGCTTGATTGACAATTCCCCTTTAGGCCACTTTCCTCATTCTCAGAAAGGTCCTTTTGGAACTGGGTTATACATGGTCAAAGAAAGAAGTAGCCAATAGCTGTGATCAGGAAAAGATATTGTTTTCTTTTTTATGTATATTTTGCTTATTTTGCCAGCTACATGAACAATTCTGATACCCAATGTTTTCAAAGCCAAATATCTGGTTTTACAGGAGGACAGTTGGTGTTTGTAGGTTTCCAGGCTTGACCCAGGCACAAAGTGGCTCATCTTTCTGACACAGTTTCACTGGGTTAAATGTCACATAAATGCGGAAATTCGTTAGTCACGTTAAGGACACGGGGTGTAGATTTCCATTGTTTTAATGACCAGAGCTCATGTTTCAGGCCAGTTGAAGTTTTAGCTTTGCTACTTTCACACATATATACTAGTCTCCCTATTTAAATGCAGTGAAGCAAAACCATCCGGTTTCCCCAGTCCTGCTAATATGATAAATACAGCGCTGCATCACAGATAAGCCTGATGCGGTTCATATCAGATGTACTTTTACTCTCTCTGAAAACCAGATCTGCTGATAGGAAGATAACTCCTCTGTGCAGCAGTTTGTTATTCGCTCATTGGTTGTGACACTCAAGCAAGTGCGCAGTCCCACATCAGTGTGGACTGTTTTTAATGCAGCGTTCCATGGAGAAACCAGAAGAATAGGAGAATGGAGGGAGTGAAAAGATGGGATCAGAGATGTTAAACATGCTGTGCCTGACTTTGACACTTTCATCCACTCTGCTGTATTTCCGCGCACCACAAGGTGACGGGGGGCAGGATTTACTGTGCCTTTTGTGCTCTCCCCACTGCGCTGATCCTCACTTCCTCTCTGGCTGCATGTGTAGGCCTATAGGCTTACCTTTTATACCCCCTCTCCCTCTTTCTGTGTCTGCTGTAAACAGGCCTAATGTTACAGATGTCTGAGTGCGAGCACAAAGAGCCAAGCCAAAGCACAGAGGCCGGCTCTATGCTGCATTGAGGTGAGCAGAACAGGTGGCAAAGAGAGCAATCAGGACGCACTAAATGATCAGATTTCCACATTAAAAGTTGAGGTGGGTAAAGCTCCATTTGTGCTCAGTCATTTAGGCAAAAAAGTTGTTTCTGCCTCACTTCACTTCTGGTGCATCATTCTTGGCAGAAACAAAGTAAAACTGTTGCCAGGGCCCATTTTCATCAGTGGCGATCTGTGAATTCAGACTTTCTCCATAGCTGAGCTCATTATAAGTCTCAAAGTCAAAAATATGAAATGTGAATATAAGTTGTAAATCAAGCTGTCAGAGTGTCAGAGTGTTAGAGCAGCAGCCAGCAGGGTGAACAAGGGCGTCCATGGGTCCCTCTCTGTGTGGGCTGACTTACTGGCTGGCAGGGACAATAAGCCATACTGTTTGACCCGCTCTGCCTGTCACACTGCCAACTTCACCGACATTCAAACAGCTATCCTCTCTCCCCCGACGCCACGGCAGTGGACTAAATTCAATCCAACCACACAGCTCAACAAATTATTTTTTGACGTTAATCCATTTCTGTGTCTAAGACAGTTTTTGTAAACCATGAAGCAAAAAAATTATAAAAATTATATCAAAAGGCACATATGGTGATTTCTGACTTGCCAGTAGGTATTTTTGTTTAAACTATAGCACCAGTTTTACACATCGTGGGGGAGTGTAAACCCTGGGCAGGTCACTGGGCTATCTTGGGCTAACACATTCACACCTATGATTAATTTAGAATGGCCAATTAACCTAATATGCATTTGTTTGGATTGTGGGAGCACCCACAAGAAACCCAAAGGTATAGAAAAAAAAATGCAAATGCCACACAGAAAGATTCCAAATCACCAGGTGATTCTTGCTGTGATGCAACGGCATCCTGCTGCAGTTGATTATAGTATAGTAATTATATAAATATATCTAAAGTCCTGCAACAGATTGCCATCCTGACCACAGTGTACCTGGCCCTGTGACAACTGGGATAGGTTCCAGCTGCCCCTGAATTGAATAAGCAAAAGAAAATGGATGCTTGGATATACTGTGGGGGAAATAATCATTTAATCACCTGCCGAGTTTGTAAGTTTGCTCACTTACAAAGAAATAAAAAGCCTCTAAATTTTATGCTAGTTTTATCTTAATGGCCAATGACAGAATATCAACCAAAAATCCAGAAAAAACATATTGTGTTTTTGTATGAATTGAATAGTTTCTTGCAGTTAGTCACTAGGTTTGCACACATCTCAACAAATTTCCCACGTGTGGGACTAATAAAGGTTATCTTATCTCAGGAAGGATTTGGGCCATTCCTCTTTATTTAAACTCTAAATCCTTTAGGTTTTGTGGCTGCCCTTTGGCAACTTTCACAGATATTCTATAGGACTGATGTATGGAGACTCATTAGGCTACTCCATGACCTTAATGTGCTCCTTCATCATCATGGTCATGCTGGAAGACCCATCCACGACCCATCTTCAGGGTTCTGGCTGAGAGAAGGAGGCTTTTGTCCAAGAGTTAATGGTACATGAACCCATCCATTGGCCCCTCAATTTAAACGTGTATACGTTTTATACCCTTAGCAGAAAAGCAGCCAAATCCTAAGGTTTCCAACTCCATGCTTGACTTCTTCCATTTCTGAATCATCACACCACCAGTTGTCACCTTCTCACCAAGCTGATGGTCTTGTAGCTCTTTCTGGCCTTGTGCAGGTCCACAATCTTGTCTCTGACTTTTTTTGACAGCTCTTTAATCTTTCCCCTGGTGGTGGAGAGGTTAGAATGGAAGAAATTGATTTATGGACAGTTTTGCTTTATACACATAATGAGTTAAGATCAAGAGTATCTGTAATTGATTTAATGATTGATTGTGATCTGTGTGCCACATGTGTACACAGCCATATAAGTTTTTTTTTTTTTTTTAACAGACTGTTCATCTTTTTGTAAGTGAGCAAACTTACAAATTCAGCAGCGGATCAAATAATTATTTCCCCCACTGTGTTTAGTGTCTAACATATGAACATATTCTAAATATATACAGAATCATTTTGTGTTTCTGTGTCTTACAATTCAAAGCTTTTGTGTTTCCCTAGGTTCCAAAGAAGTGACTTGATAAAGTTGTGTCAGTGCGGATTCTAACTGTTACAGCCGGGACAGAGGAGCACAGTTCTTTATCTAGAACATTTAGTGCTGCCTTGCTCTTTTATCATACACCTACATACTTCCATCTAAGCAAAACCTCATAAATTAACCAGTGGGATGCTGAGCACTGAGGTGTGAACATCAGTAAGGTGTTGATGGAGATAAAACCTCTTGTCAAGTCAAGTCACTTTTATCTATTATTATATAGCCCCTTTTAAAACATTAGAAGGTGACCCAAAGTATACAGGAAGAAAGACGATTGCTTGGGTAAACATGTGATGAGCAGTAGAAAGAAGTCTGAGAAAAATCATGATAGCAAATACAGGTACAAATACAGAAAAAACAGTAACAAAAAAGATAAAAATTTAAGAGGGGTTTTTAAATTAAGAACAAATATATGAGGTAATTGATTAATTCAGAGTAACAGGGAACCTCTGATTCAGCAAAAAGTGTGGGACTGTGGTGGGTTACAAAAAATGACATCACGTATAAAAGATGTTTTTAAATGTGTGTAATCTTATATTAATTAAAGTGGACGAATATTGGTTTGAGTCTGCACTTAGAAGAAGTTAGTTTGGATCACTGAGCTTCTGAACATACATGCTTTCATTCTGGGCTGCGCAGTGCCTAACACTTCCACACATCACCGCAGACGGTCAGTTTTGAGTTTCATGAGGCTACTGCTTTCCTGCATGGAGTGTGTGATATACTGTGCCATGCACGCCACAGACAGGAAAGGGAACTGGGGTTGGGTCGGTGTGGGAGTCTGTTCTATCAAATATTCTTGTAAAAGTCATAAATTATGAAGAAGAGGTGAACGCAAGAGCATTTTACCGCACAGTTGCTGCTCAGTTCCTCAAAGGCTGTTTGTATGGTAAGCACTTGTGAGTTTGTGGTGGCCTTCTCATCCTTTATGGCGCTTTCCACATTTATTGTTCAAGGTTATATATATATATATATATATATATATATATATATATATATATATATATATATATATATATATATATATATATATATATATATATATATATATATATATATATATATATAAAAACTTTTTTTTTAACACCCAGCACGCCCCTGCGGGCGGTTTATCCTTCAAGCTCGGGTCCTCTACCAGAGGCCTGGGAGCTTGAGGGTCCTGCGCAGTATCTTAGCTGTTCCCAGGACTGCGCTCTTCTGGACAGAGATCTCCGATGTTATTCCCGGGATCTGCTGGAGCCACTCGCCTAGCTTGGGAGTCACCGCACCTAGTGCTCCGATTACCACGGGGACCACCGTTACCTTCACCCTCCACATCCTCTCGAGCTCTTCTCTGAGCCCTTGGTATTTCTCCAGCTTCTCGTGTTCCTTCTTCCTGATATTGCTGTCATTCGGAACCGCTACATCGATCACTACGGCCGTCTTCTTCTGTTTGTCTACCACCACTATGTCCGGTTGGTTAGCCACCACCATTTTGTCCGTCTGTATCTGGAAGTCCCACAGGATCTTAGCTCGGTCATTCTCCACCACCCTTGGGGGCATCTCCCATTTTGACCTCGGGACTTCCAGGTTATACTCGGCACAGATGTTCCTGTACACTATGCCGGCCACTTGGTTATGGCGTTCCATGTATGCCTTGCCTGCTGGGTGCAAGATGCTAGCAGGCAAGGCATATATATATATATATATATATATATATATATATATATATATATACATACACACACACACACACACACACACACACACACACACACACACACACACACATTGGGTGAATGTGCAGTAGTAGCAGCAAGCAGGTGAATTCTGTACGTTAATATGAATAGACATCTGACTATTTTACAGGATAGGCAATATAAACATATTTAAAATTAAAGGAATTTGGAATGTACATTGTGCCTTGGTTTAGAGTGTCTGGAAGAGAGTCCTGTCTCAGTCAATTGTATGAGATAATAGTAATCTTTTTTTAATTTCCTAAACATACCCATAAACTCATAGCTTGGAGTATACTTTCTAGCAGAGGGAGGGGGCGTGTGTGCGTTTCTGTATAGAGGAGGGAGGGAGAGGAATAGGGGGTGGGCAGCCCAGCCAATAGGCGCAGTGCAGCGTTAATGTCATTGCTGGACGCTCTTAACTTGATGCCAGAGCTGCGCAGCGCTCAGTCCTGGTGAGACTGCTTCTGATTATCTCTCTCTGTACTCATGATCATGCACTGAAAACATCATCACTGAGCTGATCCGGGACGCGGAACGGGACGGAGTTGTGCGTTTGTGCGGCCAGCACGAATGCCTCCACAGTCGTGATTATATTTTGATAAAAGGAATATTCAGGCTGCCCCGCATCGAGTTGTTGCTCCTTTAAAGGTGAGTGTTTGACCCGGTAATTCATTTTGTTCTGTAAACTGTGATATGCGCGTTCTCGATAGTACTGTGAAGTCATGGTTTCTGCGTCAACAAGAACCAAGTGAGATTACCTGTCATGGCCAAACAGGCGAGAACAAAAAGAAACGACTTCGTTGAAGCACTGTGGCATTTTTTCCCCAAAAGAGAAAAAAAATTGGGGGGGAATCTGTGAACCAGGGTGGGGGATTTTAACTTGGAAAATGTGCATGCGTAAAGACGCGCTGGTTTTCATTTTGGTTTCCAGATGTATGGCTGCCTCTTGTCACTCAGGTGGGCTCCATCGCTTTCTCTCTCGATCTGACTGCTCCTTTTCCCTCTCTTTGCAAGTTCCCAAATCTCCTCTGAAGTACATCTGTTGTGACACACCGCAGCCCAAAATCCACACACACGACAGAGTGAAGCCACATCACTCCAACCGCGCTAAACAATTGACAAAGTCAGGCATTTCTTTCATACTCAGCCCCACATCAGACTTTAATCAGCCCTTTCAATGGAGTCAATTTGTTACAAGATGAACATGTTTACTCTCCCTTGGCTTAAGACTTTTAACTCAGAGTGCATAAAATATAGTTAAAACCGCGACTGTAAGTCCTACAGTGACGTGTTAAGGTAATAAAGCCAGTGGTGGCACCTAGTGGTGAGAGAGATTGCTAAGATGCTGCAGTGAGAGCAGTAGACTTGTGGGTTTAATTCTGGTTTTTGCATATCGTTAGCTTCATAGCATAATTGCCTAAGTCATTTGACTAAGTCAATGACTTAGGCACTTATGCTATGAAGCTAACGATATGAGAAATCTTGTAAAGTAGAGTAATGACATATCTACACTGTAGTCTAAATTCAGACTCTTAAATGGGATATTTAAGAGTCTGAATTACTACCAGAAATGCTCTCCGGCCCATAAAGCCTTCTTGTTAACTGCCCCCAAAGTTAGTTGATCCAGGATCAGAGCAACCGAGGATCAGGTGACTGAGGTGTATTCCCCCTCTGTGGGAGGCCAGTCAGGCGCACTGTGCGCCACTTTGCTGGGGGTATATGCGCTGCTATGCTAAGCCTTTGTTAATGAGTACGTATCTGTGTGTGTGTGTCCTTGTCTGTGTGTGGTACTGGGTCTAAGTGCTTGTGGATCAGCATGTCCATTACTTTGTATGCTTGTGTGCATCCGCTTTTCTGTGTGTGTGTGTGTGTGTGTGTGTGTGTGTGTGTGTGTGTGTGTGTGTGTGTGTGTGTGTGTGTGTGAGAAAGAGAGATAGCTGTTTGGACTCAGGAGTTAAGCTGCTGTTAATTGGTCAGCCATTTGGACCACATGGGAGAGTCGAGTCAGGCAGTAGCTGAAATGATCGGTATGTTTTGGCTTGACTTCAGCGGGCTGCGGGACATGACACTGATTCCTTCATATAGATGCTGAACACTGTGGTTTGTCTTGCGTTTGTTCAAAAGAATAGCTTTTGAAATCCTCTTTTCACTAATCTTCTGAATATGCAGCTGGAGGTAGGGAGCATGACTTGTGTTTAATGGTTGTAAAATGTACCAACATTTAATTTGATCTTTTACAAGTTTGCTGCAACCATGACTTGCACTTTTGGCTGTCGCCCAGCAAAGACGTAGTATGAAACATGAGAAACCATTAAAAGATTATTCCTCATTTTTACAAGTTGTGTTTTTACAATTTAAACTAATGTCAGACCTCAGAAGACAATTACCAGCTGCAGTAATTTTATTGGTGGTATCTTCTGTCCTTAAGAGCAGCAGCAAGACACTCACTGAAGAAAAAAAGCTCAAGTATCAGTGACAACATGTGGCTAAGTCGCAAAAGGTGGGTTGTAAAGCGGCTTGCAGAAGCAGCAACAGCTGTATGCAGGTAGATTAAAGCAGCTTCATTAGCGTGCCCTACTTTCCATTTGGATATGTTTCAGCTGAGCTATCAGCTGATGTGGGCTGGCACTGACATCAGCTGTTATCATCTGATGTTCACTTTATCAGTTCAGGTAGCTCAGGTAGTAAGAGATGATCATTTTTAGTGATGCAGAGAGCTGTTGGGTTTTTTTTCTGTTTTTTTTATGCAATGAGGATAAACAAAGAGCAAGGGGGGGAAAGGAAAAAATCAGCATTTAGAGGAGTTTGTGCCTTTAATGGGGAGGTTTAATGGAATTCTTTTGCCAAAACAAAAATGGGGCTAAAAGGTTCATTTTGTTTTAACATATCACAATGAGGGGAGTAAGGAAGCCTTCTAGCTGAGGAGGATGTGAAGCAGATGCAAAGGAGATGACCTTTTAGGCTTTATTCAAAGACAAGAATGACTCCATGGAGTAAAAATCCATGTCTCGCTTTGGCAGGAGAGGCGGATTAGATTATGAATGAATCCTCGACTTCTTGTTTGTTCCGCTTTCACGAAAGCCTGGGCAGCTTGTTGTTTGTGGACAGCCTCTAGCTTGACAGATTCATTTTTCAGAGCGGTGTCTCTTGATTAGAAACAGAAAACTTCGTCCTACACTTCTTCATTTTCTTCTCACATGCAACCCAGATTCTCATTCTTCAGTGGGGTTTGAGTGCCAGAGTGGAAATCCAGCCTGGAGATTGTTTTGATATTGTTGGACACTGTCCTGGAAAACCTTTCCTACTCAGCGACAAGGGTGTTCTGGATTTAGAGCCACTGGCTTAAACACCTCAACTGATCACAGCAGTAAAGCTGCATAAAGAGCTCAGGATGTGCTGTTTTTCACACTTTTTTTTTGGAACTTAAAAGATTCAGTCCAAAAAGTTGCAAGAAAACCTCTTTCATGGTCATTAGGTAACTTTTAGAGAAGGGCATCCCATTTGAAATCCATACTTTTCTAAACATAATAGTTTATACTAGGATGGTTTGCTACTGGGCTAACATCTTCGAGGGGGTTGCGCAGACTTTACACCCTTCTTGTGTCCCAGTGTTTAACTTGGAGGAAAGATTGGCATAAGATTAAATAAATGGAACCTAATAAGAAACATAAGCACAAATGTGAACGGCGTGTGTGTTTGTATATGTGTGTTCATAAGAGTGTGAGAGACAGAAAAAAAAATTGAGCGACCTATTAGTAAGGCAACACTGTTCAGTCTGTGCACCTCTCTCAGCCTAAGACCAACATGCGTACACACAGGCAAGTTTGTTCTGTCATACTGGAATTAATCGAGTGTGGGGTTGTGTAAATCATTCCAAACCTCAGAAAACAGACACACACAGACACACAAACACACACACGTGTATACACACATATGCTTGCCAAGCAGCTATCCCCTGTAGTTGTGTGCAGAGGGCCAAACAGTGAAGGTCCAATTACTGAGCTGGAGCAACAGCACAGGGAACAATGAAGAACAGATGTTTTCTTGAATGTTTCAAAGCTATGAGAGCAACAGAAATAAGACTTTCTGTGCATTTTCCTGACGTTTTGGATACTCAAGGTTAATCCAGAGACTAGCAGATTGTTAAATTAACCATTATTTGTTTTGTTTTTTGTTTTTAAGTACATGTGATTGAAATGCCTGTCAGGCACCGGCATCGGTCAGGTCATTCATGTTCATGTGGGGGCTGAGACAGCAATCCTCGATCTACAAACACTAATCGTGATCTTTGTGCTCGTTAAGTGGTTTCAGACCAAACCCTGCAGGCCGCATTGGCTCCACAAACCTTGTATTATGGTCAGCTTGTGGAGAGGAAAAGTAATTCGGGGTTTAGAGGAATATCAGACGCTGAGTAATGGACTCGGAGAGGGAACTGAGCTCAACTCTGTGTCAAAACATGCAGCGGAGCTGAAATGAAGTTGCCCGCAGCGCTTGCTAAGTGACGCAAAGCTGAGGTGTGTTTAGAGTTCCCGACTCGTGCCTGTGAGTGAGAGTCAATTTGGCACCAAGTTAATTACCTATACACACAGCTCTATTTGATGATGATTAAAGCCACACACACACACACCTGCCCAGACACTGCCAGTCGCCAGCCTCGGCAGTTAGCGAGACATTAAAGGTGATGATTATTAGATGATAATAATTGAAAGGCTTTAAAGCCCAAGTGAGAGGTAAACAGTATAGATAGAAGGAGAGTCTCGTATAGGAAGACGAGATTTCGCTGCAAAAACCACGTAATTATTCCCCATTGAAATGACCACCCTGAGGCAGAACACAAATGATAGCTTTCAGTTTTGTTTTTGATTGGGAAAAACATAAAAAGGTCTCTTCCTTAGATTCTGGGCTCTTGTTGGTTGTTGAGGGCGACATCAATCACGTAGCATTGCTGTTATGATGGGAAAACCTCTTCCAATTTTGGTGATCATGTTTCACAGTTTGATGTTTTGTGGCTTCATGTTTTTGCCTCAGTAACAAAAAAAAAGAAAAAAAGAGACTGAGATCATCCTATGGATAATATTAAAGTTAGTTTTTTAGAAACAGAGTTAACACACTGTGCATCCAAGCCAAACTGGCAACTCCCGCTCTCTGTTTTGGGTGTTGGATACACAAAGCCGTTATTTAGGAACATTTGCCAGAAAAGAGTGTTATTTAAAGGAGAGAGCTATGTCAGAAACATAACAGTTACATGGTTTCAGGTCAGAGTTCAGGAAATCTTCTTATTTGTGAATCTGGGCTTGCTGTTTCAGAGCGTGCATCAGCAAACATGGCTCAGCTTCAGCCCCTCTTTCCCCAAATTGGTCTCATGTGTTTGACATTGTGTTCCCGAAGCTTAGACCGAGTTGAATGTCTCAACTCAGACCTAATCAGGGACAGCCTGCTCCTTTCCCCTGCCTTCAGAGAATTTTCATCTTTCTCTCTTCCCTTGCGTCGCTCTCTTTAGCATTTCACCTCTCTTTCACGTTGCACACGATCTTCTTGTGACTCTTCCAGGCCCACGAACTAATCACTGTCAGCCAGCTTCACAAAACAGGAGCAGATGTACCAAACGAGATGGTTTAATGCGTGGAGATGGTTTAATGCGTTGCGAAAAACACGAGCTGGCAAATTTCTTGTGATTTATATGATGAAACATTTAGTTATCATTACATTGGGTGGTCGCCTGTCTCTGCAGAAGTCTGTGGGGACATACCCTATCTGTCGCTGCATCTCCATGTTGCCTGACATGATCCCAGAGGACCAGCAGCCCTCTAATTCATTCAGAGGGGAAATGGCTCCATCCAATCTGATGCCACCCAGACTCAGGAAATGGCCTGTTGTGATAAATGCGATATAAATGAGGGTGGGGAAAATTACAGGACTATCACCAAATTTACCAAAAAGCTGTGGATGCTGCTTTTGCTTGAGGACTTGTAGAGTCACAACTTTCAGTATTAAATGTTCAAAACATCTCTAATTAATGTTTTTGACAATCACTTCACTTCTGTTCACAGCAAGCTGTATATGGAGATGGACATAGGCATCATTAGTGGCCTCCTGATTTGGAGTTTAACATTATAGCCCTTCCGATTTTGTTTTGGAGACCTGGAGGTGTTGCATCCTCTCTCTGCTGCTCTCAAGTGGGGAGAAAAAGAGGCCAATGTACATTCATTACCATTCAAAGTTGCATAGGAACGCAGCTTCATCTTAAATGACTTTCCCATCTTACATAATAAGCCCCTAGCTGCCTTTGTGTTCTGTGGCAAGCAATCAAGCTGTGGTGTATCCTTCTGTCGGGACCATTTCTCCTCCAAGACACGGAGAATGTACCAGATTTTCATCCAGAGAGGTTAGCTGATGAAAGCTTTGGGGGTTTTCCAAGTGCTCTTCACAAAACAAATCCAAACAGTGATCTGTCTGCATTTCTGTGTTGTGAGATCCATCTGTTCCTTTTTTTTTCTGCCTGTGAAAATGGGGTTAAATTACCACTTGCATTAATGAGGTGGTAAATAAATGTCTCTTGTGTTTACACGAATGACCTCCAAAACCAGACAGTAAACTGAGGGGGGAGAAAAAGAGGGGTTCATTATCTCAAATCAACCAACCGTGGAAAACAACATGTGGGGCCCTGTTTGTGTGTGCATACGGCTATGTATCGTTGCATTTGTGTGTTTTGCATTTGTTTTTAATTATTTGAGACTTTACATGCATCTTTTGGAGTGTTGTAGAGGAAACCCCCAGGACTACCCCCCCCCCCCCCCCCCCCCCCCACCCTTTCCACCCTCGGGGCCTTTCAGACATCTGGTTGTGGATGGACACCTCATATCCCCAAGTAATACGTGCTGTTAAGCCCCTGGGAGCCGCCGCTGTGCACATCATTACAACCCTCCTCGGGCTTTGCCTGGAAGTTCGCTGAAACCCTATCGTTTGGTTCAGAGGGGTACAAATATGCTCTATATCCTTTTATGCTACTTCCTTCCCAGTTCGTCTCCCATCTGTTGCAGATTAGTTTTCGTTGTGTGTTTAGAGAGCAAAGCCCATTGCTGAGCGGGACTGATAGTAAACCCAGAAGGTTTTAGTCAGAACTGTCAGGTAGGTCTGAATTAACAGAGAGGCCAACTGAGGATATGCCCGGCTGAGAAGAAAGACGAGGGGCGGGGGGGTTTAAAGAGAGAAGCAGACAGGGAGAGGGTGAGACAGGCTCCAAAGCCCACCAAACAGTGCGTCTGTTTACCCATGAACCTCAGGCCCGCTACTCGAGGGTCAGTGTGGAATGCCAACATGGTCTGCCTGTCCAAATTCAACTGCAGTTGCTGGGTAGTAGAAGGAGAGAGAAACAACCTTACAAAATGACCAGTCATGCCACTGATAGCGACTTTATTGAAACACACAGCTCAAAGCCACTTTCATATAGCACACAGCCTCGATATCTGTCACCCCCCTGCAACCCAAACTTGCCGTCAGAATGTTTGCGTTGCCGTGCCGGGTCAAGTTGCCGTCGCTCAGCTGTTCTTTTATCAGTCTCCTTTCAAAATCTCTAGTAGAAATCTGCACAAACGGGGCTTTGGAATGCGCAGTGAAACTAAAAGCTCTGCTGTATGGTTTCACATACACACCCTTCTCCCAACTACAAGCAGCTTTGAGAACTGTGCCAGCCCGTGCAGGCCAGACTGCAGGCCGAGTGTGACAAAGTGCCCGGGGCTGCAAACTTGGTCAGACCCGTCTTTCCCAGCTCTTGTGTTTCCACCGCTAAATTATGGGAAAGCGAGGGTGCCGGCATTATAACACACAGCCGGTTTATGTGTGTGCTTTTGTGTGTGTGTGTGTGTGTGTGTTGGTCTGTTCTGCTTGACTGATGTGCCATCCCTTCAGGGTCCTGTCATTAAGCCTCTGTGTACACAACCCCAAACCCTGGGCCACATCTATCTCTTATACTGACTTGATGGGGGACTTGTGCACAAACACACACACAGACACACACGCATGCACACGCCAACAGCTTTCCCATAGTAAATGTGATGCAACTCCGTAGGTTGTCTTGCAGGATGTGTCATCAGATGTGACTGTTTTTACATTTACATCTCCCTCCTTGTTATTTTTAATTTTATTTTCATTAGGAAATACTTGCATCTCACTTTGAGTGGCATAGCTCATTAAAAGCCCTGATTTATCTGTTTCCTTTGGCTGAAACATGTGACACACTGTAAATCAGTCAAATGGATACTTGCAGCAAGAGAGAGGGACTTTTTGTAACAGCAATAACAATGCTGACTTAAGTCAACGTAGAGGAGATCAGCAAAAATAATAAAAGAGCCTACTTCGAGCCAACGCAGCTGGATGGTTGGACTCTCATTTCTGTGTTTCCAAGAGCAAGATATGTTGGGTCCTTTTTCTGTGGTAGTTTGTCATCCTTAAGTACAGTATCTGGGCTAAAAGCAGTTTCTTTGTGACTTTTTCCCTCAAAAGAGCAGCTTTTATCTCCCTCTAACAATATTTTGTAGAAGTCTAATCAGAAAGGCCCGGCTTTTTTAGCCATTCAAGTGAAGCAAATCAGCAGCCCATTTCTCCTGTTAACAAGTACGAGATAACGTGGTTCTTGACATTTTTCATCTTCACCAGCAGTCACTCACTCACCTCTGTTCTGTTATAGTTATAAATATCTGCATATCTGCCTCTTTTTTCTTTTTTTTAAAAAATAATTCCAACCCACACACACTCCTCTCAAAGCCTCGGTTAAAATATCTTCTAGCCTGGCTTTTATTAAAGAAGGAATACATCACTTAACAATATCAAATTAGAGCTGGACGGGAGGCACAAGACTCTTTTCTCTCTCTTCTCTTCAGCGTGCACGCACACATGCAGCACTAGGATGACAACATGTTTGGCTTCCAGATGTATTCCCATTTTTCCATTGTGTTTCTCACTGATGTTCTAGTTCGTCATTGCAATGGAGTGTAAAAGTACTCTTATTTAAAACAGACTCATCACATTTAAAAGGTTGTTATTATACAGCTAAAGCCCACCTGTGCGGCCTAATGGGACTAAAATTGAGACATTTTCATTAGATTTGGCAGCTAAAATGTATCTGAAACGTGATGAATGCAACTGTAAAAACTACAGGAAAAGCACTGTGTACATTGTATACTGCTTTTCTTAAGCCGGTGTCAAACTTTCAGTGTTGTAGTTTACAGTAGTTTAATCTGTCGGTAACTACATGTGCTTGAGTCACATATCAAGCAACACTCCCATACTCCAAATCAGAACATCTTGAAGAACTTGAAGAATTTCCAATTTTGAATTATAGTTGGTAAAAGTAAGACTAAGACAAGAAAAGTGTAGCTTCCAAACCCAATGCCTACCAAAGCTCCAATGACATCTGACAAACCCTTACATTTTATAGCACTTTTATTACCCCCTCTGTTGCCCCAGAGGTGTGTAGGTAACACCCTGGAGTGGTTAACAAATCTCAACAGAGGGTTTTATGACTTTAAACTTAAATTACACTCAACCGGGGAGTGTCAAGGAATATTAACACTGATGTGGCAAAAACCTCCAAGCTTCTCCACACTTCCACAGACCTGATTTGCAGCAGCGAGTCGGGCTGGTGGGCCTTGTTAGCGAGGGCTAAAGATCCCATTTCCTGGTGTGAAAGGCTGCTGTGAGGTGTCTGTCAGCATGAATAGGGCTGAATGTAGAAATCAGTAAAATGTAATGGATGTGAATTGATGCAGGTCTCAGTGTGAGTAAGGGTACATGTGGCTGAAGCTAAACACTTGTGAAAACTGTATTTTTCAAGTCAGATTTAAGTAAGAGAGGTTTGTCCCATGGGTGTTGATGTTGATAACTGAGTTATATTCCCAGTAATATAAGACAAGATGTTTCTAAGAAACTAAAGAAAGTTTTGATTTTCATAACTAGGTGCATTTGTCACAAACCTAGCCTCATGGATCCCACCAGCTAGTGTACTCCTATACACTAGCTGGTGGGATCTATAGTGCTGATCCCAAACCTGGGTAAATGGGGGGCACACAGCGTAAAAATGTGTGCCAAATCAAACATTCAGATCAATCCACTGTGGCAATCCTTGGTAATGAGGAAGCAGCCAAAAGTACCTCTTTCTGTCTGTGGCTGTCAGTTTCTAGGTCTGCAGTATTCCTTGTTGTGTCAGGATCTTTAGGTAATCGGTTAGCAGACACTAGCCTTGCTTAAGGCATCAGTTTGACATAGTGCAAACCACTTATTTAAAAGCAAACTGTCTGAGCCGTCTCCTTATCAGAATAGGGAGTAGCTAATGCAACGGACATAGATTAGCACTGAAAGTTACCACTGAAGACCATAACCTTTGGAAGACATACTAGTTCTTGCTTAAAAGCATATGTTTTCTTTAATCCTGGAGAACTGTTTGCACAATCTGGTGTATTTCATCATGTATTTACACTTTACGCTACTTTAACATCAGGAATGATCTGCTTGAGCTTTTATGACAACCTGTCCTGCAGCATGTTGAGACATGCCACTGTCCTTGTTGATTTCGGTTTTGAGCAACCAGGGGGCGATTTCCTCCTTGTATTAGCATTCTAAGGGATCAGGTAAAGTGTTGCCCCTTGGGGTTGAAACAAAGCTGACAGACTGCAGGTGTGAATGACTGTTAGAAATGAGAATGGAGAAGATCACTGCTGGAATGGAGCATCGTTTGCTTTGTAAACCTTCCCTCTACAAGAAAGGTCAGGAAAAGTCTGAATTGCCAGTCAAGCTGTGTTCCAAAAGATAGAGAAATTTTAAAAAAAAAAGTGCAGCCAGAAAGCATAAGTAAGTGTGCTGTGTGTGTGCATTTGTGTGCAGCTTATGTGTAGTCTAGACTCTTGGATTTCAAGTTTAGAAAAGGCCAGGAGATCTTGTCTGAACCACAGTCCGAAGCTTATGCCAAGGAAATAAAACTCTGCTCACAAAGTCCTTTGAGACCTGATCAAAAGGTTTCTGTCCAAATTGCTTTGGACTTTACTGAATTTAGACCGATATTTTGAGCCAGTAATGTTACTGGATATCAGCCAAGGCTGTGTAAAAAGGAATCAAGAACCCGTGCTCCAGTCACTTCTCATTTAAAATCAGTAGTTTTTACCTGTTGTTGAACAAGATGGGATTAAGTTCTGTTTTTAGCTGTTTTTGAAAAAGCAACTGAATGCAGAATAACACTGAGTACTTGCATTTTACAACATTAAAAAGGGTCTGTTTTTAACAAAATCCCAGCTGTGTGTGATTTTCATGCATCTGTGCTCATGCACTAAACCCTGGGGTCAAATGTCGCTGCATAAACTCTCCATTAGCAAGATGCTAGTCATTAGCCTAAGACATGTGAATGAAGCCTAAACATCATCTATTCTGCACATGTCTAATCGCTTTGCAGAGACCTAAAACATGAAATATTTGCCTCAGAATGACTTACACCCATTAAAAAGATGTTGTCAAGCAATAAAACTACAGGATAATCTTAATGAGATAAAGTTCAGGTTTGTATGAGGTTTGCTGTTAAGATTAAAAGGCCAAGAAGAATAAAGCAACTTTTAATGTCTCTATCATCGTGTTTCTTTAAATTTACAACAGATAAGCAAACCAACACCTGTAAGATTAATAAATCTGAATTAAAAAGGAGTCTTTCTGCTCTGTCAGACCCTCGTTTCTCTCTAGGAAGAGGCAGAGGAGACAGTAAGGTCAACTGTCCTTTTATGTTTTCTTAAGAACCATAGGTCTCTGGCCACAAGCCCAGGCCCCGTCTGAAAGGCAGATATTTGCCTATTGTCTGGTATAAAGCCACTCATCTGTCCTCCATTCAGCCAGGAGCATTCCTCACCCGCTCATTGGCTGGTTTCATTATCTGAATTAAGTTGCTGTCTATCACAAAAATAGGTTCCCTTCTCTACCTGTCTACCTGGAATAAGATTTGCCAAGCTTTTGAAATGCATATCCAGATAAATATCTTAGGAAACTTAATGCACATCTCTCTGAGGGTTAAACACAAAGTGGCTTTTGCAGTGCAGTGCCAAGACTCCTGGAAAACTCAAGAGCTTTTCTGAAAGGTTTACCCTCTAACTGGACTGCCAGGCTCCGCTGTCTCTTCTCTCAATTTCAAATATCTGTTGGTATGCCAGGAAAGAAGGCCGTGCTGGCAACGCACATAGACAGTCCCATCTCTAAGCACACAGAGATCCCTATTCTCTATCGCACTTTCCTAAGCTAATTAGCTAACTGAGTCATTTCTCATTTGTAACAGGTAATCCGACATGTGACAAACAGCTCTTTTGCCCTCTCCACAAGCAACTTTTTCGGGGTCGCCAGAGGAGAAAGGCATCTTTGTCTGCTGGACAATCGAGTAAACTCATTATTCATTTTTGACTCTTTAAATGAAGCCATTGCTGCTTTTCAGCCTTTCACAATGACGGATGATGGCGAGCTTGTCCAAATAATCACATCAAACTTCCCTAGGCTCATCTCAGCGAATTCTGTTTGCATACAGATTATTCTTCTTCGTTGGCTTCATGCGTTATTTTTTTCCACCATGGAAGAATAAGTGTAACTTTTCACATTTGATGTCTACTAATGCAAGCGTCACCTTCGGGTGTCATTGTAGATCTGAGCTCTTTACACCTGGTTCTGCCAGATTGTTGGGAGTTTCTTAAAGTGAAGTATCATTTGACAATAACATCATTGTGGAGTGAGAGATGAGGATGGAGGGGACCCCTTTTTCTTGGTAATGTCCGAGATGGGCTGAACCCGACAGATCCTCTGCGTGAGAATTTCCTGAGATGGATGAGTTGAGACTTGAGGGGAAGCAAGGTCAACATTTAACTGGTGAAACACAAACAAGACCCAAGGAGCTGTCTAATGGACAAGCTGCTTTTAAATGACTGAACACCCCCAAACACAGAGTGTGTCAGGTATCGATATGTTGGCAAACAAAGACCCAAAGTTGCTATTATCAATATTTTTATATAAACAGTGGGTCACATGAATCCTTGTATGTGAAAGTGGATCATTTATAGCGAGGAACTCAGGAAGTCAAGTCAGGTTTAAAAACCTTTTAAAGCATCTTTTTAACTTTATTATTTTGGTTTTTAGGAGCTTCTGTAGATGGAAGGATTTCGAGCAAAGGTTTTGCCAGTTTGTTGGTCTTGAATATTCAGGTGTGCCACAGTCTTCCCAGGAGTGGACATCCCAGCAAGCTCACCTCAAGTTCAGACCATGTAGTGGCCAGAGAAACTGATTAAAAAAAACCCACGATTCCATCTCAGGCCCCACAGGCCTCAGTTGTTAAAGTTCAAGTCAGTACAATTAGAAGAACACAGAAGAGGTATGGATTGCTTGAAAGGGCTGTCAGGAGAATGACGCTTTATTCTAAAAAGACCATGGCAGCATGGCTTGGTTTGGGAAAGCTGCATCTGAAAAAGCCAGGAGACTTCTAGAACGATGTCCTTTAAACAGACAAGACCAAAGAGATGCTTGACTTTAATGCACAGCACCATGTTTGGAGAAACCCATTCACATCATATCAGCTTAAAAACTTCATACCAGTTTTGAGGCAGGGTGGTGGAGGGGTGATGATTTGGGCTTGTTTTGCAGCGATTGGACCATGAACTCTGTATATCAAAGTGTTCTAGAGTTAAATCTCTGTCAAACAGTTAAAGCTCGGCCCAAGTTGGCTCATGTAGCAAGGCAATGATCTTGAGCACGGCAGCACAACAGTCAACAGAATGGCTGAAAAAAGAAAGGAGCTAGTGTGTTGCAATGGCTATAAATGTGCTAAAATCAATTCAGGGTGCTCTCCATTAATATTAACGAATAAAAGGCTACAAAAGTGACTTACAACCATCCCCATAATTTCATGATATGTTGACTGGACATTTACAACAGATGGCACACTTTTACAGATAACCTTAGTAATGTGATTAAATAAATGATGGATGGATGATGGTAAAATGAATGATGTTGGATACTAGACGTCTAACCAAGATACTTACTCACCTATTATAAACTATATAGTCTTTGAAGTCTTGTTCTACCCTATTTAATAGTTCTCCAGGATTAGTATTGTACATTAGTTGGATTTACAGTTTGTCATTGCTGCCCCTAGTGGCCAAAATATGTCATCATGAGTTTAAATTAGCTGTTTAAATGTACCATAATTTATCTCAGATTTCTTTTATCAGTGATGCCTCATTTTCATCAAGTAGCATTTACAATCAAACCTTTAAAGTACTCTTAATTTCCTCCTTTTTGAGCATAAGTTGTTTTTTTGTTGTTGTTTTTTTTAGATGAGATAGTGGAGCAGCTGGACCTAGAACCAATTACCCACCACATGATCTAATCAGCAGATGAGGACAAATTAATGCAACATTATTAGAGCAAATGGCATGAGATTCATCAAAGTGGATGACCCCAGGAACCACGGTGAAAGAGATCAGCCACTCGCATTATAAATAGAATTTTAATCCCTAACTGGAAAGTGAAGAGGAAGGGAGTTCATCATAAACATATGTGAGTATTTCAAAACGCTATATATTTTTAAAAAAATAGAAATCGCTTTTGAAGTTGAAGTTACTCTGAAAGTTGAAAGTGGCAGGGTCGACATGAACAGTTGTGTGGCTTGCAGTACAAGATGTTTTGGAAAGACAGGACAGACTGATAGAGACAAAGAAAGTGTGAGAGAGGAGAGTGAACATGTCATCTGGCTCTCAGGAATCCTTCAGCTAGTCTAGGGGAGGGGGGTGCAGGGTGGAGAGCTTGGTGTCAGGGGAAGGGGGTGTTGACTCTGAAGGTTGTGTGTGTGTGTGTTGTGTGAGTGATTGAAGTGTAGTGGCAGGCAGGGGGACTGAGGGAGGGGCTGACAAGGCTTGGCTGCCCCAAGAGCACACTCTCACAGTGGGATCAGAGACACTACAGATAGAGACGTCGCCCTCCCTGGCCTCACTCATCGCTCACTGGACCTTAAAAAAATTTGGATTCCTAACTGAGTTGTTATCCTGCTCCAGAGTGAGAGCTATCCTCCTCTTAGGCTCTCATCATAGCTGATGTTGACTTTCAAAGGTTGAGACTTTGGCGTGGGACACTTCCTGACTGAGTGGGATCTAGATCTGATTAGAATGTGGATCCACTGGGCTTGATGCAGCAGACATGTAGTCAGAGCTGCGCGACCAGGGGATTGTGGAAGTGAATGAGGGCTTTATGCAAAGGGTGGAAAAGGAGATGCTGTTCCTGGAGGTAAGAGAAAAGTGGATGAGTAGGCGAAACTTACTGAAACTTGCAAACACGTTTGAACCTCTGCTGGTGGAAAATTCTTCCACAGGTCCAGCCATTACGCACACTTAGGAGGAACCTGTGTGTGTATGTATGCTTTGTATTTTAAAAACATCTTATTTTAGCATCTTGAGGCGGTGTGTACAGTTTTTTGAGAGGCTGTGCAGGTGGTCTTACTCCCGACTGTGTTAATCTCCTCTGCACCCCCTGACACCCATTTGGCTTTAAAATAACACTCTTTAGCAGTCAAAGAGCAGTGACCTCAGCCTTTGAACTCCACAATCTAATTGTTTTCCTAAATCGAATCTTACAGCACTCAGAAAAAAACCTTCTTTTTTGTTTATTTATTTTTATTCTAATACTTATAGACCATTATATGAACTGCAGGTAACTAAGCTTTAACTGTTGTTGGGAACTCTTCCTTTTACTTCATTTGAAAAGAACATTTAACTCACTCGATGACGGAGTACCCCCAGAAAACGGTCAGATAAGTGGGAGAGTCACACATGGTTAAGTTAGCTGGCTACATCTGGCCCCTGTTTACACATCCCCAATGATGTGATTCTTTAAACGTCTTCTTTTTTTTTTCTTTTTTTTTTTAGCCTGTTTAACCTCCTCCTGTGACGTCTTCGTTGTGACCCTGCTGCTGGATTCAGGCGAATAGGTGGACATTTTTTTTTGTTTTTGTTTTCCACAAAGGCAGTCATTGTGTTATTGCCAAGACGTGACATGGTGAAATGTGAGTTGCTGTGTATGTTGGCTCAGGAATCCGCAGTCACCTTTTTCTCCTGTTAGTGGGATGAGAAGCAGGAGAGCCGCGGGGCAGACGGAAAGTGTTAGAGCTGCTAAACCATAAGCAAGCCACCCTCAAACTGATCAGCTAATGTCTAACTGACTGTAATACGAGCACCTCAGTGTTTCACCCGTTTTCTGGTTTTAGTGTCTTTAAAAAAAAAAAAGGCATTTCCTGCTTTATTTTACTTACATGATAGGGATGTCCGACAGTGCTAATCCTATTATAAAAATAATGGGTACCTGCTGCTTCATACAAAGGTGTATTAAAAAAAAAAACCCTACACAGACAGTGATATTTAAGGTTTTAAGTTTTAGCCCTCAGGCCTTCAAACAAATTCAGAAACAACTATATTATTGCTAATTTAGTGGCATTAAATAATCTTTATAATAAGAATTACTCATCTACATCTACTTACTGGTCTTAACTAGGTTAGACGAGATAAAGCAGAACAAGTAAAGAAAAGCTTCTGAGTGATAACATTATCTATTCTACCATAAAACCTGATAGATTAGTCACTGAGGAACAAAGCGACACTCAAAAAACCCTTTGTCCTGAGATAAGAGCTGTGGTTTAGACCTTAAACACCATTTGTAATCTGTAAATTTCAAGTTTTGAAGCCCTAGGCTTTATTCAACTGTATGCTAATTATGGGTATGTTAATACCTGTCTTCTTAGGGGGGTTGGATTGTGGTGGAGGAAACCCTGCCAGCCTGCTCACCTCACTCCCCAGGCTTTCCACTTTGCATTGTGAGTTCAGTTGCGGCTGATAGTTAACCTTTTGAAGGGGAAACTCATTCTTGTGGTTGCGTTTTTTTTTTCTGTCTTTGCTTGTTTCTTTGACACAGTTCAACAGTTCCTAACAGTCCTTAACCACTACCTCCCACTCTAATCATTTTTGCCCAGTCCACAAGTGACTGGGTATCACAATACACAAATCTTTGTCTGAGTAAGTTTGCAAGTTCTACAGGCATAGTTAACACTCAATATTTTGGTCAATGGCAGCTATTGAGACTATAATGTCCCCAATGGTGCTGCTCTTTTGTGAACGATCAATCCAGCGAGGTGGGCCGGTGTAAGATTTCTGACTGCTTTACCCCAAACAAGCCCTATTCTGGTCTGGATTTGCATGTCAAAGAGGGCAGGGCCAGAAAAATTGTTTTCGACACCTTCGAGACCAAAGTTGCTATCAGGTCAATAAAGGTGGGAGACACACAACAAGATGGATTGACCTCCAGTCATGTACGACTGTTATCAGCTTGTACAGAGAAACAACAAAAGCTGCTTGAAAGGCGGCTGACAGCGGAGTCACACCGCAGTCGAGTGGGCGCATGCAGTTCTCCACACCACTAAATCATTCATTGTTATTTTTGAATTATTTTGAACATCACTATAAACTCCATGCAGTGATCACCGCACGTGGGCATCCTTACAGCTGCTTGATAGGCTTCAAGCCTCGCTAGCATCGAGGATAAGACCAACAGATGCCTCGTGGCTAACAGATGGAAATTTCAGCTGCGTCTTGTTATGTCAGAGTATTACTAGCTTGGATTAAACCAAGCCTCTTTTTACTGACAGTAAAGTGATCCTGAAATGGTTTATTATGCACAACACACGTCAACCCAGTTAATCAAGTTCTGTAATCTCTGTATCTGTTCTTCGCCTAACTTGACATCCGATCCGCTTCAGTGCTTGATTTGTGAACTTACAGGTGATCGTATCACAACCACTTCATTTATAAACTATGTCATAAGAATGACATAGTTTATAAAGTGCTTTCTTTCCATCTCTCTCTGGCATCTACCTTTTGTTGATGTTGCAATGGGCACAAGTCAAGTAAATGTATCATGGTGTATACATCTCCACTAGGGATGGGTATCGTTTAGGTTTTATCTGATACCGGTGCCAAATCGGTACTTTTGAAACGGTGCGGTGCTCAAACGGTGCTCAAACCGGTGCTTAAAGAATGGAGAACACAAAATTGGTCCAAAAACCTCTCATGTTCAGCTGTTTTTTTTGTAAAAAGATAACAATGTGTGCCTTTTCTGCAGCTATGGGCCATATATGGTATCACTCTTGGCTGGAAGCAGTGCTTAAACAATGGAAAAAACACAAACTTTGTCCTAAACCTCTCATGTTTAACTGTTTTCCACTTTTTCTTTGGTCATTTTAGCCTTTTTGGCCAGGGTGAAGGGAGTATCTGCCATCAAACAAGAGGACAGCCGCATGTAGCTATGATGATGTTTGCTAGTTCACCTTACATGCATTAATGTAATAACGTGGTTAGCCTACTCAACGTAAATTACACACGAACAACATTAAGCTACTCACGCAGAGAAGAACGGCTGCTGCTGCCATCATCATCCTCATCATTTCTGCTACACTGGCAGGGCTAGGGGCCAGGACTCTGCTCTTCGGGTTTTTGGGGATGTTGCTAACTCCGGGTCTGATAACAGGCACCACACCCGCAGTAGATGCGCTTGGTGTGAGGTCTCGCAGCAAGCTATCAAATACGGCACATTTCTGGGCTTTTAAAAAAAACGCTATGCATCGCCAGGTGTTTCATCAGATTTGAGGTGTTACCTCCTTTGACAGTATCACAGTATCAGCTTAAAGCACTTGTTGCAGGCTGCTGAGTTTGCATATTTTGCTGTGAAGTACAGCCAGACTTTTGACCGCTTTGCCTTGGTCATTTTTAATCTGTAGCTCTGCTCTAAAAGAACGTACGTACCTGGCCCCGCCTACTATCCTCGGAAACGTAAAATGATTGGCTAGAATCTAAAGTGTATCACAGCTCAGGAAAAAAAGCACCGAAATAAAGCACCGAAATGTGCGCTGCTTTTCGGTCTGGTTACTACCGTTTATGTCAGAACCGGTGCTATCATGGCACCGGACATGGCACCCATCCCTAATCTCCACTTAAAAAGAAATGACTTTTTAAAACTGCTTATTGCAAACTGTGTCCTGCATGCTTACCATAGGGGGGGGAGCCTGGTATGATTTTTCCATTATAAATCTTTCATCAGAGTTTGTCTCGAGTATCCTTTGAAGATGGACAATTTTCACTCTTCCAGCATGGTCCTGTAATGGAATAAACAAAGGAAGCCTGATAAAGTACACTAATGGATGGAAAATAACATATTAGCTATTTTTGAGCATGACTCAAGAGGTTTGAATCGTGGAAGGATTCTGTGAGATGCCACGGAGAACTTGTCCTTTCTTCTCTGTTTGCTCTTTGCTCTTCTCGTATTTTTCTAGCCATTATGTTAAACTCTAAAAACAGCGCTGGGATAAGAGCAATTATCTTGTTGAGAAAGGAGAAGAAACAGAGATTAAAACTAATTGGCGGATTTGAGGCTTTTAAGAAATTCGGAGGACTTTACAGTAAGTGCAAAAAAAAATCCCAGATCAGCAGTATCCCAGCCAACTGGTGCCAAGAAGGTAAAAGCCAGAACTTTGTGTGTAATTAGAGAAAGTATATGAAGCAAACAGAGGAGGGCTAAAAAGCATATATGAATGAAAGGCTGGGTCTGTTCTTTATGACTCCTAATCCTTCTTTGTTTGCTTGCAGCACCCGTGTGTGATGAACCTGGAGCGCGGTGAGAGAGGGGAGCGTCCTTTACCCCGAGGCCCCGAGATGGAAACTCGCACTGGGGGGAAGATGGGGAAGATATCCGTGGGCTTCCAGAGGAGCTCCACCTCAGATGATGACTCCGGATGTGCGTTGGAAGAGTATGCGTGGGTGCCACCAGGACTCAGGCCTGAACAGGTAGGACCTTAATTCCCAAATTACTTAATTTGACCATTATGAAAAACACACACTTGCTTTTTTTTCTCACTGCTATGTCTCCCAGTGTTGTCTTTTGAATGGGTACAAACGTCCAAATTTTAGCTGACAAAGGATTTTTTTATTTTTTTTTGTGAAAACCTGCAAGTTGATAGCAGGCTTTTAGTTTAGTTCAAACAAGGTTATGTGCACAGTGCATTCCCTATGCCCTAATAACAGATTAGTAGTGCTGCATGCTCAACTCAACATCTAGCTGTGGATTTTTTAAAAAAAATTTTGCATCTAGTAGTGTAAATACGGTGAACGCATTCATCGCATTTCAGTTAGAAATTGCTGTGGTCTCGCATATTTTCCTATATTTTCTTCATGGCACTGCTCACCAACAAACAAAAGTTTGTTCGTGTTTCCATTGCTCCTGTCAGGGGAAATTAACCAAGGCAAACATTAACATTTACAGTCCCTTTGCCGTCTCCCTTTTATGTGGAGAGATTTAACAGTCGGGTGCCTGTGACTGCAGAGGGGTTGACATGTTTGGCTGGGAGTGTCACAAAAAAAAGGAGCGTTGCTGTGTGTGCAGTCATTCTCCACTGATATCCTTCACCTGAATAGAAGAAAGAGGAAAAACTCCTCGTCTTTTGTTTCCTCTTGAAGAGATCAATCTGCCGGTTATTTGACAAAATTCCATTTAACATGTCTCCATCTCCAGGTCCAGATGTATTTCGCCTGCCTGCCAGAAGACAAGGTGCCATACGTCAACAGCCCAGGAGAGAAACACAGAATCAGACAGCTCCTATACCAGCTGCCGCCGCATGACAACGAGGTAGAGATCTTTATAGAAAAGAGACAGAACATATGAGAACTGAAGAGGAAATACGGAGCTCAGCCAAGATACGATGAAACTAACATTCATGTGTGACTATTGCTTTAAAAAAGTTGGCTTTTTCTGGCATTTTGTTATAACTTAGTTCAGTCTAAGAAGGTTTTTGAATGTGTTACAGCTGATTTTTTTGTTTTTTTGTTTTGTTTTTTTACACACAATTCTAAAGGTGATCCTGAGAGGTCAGGAGTGCAACTTAGGAAAACACCAGCAAATACACAAATGGTGCAAAAGTCCACAAAATACAACAGCTGTTGGAAAAAAAGTTTAATAAAACATAAAGGGAATGGAAAAAAACATGCAACAGAAGTTGAAAAAAAGCCATGAGGGAAGTGTCTTTGGAGAGACGATAAGGTGACGGAACAGTTGCGGAAGTGACAGAAACCAAAACATCTCAAGGATTACTCTGAAACAAGCTTAAAAGAAGCAGAGGATTTATCTAATACTATAGACACATGTATGCTATTAGCCGTTTACTGTTAGCTTCTCACTTCCGCAGCAGTTTAATCACATTGTCTCCCCAAAAACACTTCTGTTTGCAGCATTTTTTTCTATTTTCAGGTGTTTTCATAAACCAAATCCAGCAGTTGAGTAAATCTCACACAATCTTGCTGTTCTTTTTATAATAAAGCTGAAACAAGGGCTACATTCCCTCAACCCTGGTTTAAAAAAAACAAAAAAAACAAAACCAAAAAAGCCCTAATGTGACAGTAAAGCACAAGCCAGCCTCTTCTACATGGCTTTATGGTGTGTAAACCAGCACCCCTTTCACATCTGTGTTAATAGAGTTTACATTAGGCGATATGGTCGAGTGTTATCACCAGCATTGGGGGAGGGAAGGGGTCCACTGACATAGGTGGTCTCTATGCACACAATAGGTACACACAAACAATGTTTGACTGAGCGGTTTGATGATGTTTGTTGGCAGACCTGGTGGTTGTGGAAGCAAACTGCCCGAGGATTCCTTGCGTAACTGTGGTTAGAAGGGATAAGCGCTTTGTGCGCATGGAAGGCAGTGAGCGTGTGCATCTGTGTGTGTGTGTGTGTGCGCGTATGAGCTCACACATCGTTTACTGTTGTTTAGAGAACAACCGAGCTGGTTGTTAGGACAGCCCTGGTCCTTTTTATCTGAACCTTCATCACCCGCTCTAAACACGGAGGAAGGGTTTGTGTATTGCTCATGTCATCCTTTCAACGCAACCTTGAGGAGGATTGACATTAATTAAACCCTTTTCCAGCCACATATGGACTCGCTGTGATAATTTCCCCCAAAGTTGCATGAAAAGATGAAAGCCAAAACATCCGCAGTAATTGCTGGAGGTCTCAAGATGCCGTTTCTCATCTTCCTCATCTAAATTGATCTTTTTGTTTCTCTCTCTCTCTCTTTTTTTTTTTTTTTTCTTTTATCAACAGGTGCGTTACTGCCACTCTCTAACAGAGGAAGAAAAGAGGGAGCTCCACATGTTTAGCACTCAGAGGAAGAGAGAGGCCCTGGGGAGAGGAACACCCAAAGTTCTACCCCGAGCTCTGCAACACACCCGCTGTGAAAATGTAGGTGCTACACATGAAAACTCATAACCACACATATACCCACATGCTGTAAGTGCACTAAAAGACCTAGCATCACTTAACACTCACATAGCCACGTGGTAATAATTTACAGGGAAACCAACTGGTGGGTCTTAAGTTATTTATATCATGTGCTACTAACATCCTCTATCCAATCCAAATGCCTGGCAACCCAAAGAACAACCTGATTGGCTAGTGTAGCGGCTTTAATCATCGACATAAACTTCCTTGTTAGGTAGGGCGAGAGAGGAAACAAGGAAATTGGGAGGATCGTGTTTAAACCAAGTAGACAAGCTAGTTTTTCATGAGGAAATCAGCCAATTTCCTCCTGCCCCACTATATCCCAGCGTGACAGACTGCAACAAGAATCCAAAGGTTAATAAGTCATTCTTACTATAGTCTTCAAATCCAGTTTTTTCCAAAGCAGTCACACTATGTGGTATATAATTCCAAATTTACTGTTTGTTTACAGTATATGCAGCTGGTTGTAAGACTTTATGGCGATGTGGAGATGGCTTTTTTTTTTTTTTTTTGCCTTTATGTGGACAGGCCAATTTTTTTTTTTCATGATTATTTGTAAATATTTTTTGGAAAGTTGGACTTTTGGGAAAAGAGCCACCTTGGTTCCATTTTCCGGCTGAAGTCACAAGGAGCAAACAACAAAAATGGCAACAATCCTAAAGCCCAATCTCTTATTTTATACCGCTCATTTAGCGATGCATAACATTTAGTGCCAGTCAAACCATCCTTGATCATGTTTCTGAAAAACTTCCCTTCAGTGCAGCAGATGTAAATATTAGTATTGTGTGGCTTCCGCCAAATTCAAGCAAGTGAGCCACATCCTCTGTCGGGTATCCAAGAAGAACAGATGAAATGCGGCAATGTGTATTCCCCCAGACAGGCAGATGAAGTCTGTCACCATCTGAAAACAGTTGCTAACATGGGGATGCAAGGTCACAGACACTGAACGGACTAACATGATGACCAGCGACCACGCGCATGTGGTTAGGCACATCGGAAATGCATGTGTATTCACTCAGCCTCTGCAAGCTGTTATCACCCTCTAACTCAGACAGCCATGCTTCTACTGCACATGCGATTCAAAAATATATCATGAAGACAATTGGACACACACTTTGTCAGGCTCTAGTTTCCTGGTGCCTGACTTTCAGCAACAGGCAATACCCCCATATCCAAGGCCCCTTTCTGTTCACCCTTGTATAATAATGGTTAACAGCTGGGCACGCAATCCCATGCTGCCTATGGGTGTCTCATAACTCTGCCTAGTTATATAAAGACTCTACATTCAGACATGCTCGGACCATCTCTGCGGAGTCATATGAGTCTTCCACTTAGAACCAAGGTCGAGTGCTTTCTGTTTTAAGATTACAGGACAAAAACGCTGCCCACTTCCTCAGTTATGTCTAATGAATAATTGAGGGTTTCATTGCAGAGTAAACAGCCGCTGATTGAAATCCAGAGAAAGCCAAATAAGTTTGAGCTTGTCCTCTAATCTTCCGTTGGTAAAGCAGGGCTAGATTCGTGTTTTCTTTTTTTAAATGAACACATTTACCTACTTGCAAAGTGTTGTAACTCGGGAAGATTTACATGTGCAATCTTTTTTTAATAGCAAGCTGTGTTGCCGTGAAAAGATTACCTTTCATTGAGGATTATCATTAAATAGGAGTCATTGATGCGTTTTTAAATACACTCCTTTGGCATTTGCACTATGACAACCTGTTGTTTGGCCTTCTTTGTCTTAGCATCACTGCAAATGGAACGTCAGCAGATATATGATATATTTTGAATATCTATCTCATCTCATTTATCTCTTCTTTGTTTGCCCTGCACGGGTCGTGGGTATCAACTGTATCTTACACGTACTGTAAAATGTCATTCCTCTATGCAATTGTTTCTTTATTTACCCCCACACATTTATTCTCAAGGTAGGGTATTTATCACCTAAGCAGAGCTATGTTCTCAATGAACTCTCAGTATTCCCTCCCGCCTTTGGAATCTCATGGGTTATCTGTTGTGTTTATCAGTGCTGTGGAGACATCAAGGGAGGCGAGATGGCAATTTTTGCATCCAGAGCAGGACCGAACCCCTGCTGGCACCCGGCGTGCTTCGTGTGTGCCACATGTCAAGAACTCTTGGTGGATCTGATCTATTTCTACCATAGTGGCAAGATCCTCTGCGGCAGACACCACGCCGAGCTTCTAAAACCGCGATGTTCTTCCTGTGATGAGGTAAATGGCAGTAATGGTATACTGGGTACTGTTAATGTTTTAAAAGGATTCCTCATAATTAACATTAGAATATGCTTTTCCCGTTAGATCATCTTTGCAGATGAGTGCACTGAAGCAGAGGGTCGTCATTGGCACATGAAGCACTTTGCCTGTTTTGAGTGTGGGACAATGCTAGGAGGCCAGCGGTACATCATGAAGGATGGAAGGCCCTACTGCTGTGGGTGCTTTGAGTCATTGTACGCAGAGTACTGTGAATCCTGTGGTGAAAACATTGGTAAGTTATATTTTCACTTCATTCCCCTATACTAAAAACAAGGTCCCACTGATGTATTCTTTTGTGTACTTAATTTTTTTAAATCATATCATATAGGTGTTGACCATGCCCAGATGACCTATGAAGGTGTACACTGGCATGCCACTGACCAGTGCTTCTGTTGTGCCCAGTGTAAGACATCCTTGCTGGGTTGCCCATTCCTGCCCAAGCAAGGTCACATCTATTGCTCAAAGGCCTGCAGCCAGGGGGAAGACATTCATGCCTCAGACTCATCTGATTCTGCATTCCAGTCTGCTCGTTCACGTGAATCCCGGCGCAGTGTTCGTATGGGGAAGAGCAGCAGGCCAGCTGAACAATGGAGGCAGTCACAGCTTTTCAATCCTCCTGCCACCGTCCCCTCGTTTGAGCACAAGCTTGAAAATGGTGAGGGTGAAGCAGACGCCGATGGTGACATTGATATTGTAGGGCGTAAGCTTGCTCATTTCGGCCTGGATGAGGAGAGGTTCTGGCGAGAGCGGGAGGAGCCGGATGCAGGGGGAGAGGAGGATCCAGAAGAGTGGGCCCAGCACGAAGACTATATGACTCAGCTTCTACTCAAGTTTGGTGACCGTGGGATGGTACACCAACTTCAGCAACCATCCCAAAAATCTCCTAGTCTTTCTGGTGACACAAACAGGCTAATAAGTATGTCTGATCCCTGGCTAAAGCCCGATACTACATCTATGGGGATTGCTTCTCCCACTCCTGCCAGTCCCACCCAGAGTCATTCTTCCAGTCAATCCCGAGCCAACAGCCTTAGCCCTGGACTGATGAGCAAGAAGAACCTGCCTGAAATGTATTGGGCCCAATCGCAGGACGGGCTGGGAGATTCAGCCTATGGGAGCCACCCAGGTCCTGCCAGTGCCAGAAAGATCCAAGAATTGGAGTTGGACCAAGATCAGGACCAGTCTGGGGCAAGACAGGCCTTCTGGGCAGACAGCAGACAGTGGTATGAAGACTCTTTGGAGTGTATTGCTGATGAGCTGAGGAATGTTGAAAAGAGTGTTGGAGACTCCATGGATTCCCTGGCTCTTTCAAATATCACTGGTAAGGAGATGTTTATATGAATTTAATTGTTTTGTTTTATTAAAAAAAAAGCTCAAAATTGACCTTCCTTGTTCATCCTCCTTAGGTGCATCAGTGGATGGAGATGGGAGGGACAGACCTTCAGTCTATACCCTTCATCCCATGCAGAATCCCTTGGTGGCAGAGAACTGTGAAAAGATGAGCAACATGGGAACGTTTAATTCCTCTCATCTTCATCACAGTGCCAATTCCCTCAATCTAAAACTGGACAAGGGAAATGAAGATGACGAGGAAGAAATAGCACTGACATTGAGGGGAGACACACAAGGTGGCATTCACTCATTGTCTCCACATTCGGAAGACCTTCCTGCCACCTTTGTTCATGCTCCAGCTCTGAGGAGAAGCAAGTCCCAATCCCGGCCCCCTCAGATGGTCAAGTTCTCAGAAGACACTGTGGATAATGGATATAATGATGGATATGAGGTCAATATCAGAAAGCACCCCATGAGTGAGAAGCCACACAGAAGGGCATACTGTCCAGATGAGATGGGCAGAGAAAGAATCCGCCCGACAAGCCACATAGGGCGCAACAGGCAGCACCACCACCGGTCAGGCAGGCACCATAGGAGCCGCAAGACTCGGTCAGACAATGCCCTTCACATGGTGCCTTTGGAGAAGGCGCAGAGGCCGTATGAGCCCCAACAGCAAGGTCTTGTAAATCCGCCATATGGTGCTATGCTCCTGCAACATCCTTCACAAAGGTTGCCAGTTGCTTATCCCCAAACTCGATCTGACTATATGCTTGGGAGCTCGATGCATAATGACCCACGGGTTGAGCACTTCATGGGGCTCTACAGAGATGAGGATGACTCATGCTCTACTTGCTCTTCCTCATCATCGGACTCTGAGGAGGAGGGCTATTTTCTAGGTCAGCCAATCCCTCAGCCCCGATCTACTGTGCGCTACTATGCAGAGGACTACCCAACAAGGGTCACGGCCCTTTCTTCCCAGAGCCATGGCCCACAGACTGGTCGGCAGAAGAGTCAACGGTCCAAAAACTGTATAATTTCTTAAAAACACCAGAGTGTATTTACTTGAGAATCTGCACAATGCCAAACAATGCGGTCAAGATTTTCAGTATGTATGGTGGTTTACACAGATCAAATCTGAGATTAGAATGGCAGCACTAACATGTAGTGTATGGCCAAATTCAAAATGCATATCGTATTTCAGGCCTATATCGACTGAAACAAGACGTCTTTAATTTCAACTCTTAGGACCACAAAAAAGATGTGCAACATATAGTTTTTGTGTGTGTGTGTGTGTGTGTGTGTGTGTGTGTGTGTGTGTGTGTGTGTGTGTGTGTGCGTGTGTTCAAAGGTGGCCTCAGTACTGGTTCTTACTGATTTTCAGCACTAAGATAATGCACGGACTGATAAAGTTGAACACATTTTGCTTCAGATTATGTACAGCTGGCGGTGGAGAAGTTAAACTTTAATTTCAGCTTTTGCTATTCAGTTTTACTTTTTAAAATGTTTTATGTTCATTTAATTTTTGCAGCAGTATCTTTTCTGTATTAAAGTGGCACAAAGGTTAATAACGTAGAACATAGAAACTAACCAAATAATTATTTAAAACATAATACAAAATTAAAATGTACATACTAAGTTAAGATTTTAATACTGCTATTTTTATATCCATGTTTAAAATAGTTGTTTTGCTTGAAGTCTATGATTAAAAAAATTTTTAATAGTGAAAAGAACTCTTAATATGTTATGAGAAACGACTAAGACAGTGCCACTTTCTTCAGTTACGTGCCATGCTATTCAATAACAGTGCCACATATATTCCACTATTGGTGTACAATTTCTAAAATGACTGGCAGACCCACCAGTATTTTCCATATTCAGCCCAGCTGTTCACTACCATTGCTCTGAAATAATCAGCAAAAATGCTTTGTGATGTAAAAACGCTTGTAATAAATATTTTTCTTCAAAGCCTCAAAACTGACTGTTCTGTTATTGAGTTTGGAAATTGTTATTGCAACCACAGACTACTTAAAAGGCCGGCTCATGTGTTTCTGGACCATGCATTTTGACATTGCATTATAGCTCTTGGTCATCAATAGCTATACCACGCTGCACGAAAAACCTTGAATGCTTTGGTTGCTTGCAGATTGCCATGGTTTCCAGTAGATTACATGGAAGATCCCAACTTGTGTGCAAACACTCGCAAACTATTTGAAACTGAAAAGTATGACACAAACCAGAAGTGGAGAACTTTTGCTTTCAAAGTAAACATTTTTTTTCACTTTTGAAATTCAATGGTTGCAGGGAAAGGCATAACTTTTTACTTTGAAGGCAAACGTTCCCCGTTTCTGGATTGTGTTGCACTTTCTCCAAATTTTACTACAGCTCAGAACAATTGGCAAACATTTACAGACAAGTTGGCATTTTCTGAACAAACTGTGGGCAACTGCTGCAATCTACTAGAGAGCAAAGCAATCACAAGCATGGTTTTTGTACAGCACGCTGTTTTCACCTGGTCACAGCCCGCAACCACATGTATCAACTGGTCAGGGAATACACAGCCGCCAAATTTTCTAGGCTATAGCTTTCTAGGCAAGCTATGTCTATAAATTGTATGGGTGAATTCCATTGTACAAACATATTAATAAGTATCAACTAGCCGACTAATAAGACACTAGAGGTGCAGTTTGTCTTAATAAAATTGACCTTTCAAAGAACATGAGCACTTTAGCTGTCGCCATCCGTTCTCCCATTGACTTACATGGCAACAGAAGTCTTTGCGATTGTGACCACAGCTATAGAAAACATGTTGACTCACAGACTCCAGAGGCCATTGGATGAACAACAGTTTTTAAACATCTTTCATCCCTAAGGTTAAATTCACCATTATGATTTACAAATACTTCAGAGCAGCGATCCCCAACCCCCCGGGCCATGGACTGGTACCGGTCCGTGAGTCGTTTGGTATCGGGCGGCGAGTGTTGAGGTTCAGGTGTGAAATTTATGGTTTTTATGGTTTTTATTCCTTTTTATTGTTAATATTTATTGTTTTTATTATTACCTCAGTTTCCGTGTGTTATGGATAATTTTTTATTTTGGTGCCGGTACTGGTTTTATTTTGTTGTATTTATCCGCGACACCTTAAAGGCCGGTCCGTAAAAATAAACCGATCCGTGCTGCAAAAAAGGTTGTTTTTTTTTTTTAAAACATGCTTTTTTCATTGAGACATCGGTGAACTGATCCTAAAAATGTCTTGAGATTAGATCTTTCATAGCGCATGGATATTTTTCTGCGGGTATGAAACTTTTGTCAATGGATTATGAAAAAAAATCAAGTTTGTTGGATGAATGTAGAATAGGGCTCAAATGCAAAATAAGACAAGACAAAGAAAGTGAATTTAACTGGGTTTTTTTACAGTACAAATTTATACAAGTATGTCAACCTGTTGTAAATTTAGCAGCACCAAGTCAAATATCTGCTACAAAAGAAAAATTTACATAGCTGAAAATACTACAAAAACCGATCATGCTGGAGAACTGAATCTCTGCTCTCCACAAAATATTCTCATCAAAAAGAAGATTAAATAATAAACCCCTTGTTAACCATTTTCACAATGTGAGACGAGAATAATTTTAAATAAAGAACGTGTTTCTTTTGACAAAACTTATCAGAACGTTTTCTTTATAATTGATAAATTCCCACAGAAAACTTGAAGGTAAAAATGGTCCGTTCAAAAATAACACTGGTCATTCCTGCAAAGGATGTCCTCTCTCCACGGCGGCCTGTTTTCTCCATGCTTACCTCCATGGTTTCGGTTTGAGCTGCTGAACAATCCGGACTTCAAACCGTCAAGCCTTCCTCCTCTGTCTCACATTAACGCAGCACGTCCGGCTGATGCGTCAGTAAGATGAGCTGTGATTGACTGCCGTCTTTGAAATTTTATGACCCGACTGGGATGTAGAGGGAGTGGTTGAGTCAAAGGTGGAAGTTTCAGGCTGCCGGATGACGTCGTCTAGCTCACTGATGAATTGTTTGAGGTCCTCTAGGCAACGTTCACGGATCTCCCCGAGGTTTTCACGGAGAGGAACCTGCAGCTGCTTCTCCAAGTTGGGATCTTTAGCCACCAGCATCTTCACCACCATTCCGAACGTCTCGCAGTCCTGACGATACACCTGGTCGAGTGAAAAAAGATGAAATAAAATAAAATAATACTGAGACGAACAAGAGGAAAACTTTACCTTCAAAAACCACTGAGCAGACATTTCCACCCTTTTTCAGTTTAGATTTAGCTATGTTAAGTGTTACCAGGCACAGCTTTGAGAGAAAAGCTCTTAATTGAGGGGATGGGGAGTTGTTTCCTTCCTGCTCTACCTGTCGCCTAGGTGTAAATACTCCAGCGTCACTGTGCCTAAGCTGATCACTCTGGTGCTAACACACCTCATACAGCGCCAAAAGATTAACACTCTTCCTCTCAAGTTTAATAGGGGCACTTGATATGGGACAGGGTAGCCGAAAGACGCAGTAAAAACTGCACTTCAGTGGTAGCTCGGAGGCTTGTAACAGGTGTTAGAGGGACAAAGAGGAGGTGCTGGAATCTAGTTTGGGAGCCGCCACTTCACACTGAGCCTATAATGTCTCAAAACAATGGAGGGAGCTTGTGCTTCCACACAGAGTGGTTTGATTTGCAAAATACCAAAACAGAGATTTGCTTTTAAGTCATGATCCTTTAAATGAGCTGAGAATGAAGGGGAAAATATCATTCCGCTCAACTGAAGATAATATTTATGGGCCCATTTCACATTTTGTAAGGGAGGGAAAATATTCAGGAACACAAGGGCAGCTTTTATTTCTTATTTTCTTGAGTTTTTGGACGTATATACATTTGAGACGTAAGATGCATTTTAAAAATCACACACAAATACCCTTTCTAAATAAACACTTTGTCTATACTTTTGCCAAAATAACTACAACCTCTGACAAACTCGATGTGGCTCTCTAATCTCTACCACACTATTTCATGACGGTCGAAAGCTTAAACTTCGACAGCTACCTACAGCCTTTGATCTTAAGTGGGCCAATTACACATTTAATCCCTAACATAAGAAAAAGAAGTGCTATCTCAACATCATGACTTGCATGATAAATATTTTACTTATTTACCCCGGTGTAGTATGAATGACCATGGGGGAGGTCTTTATCAGCAGCCAAATCTTTAAAACCTATGAAAATACATTTAAAAAATACATTTAAAAGTCTAATACCTTGGCAATTTTGGCTATCTATGGGCCAGATTGGAGTCTTGCTCAGCTGGTTCTGTCCCCTAGGCCCTATCTTTGACACCCCTGGTTAAAAACACAGGGGGAGAGAGCTGATTCAACAGTTTGTTGGGGTAGGTTGAAATGTAACGACCACATAAACTTTGCTAGATGTTATGTGGTGTATGTGACATTAAGTATAACTATAGGAGGGAAGAAAAAAAACAACAACCAAGACAATCTGTTCAAGTGAAATAATTGTTAGGTTCCTATTTCTTTCCATCTCCTTGGTTTATTTGATTTTGTTGTTTTTCCAGACTCAAAATGATATGTTGGTCTATTTTTTGCCAGTATACTCAAATACTTTTTTACATATATATTTGTATGTAACTCTCTTCCATGCCTAACTACAGATACAGCTGCCTAGTATATCAAGCTTCAACTGTATGTGCCAGTCTCATACAAGGAGATGTCCAGTGACAAGGGTTACGAGTGGACATGTGTGTTTATACATATGCCCACACGCCTGTGTGTGTAAAATTAGGCTAGGGAGGAAGGGAGAGTTTCATTCACCAGATACCAACGGTGGCTTCTGTGCTGCGGGGCTTTCTAACTCGCTGGCTTATTTATAGATTTTTCACCAGAACAGAAAGTGTGCTTGGAGAAAAGCTCACAAATAGAGATCGCCTGTCAAACACAGTTATTCTCCAACAGATGGCAACTTTCCAAAGTATGCATTAAACTAGGACACTGTGAGTGCACTATCTATCATTATCAGTAATTTTTAAGAAAGAAAACCGGAGCCAAACCAGTTTGCCTGTTTTTATTTTTGTACTTTTCCACCAAGTTTGATTTCACTATGAGAGTTTTTGCAAACCCTTGCTGACAATGCTTTGAGCACAAATGGGAGGAAAAATGAAACATTTCTATTTTTGCGTAGGAGCCATCCACAGTGAACAGTCAGCAGAAGACAAATAACGGAGGTGTAATACACTGCTCAAATAAAAAAAAATTAAAGGAGCACTTTTTAATCAGTATAGCATCAAGTCACTTAGACTTCTGGGATATTGATCTGGTCAGTTAAGTAGCAGAGGGGGCTCTTAATCATTGTCAGCTACTTTGGTGTTAATGAAATTAACCAGCAGTGCACTAGAGGGGTAAAAAATGATACAACCACCAAAAGACGAATGGTTTTAAACGTGGAGAGTAAAACCAAGCATGAGGTGAGGGGATACCTGCACTTACAGTGGTTGCAGGTATTACCAACTCCTCCAGGATGACAGGTTTGCTGTGTCTCCCAACACAGACTCAAGAGCAGATATACACAAGACTGTTACAGATAACTTAAAAATGGTAAATGGTCTGTATTTGTATAGCGCTTTACTAGTCCCTAAGGACCCCAAAGCGCTTTACACATTCGGTCATCCACCCATTCACACACTGGTGATGGCAAGCTACATGTAGCCACAGCCACCCTGGGGCACACTGACAGAGGCATAAATTTGCATTTACTCAATAAATCTTTTCCTATTGAAGGTGTGCTAGCTGAAAGACGTCAGCTTGGTTGCAGCTTGTTTTAACATTTCCTTGAATAGTAAAACACAGCCTACAGGACATGCTTGTTACACCTGATCTAAAATGCGATTTAGTAATGATGTAAACTAGGAAAAAACTAAATTACTTTCACTTAAATTAGATTATCTTAATTTCACATTGACTACGGGAGCAGTGCCAACTCAAACACACAGATTACCTGTAATAACAAACCAATACCTGTAATTAGAAAAGAACAGTGGTTAACTTTGATTTTACTTGGCTCTAAAAACTGTTGTGTTTTCAGGCTGACATAATTACTCATTTTTAATTGGACAGCATTGGGAAATCATATTTCCTACCAACCCCATTCAGATATTTCTAAAGCTTTATACACAAACCTACTGAGGGATTTACAGTACAAACAGCTTATGCAACCTTATCCAGGTCTCTTGTTTACAAAAGCAGCTGATGGGAAATGTTCAATAAATCATTTTACAGGAGATTTGTGGGGAACACTACAAAACAAATTCAAAAACACAGTCTCCTCTGGGCATTTCTATACATTCCTCACGCACAATAAACAATTGAGCAGAAGATGTTACACAACTGATAGCCCAAGCAGTCTGTATAGAGAGGAGACCTGCGACAGCCACCATCCCCAGCACAATGAATGTAGTTACAGAGCAATGGCCTTTTTGGTTTTTCATCATCTGATAACAGAGTGGACCTATCAAACGTTTGAAGGAAGGATCCAATCAGTGAGTGGTCTACACCTTCTGTGAATACAGAGCGAGCTGTTTCTAAACAATGTGCTGACAAAGTTCTTCCTGCAATCCGTCCCGTTATCCAACCAGGAAGGAAAGGAGCACGTCTCGACTTTGGGTGGGGTTGTTTGAGAAAAAGAGCATCTTGCTCGCTGTTCACCCCTGCAGGACAAATCCTTTTTACAAATCTCGCCCCTGAGCGTGCTGGGCTTTAGAAATGAGAGAATCGGAACAAATTTTAAACATTAGAGTTGGCACCTCAGTCCAGCTCTGTCATCTTTGCACGTAAAAAGCCCTCAAGAGGCTGGAAGTGTCTGGCTTTCTGTCAAATACATTTAGATCCCTCAACAAATGAAATAAAACTCCCTTTGTACGGCAATCTGGGCCTACGAGGAACAAAACATAATACCCTTGACTGCCTCTCATGCCTTGTCACTCACTATAACCGGTTAGTCTGTCCTGTGGCCAAAGTCAACTCTGACAACCAGAAAGGGGGTTCAGACTATAAGTCAAGAAGACCAACTTCACTTAGCCACGCAAACAAAGTTTAGATTATGACCTGGATAGCTTCTGAGGGGCTTCTGGATTCTGTGCATTTGTGGCTGTGTGTACAGAAGAGATGGCTAGACCAGATTGGGTGCAGAAAGCCAAACATCTGGCTGACACTTGTCAAATGGCTTAACACGAGTGCCCACACCAACAGGAATACTGCTGCTAATTTAAAGAGCACATGAGAAAGTGACTTTGTTATTTCAGAGCCAAAAAAAGAAAGAAAGAACAGCTTAAGTATGTTTAGCTGTGGGTCAGAGCAAAATGGGGCGTTAAAACTGGTCACCAGACAAGTGCTTATACAGCTTCCAGTGACTGCTCGATTTGTCTGCCACCTCAGAGAGTAAAAGACCATCATGTGAAAGCAATTCTCTGCGATGCTTTAAAAATACAGCCTTTTCTATTTCAGTCCATGATCCTTCTTTTATGTGAGAAGAAAAAAATCTTGATTCAATTACTCATCTTCTGACCTCAGCTCTGGGATAAACAGTTTAGTCTCTCATGGAAGAGGAGAAGAGCTGCCAAATCGCAAACGACCTACACATACGGACGATCTGAAGATCACAAAAGCCAGAGAAAGGCACAGGGAAAACAAAAAGCTGCAGCTGTCAATAGAAACTGATGGTTATCTAAGAATCGCAAATCCTGAAAGGAAATACTGAAACCTCATATCCCTGTGAAAACGCAATACTTTATCCCCTCTTCGTTTTCATTTCAAACTGTTTATTATACATGTATACCTAGATTTGAATCACCACATTAGAAGATAGCAGAGAATTATGAGTAATACTGATGATGGCAGTAAAGTACCTACAGATTGCTGACACGGGTCTTTGTAATCATTCTAAAATAACTTTCCATAATACCTGGAAACATGAAATAATGCTCACATAGCTCAGACGTTATAAAGTTTGCTGTAAAAAAATGAGAGAAGACACAGACAGGCTATAAAACAGGCGTGAAGCTGCAGCGTCAGCAGTAATGCTGTTACAGCCTATAGGCTCTGTGCTGCAGCTCAATGTGAGGGCGCAGTCTGTGCTCCAGGGCAGAGCTAGCTCAGGTTTAATGGTCTCAGTTAAACCACCAGCAGTGCTCACTGGTGCAGGAATGGCCTTCATTAGGTAACAGAGCAGAGCTGGAACCTCGAGCCTGGGGTGTTTTTAAGCTCTGTTAAGCGGTCGACCTCTCGGTTTATTTTATGCACGGCTCTTTACAGCGAATAAGCCGTTCTTAGCTGCTTCCTTCATTTACGTGTCCCCTGTACCCTGTATATCATTCTAATGTTTCTAAACCCCGGTGTGCAGACCGCTTCATGCGCGAGCATTTGCAAAGATGAGTCAGACGCCGAGGGGGCCATGCTTGAGCCGTGTGCGATATTAAGCAGATATTTTGTATAATGAGCGGTTTATGCAGTCAGTGAGTCAGGATGGAAGATTAAGAGAAGCTACCAGGAAAATGCTGGCAACTACAGACACCGGCCTCCCGTTTTTTAAATAATTAACCGTTTCTCTAAATGTGGCTGCAACAGTGAAGTTTTTTAGGGGGTAGCAGTAGGTACTCAGCATTGTGACTGGAAGACAGCAAAGTTAATTTCCTGCCTGTTACGAACATAATAGGTGGCTGTTTCAGTAGTGCCTATCCAGTAAAGCATGCCACATGTGAGTCAGAGAACCCAAGGCCACCATATGCATGGGAATGTGGTGCCAAGAGTACTGAATGTGGTCTGCATTGCCAAAGTTGACATTTATAGAAAAGTCTGACAAATTCGTAGTTTTTAATGAGAGGGTTTGGGCATACAGTGATTTTTCCTTCCCAAAAAGAACAACTGAGAACAGAACACCTTCAAATTTGTTTAAACATCCTTGGAATACATTGTGATTACCAATTTAAAATCCTGTATAGGATATAAATCCAAATCTGACTTTTATTCTTTGCTAGAAGCACAAGAAAACTGTAAATAGCCTGCACTTATCCACAGGTTTCTACAAAGTACTTTACAATGTGTTTCACATTCACTCATTAACACACACACTATAACTGCTGGTAGAGCTGCCATGCAAGGTTCTTGCCTGCCATCAAGAGCAAATTACTTGTCTTGACCAAGGAAAATACGCAGGAGTTTTAGAATGAGGCCTGTGATTAGTGGACAACATGCTGTATCACCCCAATCAGAGAACTTGTGGAAAGGTGGGTCAGAAAAACGCAATGATGTGAAAATTTGAAGTATTAGAAAAAAGTACCTTTTCTATCTCCTGGGCTTTGGCTGCGATGGCAAGGGCTCGTCGCTCGTGGAAATTGTCTGTAGATTTTTGGCTCTCTTCCACGACGGGAGCTACCAGTGGCTCTTCTTTTTCTCCTTCTGGAGGGGGGTTTTCCTCCTAAAGGAAAACAACAGGAAGGTGTGAGCTGCAGGGATATTTAAGGAAAACTAAGAAAGCAGCAGAATGGTTATTCCTAACAGAACCACTGCCATGAAACATTTATGCCAAGAAATCATAAAACCATTCAATATTTTAAAAAGCATACTACTACTCTACTACAGCAATCAAACAACATTGAATTGTAAAGGATGTACAGTCAATGCTGTGCTACGACATGACCTACTGACTCTTTAACTTTGAAGGAGACGTGGTTGATGAGGCATACAGTAAAGCTGAAAAGCCAGAGTGGACTCAGTGGAAAAAACAACAACACATACACAGAATTTGCAGTATAGAAATCTATACCTGAGGCACGAAATATAGCTAGAGCCTATATTTTAAAATGTTTGTTACAGATCAAAACTTAGCTTAATATTAATGTTGCTTTTCTACCCAAGCAGTAACCCTGCAGTTTAGTAGAACTAATCTATAACACGGAAAACCATAAAACTCACATTTTAGCTGTGTTAAGACAGAATCTTCAGAGCAAAGAAATCACAGCCAGACAAGCCATGATTAAGCATCTAATGGGCAAATTGGAAGCCAAGGCATCCATAAATACTACCGAGAAAGCCACAAGAGAGATCTAAGGGAAGAAATGAGGCCGACTTGGATGGGTGGTCAATTTCTTTTGCTCATTTCCTGATACTATTAAAGTTTGAAGGCCAAGGAGCAGAACTGCCCAACCATGACTAAAGTCCACTCATACATTAAGGGAAACAGGCCATGGCAACTAAGTCATACCTCATCCATAGACGACTAGAAAGAAATTACAGGAGATGGTACATCACAAAGCCGAGTGCGGTCTAAAATAATAATAATAAAAAAAGCACAGTGCAAAGCATCATCCAATTATTCCTCCTTCCAATACTCTCCCTGAAGCTATGCTTGGGAGAAGTCCCGTGTATATGCTTGGACTTGTATGAAAGATCGCATCTACTGCACCTCAGCAGAAAAATATCCCTTGTCTGAGTCTCTTTATTTCAACTCGCAAAGCATAGCCTAACTTGGAAATCGTGCTCTGCTCTCAAGATAAGGCTCAAAATAGATCTTCTGTTAACTGTAATAAATCAAAACATTATTGTTTCAGCAGAATGGGTAAACTCTGACAAAGAAGTGGAACTGAATTTTGTTCTTGGCTGTAAAATGGAGAAACAGCACTGGACTTAATATTGTTCTATGTAATAGTTTGGACATCATCACGCTGATGTAACAGCTTAGTTCTTCAAAATGCTTACAGTTTGAGCAAGCATCACAAAGTTCCTCAGGATCTCGCTCTTTGCAGTCTATTCAGCACGTGACTTTTTTAAAAAAACTTAGCAAACTTTAGAGGCCAAAATTCAAGAGCTATGACATTTCTGATCACTGCAGCACGCTCATCTGCTGGCTCATACTCTGATCATCCAGTCATCCTAAGTCTCTCATAGCTATATTCAGTTGTTTGTTAGGTTAAAGTAGTGGAGTGGCCAACCCAATGACACTGCCATTCCTGAATGCATGCTGCTAGAATTCCTAAAAATATCATAGTGACTGAATGCCACTCTACAACAGTGCTTTGAGCATTTGTATTACTTTTTCCTGCTTCCTTCAGCAGATCTGTGCCCTTTACTGGTAAACCATTACACTCTATCTAGCAGGAATTTGTTGTGTTGAGATGAAACCTGCCGATGACCTCCCTGCCCACCCTGCCTTGAAGCCAGAGCCGGTGGTGGTCTTTAGGTCCCGTCTTTGGTGTCTCCTGTCTGGGATGGCTCCAGAAAGCCTATGTGTTTGTTGAATCCCCACAGCAGGCAGTGACCAGGACCATTAGTGCAAAGCTTTACTGGGGGCACAGCACAGGCCTTTCATCTTGGCCAAGGTTATGGGTTTGTGCCCCGAGAACACACAACAATGCACCACAGGCTAGATCAAACACAGCAGCAGAAGCACCAGTGTGCATGTATGTGTGTGTGGAGGGGTGGGGCGCTGAGTAACTTTCATCACAGCAGTTGATTTGGTGGTGGTAGGTGGTTCTGACAAAAATGATCATTAGAAGGAGAAGAAAGAACTTTGTTTATATGCTGCATCTTGTAATTTCTCGTGTATAAACCCGAGGGTGACTGTCTGGTTATTTGTTACTCAGCTCACGTGACGACATTGCCTCCACTGGGAATTTGTACGAAAAATCGAGCCCTCCTTGCCTGTAATGGTTGGCTTTGCCATCTGAATCAAGTGTGTCCAGCACTTGAAATGGCACTTAAATGTCAAGGTGAATTTATGTCTAAATTCTTCACATGTACAAGCCATAAACGCTTGTCAGCAATAAAGTTTAAGTTTGTCATTTTCAAAGCAGTGAACTTGATAAAAATAATTTTTTTTCAGAGTGAGCAATCACTAAATATTTATCACAGAAAGTAAATGCATCATTTGTGTACATTGTGCACGGCCCCTTTTTGATGTGTGAAGGCAGGAAAGCAACAATGTAGAGTCACAGCAGGATGAGATCCGCTGCAATACAGACTCTTAACATTCTGAAACATAACAAAACATAAAAGAAATCATCTTTCTTCCAAACAGCTGAACTCTGTGCGCCCTTTTGTAAAAACTACTTACATGTTTCTTAAGCTGCACATAAAAGGTAGATGAACCCAGAGCTGCTGAGGGGTTAACAGATCACTTCAGATACACTATTGTTGGTGTGAGGAGAGGAACAAAACGGTGAGCAATTTAGTCCACCATACTTGGGGAAAAATAAGTGGACGAATATGAGCTGGATAACTGAAGGTTAACGGTATTAACATTTGCCAAGCTCTTTATTTTGACTTTTTTAGTCCTAATAACTTTTTAAAGCTGTGTTTGTGTGTGTAGAAAACGGGAACATTAGGCTAATAACATACATTAGTCAACTGAATGGTTGTAGCGTGTCTAGACAGTAAAACTGTGGAACTTTTAACTGTGCTGACTGAATAATAAATAGGGCAGTGATAAAAGCTTCGTGCACTGCACAGGTCCTTGATCGTTTAATTATTTCCTGTTTCATGTTAGGGAAAAGATTATTGTTGTTAAAAGGTTTTCAGAGCAGAGCTTGCTGAGGTGTCAAATATCTGATATGGATATATATCACTTAACCCAATTACTTTATTTTGTGTATATTTAAGGGCCATGACTAAAACTGTGATATTTTAAAAAAGAAATGTTTCTATTTTACAAAAAAACAACAACAACTTGATTATGGGATCATTTTGACATCCAGATAAACAGTTGCTGGCATACATGCATACAGAGACTCCATTTAGAAGAGGTAATGTCATTACATTGGTACAAAGTATTTTTAACCCTCACACAACCAGCTATAATAGCAAAACCTTTTTAAGTTGCCAGAGCATGCAAACACACACAAGGTGTTGACCTGAATCTTGATAAATACCGATTCCCTGTGAGCCCGATGCCCCATATTAATTTGTCACAATCACGAGACCCATTCCCTGCGTCATCAAAAGGAAACTGAGGGCCTGCCAAACGCAGTTAGACGTGCTCTTTAAAAGTAAAAGTAAACTATTGTTCGTTATAAACGTGTAAATACATCCCAGAGTTACACAGGCACTTCTTATGACTCTGTGGTTACGATCTTGTGATAAAGTTGTGACCCGGGCTACTGATTTCTCCTCTACACTTCTGGGTGGTCACAGCCACATGTACTGCGCCTAATCACAACTGATTGTATTTACACTCCTCTGCATAGTTGGAGATGGATGACATCAGCAAAACACAACATTATCAGCAAAACAATCAAGAAATATCCACATTTGACACAAAAAGTTGTTTTTTTTTGTTGACACCTGAGCCCTTTCCCCCGTATCATTACAAATTCTTGTAACTGAAGTCCGCTTACAACAAAGTTAAACAAAGTGGAGGCCCGATGGCTTTTATGCCCTGCATGAGGACCACTTTAAAACCCATTAACATACTTTGATGGGACTCAACACTTATTAGGAGGATGGAATTTAAGGACTTCCAGATGTATCCTGCTGTACAGTGACATAGGCAGACACCATGGTATGCAAACAAAATAAAGCACAGAACATCTGAGACTCCACTGCTGTACTTACAATATTTTTAAAAAAACAACACAATTTAGAAAAACCCTTTAATGTTTTTGATCCTTCATGAAAACCTCAAGAAAAACAGTACCTTGACAGATGTTGCACTCTGTGGGGATCCCTCTCTTGACAGGCCAGGAATTTTGTCTATAGAAATTGAAAAGTAACAAAAAAAAACAGTAAGACTGAAGTTAGAGTAAAAAAAGATATTTGGAATAACAAAATAAGAAATGAGAAAAAGGTGAAACGACGAGGGAAGCAGAAATTCAACTGAAAGAAGACAAGCAAGTCGGTCTGGAAAGTAAGTATGGGGGTGCTTATGGATATCGCAGCCTTGTAAATGTGTTGGAAGTCTGGTTCCAGGATCCAGTGAGGTACCTATACTAGAAGGCCTGGAACAATCAAGAAACACAACGGTGCTTTGAATCTCATTGGCTGAATGCACGGCTCCTCTCCAGTCACTGGAGGAGGAGTTTCTTCCTCTACTGACTTTCCTTCTATAAGAAAAACACTACGCTGTCCAAAGCCTTGTAATCAACTCTACTAACAAACTTCAAGCACCTAGAAATGAAACAAAAAACACTCCGGAGTGGCAGCTTTGGCTTCAGGAATATCCATCAGACATCCTATACCCTCTCCCCTCTACTTGCGCACACGACCTGGTGGCATCTTTATGAGGCCTGACAAAGTGGCAGACAGAACGGAGAGCAAAGCTGGCTGCTGGAGACATTAGAAACCCTCTCTGTCTCTCTCAAGTTACGCAGACTGTGAATAGATTAGGTTTGACAACTGTAACTTTTCAATATATCTGAAACAAATCCTCTGCATGTCATCTCATCTTACTTTTTAATTCATTACCACTGAACAAACAAAGGAATGCATGGCTATACATTTTGAAATATAATCCAGGAGAAGTGGCTAATTTGTCTATTAACTCATCAAACAAGACGTAGTCTATCCAGTCTTAGACAGCTATACTGAACTGTACTTACCGAACATCCTGCTCTGAGAATAAGTCTCTTCATACCCTGTTGGAAGACCAAACTGTAAGGTCACCGGCCAAGTACATCACAATTGGTGGGGTTTTCTTATCTAAAAGCAACCTATGGAGCATACGACTACTCTAATGCTTCCCTAAAAATATTTACTCTTAAAACCCGTTCAAATCATGCATTCAGATGGCAACATTTTGCCATGTTAGCCATGAAAACTGCTAAGCACTCACTTCGTGAGTGAAAAAGCGCCAATCAAATGGAAATTTAAAAGAAAAATGACCGGCGTTGAAGATGGCAGTGGACCTCAAAAGAAACAAAACCAACCTCCCCCCAAAAGAAAAACAAACACTGGTGGAAACAGGGGAATTTGAGGGATTAGAGACAAGAATGAATAAAGAACATGCACCGCACACGGAGATACTTTAGCACTTGTGCATTTTACAGTACAGTTATTTAATAATTTTTGGTGGTCTTACAGGAAATCTATTATGTGGACTTGGTTTTCCATAACATTCCAAGTGAGAGGGTGGGACTGAAAAAACAAAGAGCAATCCATGATGCTCTTACATTATTCAGCCACTTTCTAGATAAGCTGTAAAATTCACTGTTCCCACACAGTCATCTTATCAAATGTATTTCCAGACAAGATGTATTTGTAGTCATTAAAGTGTAATATAACACTAAATAATATATCTGTGATGAAAATGTGTTCAATCAGAACACCTCTGACATTTTAAATCATTTTTAACATTACTTTATAAAAGTGCAGGAACCATGAAAAGTGCTAATGTACCTCGGGTAGTGGAAATGGCATTTACCACAATACAGCAGTCTGTACTAAACTCTAATTCAGAAACTACTTTCATGATATAACTTACAAAAGACCTGGGTGAAAAAAAATGTCTGTGTCAAAAAGTTTCCTTTGTAAAATACTTTTTCTTTTGAGAGGCGGGTCGACTCTCAAGTCACTGAAATTTAAAAAGCCTGAAGTCTTCTGTTCCTGCATCCTTCTCAAGACAGAACACAAAATGACAAGGATGCAAGAAAGGAACAACAACCCAGCTTACTGTCACCCAAGTCTAAGCTTATTTACATAGCTGAATGTACAGACCCAAAGTGTCATGTCCACTCTGTTGAGGAAAGAGTGCCCCCCAGAGGTGCTCAGAAACACCCGTGTGACCCTCTGGACCATCCACACCTGAAAAGCCGGTCAGCCAGGTTAACAGCCATGGACAGACAGTGAATAACAGTAAAATAAGAAATGAAGGATGGAAGAAAAAATATATATAATCCATTTCAGAACAATGCACATTTTAGGAGCTGAACTTAAAACATGACCTTGAATCAGGGCCTACAGGCATACACAGATTACCTTATTTACTTTTGTGCTCTGGATAGTTAGTATAAAATTTAGCTTTCCAAATGAACGATGTTTACTCAGAGGCTGTGTCTCCTCTTCCTGAGTTAAGGCAACAAATGGCTTATGAGTAGAACTTGTCAGTGGAAGCAGTGACTACACTTTCCACTCCATTTTAGCAGTGCTGTTACATAATTTGTTCCATCAGCTGGATTGTTAAGACCAGAACTAATTACCTTTATACTTTAGTATTTATTAATGCTGTGCCACTTTATTGAATTTATATTGTATTAATCTGTGTTACCGACTTATTAAGTTAATTCCACATGTTATGGTGATTTGCTTTGGAGTTTTAAACTCTTATCAATATTGTGATGCCAGTAAAAGCACTGCATACTGCATCAGGGGGCGGGAATCTAAGATTTCTACATACTCTTGCCTTGCTGTGAGGGGAAAGGAAGGCTCTTGGCTCTGTCCGGTGAGTATCCTCTGCTGCTGACGCTGGAGCCAGAGCGGCTGTGCGGGGAGCGGGCCACCTCTCGCCGCACGGGAGAACGATCTCTGAGGGGAGGAAACGGGGCTGCCTTTCTCCTGTAGTGGTCTCTGTCCTCCCTGGGGAAAACAGGGGAAATGTGAGCCCTGCCAAAATCTGAAAGGTCCAAACATTGATAGCTTTTTCTTTTTCTTTTTTGTGAATTATCTGAGGTTAAAGTTATTCCTGATTGCAATCTAATAGCAGCAATTTACATCGGCCCAATGACGGGTCCACCTCTCTCACTCATTTATGTACCAACACAGAACAATGCTGCCACCTAGCACTGTAAGGTCATTCTGCTGTGTGCAACAAATTCCTGTTTTATGTTTTATTTATGCTACCCATATCCGTTTGCAGAGTTATTTGTGGAGAGGCTTTTTAAAACCATAATTTCCCCAAAAGACCGCAAAAACTGCCCTTTTGACTTGAACACTATTGTTCCCTTTAATATTTTAAAACGTGCATCCCAAACATTTTCATTCAAAGATCACAGTAGCTGTTGTTGCTAATCAAACACTCCCTCTCTGGCTGTAACTTCACCTATCTGCAACGAAACAGCTGCACAGTCAGACGATGGTGGCACCTCAGGCAGGATGTAACCACCCATTAAGGTTAGTAATGTTTGACGCTTCAAAGTGAGTTTTATAATAATAATAATAATAATAATGGATACTTTATTGATCCCCATGGGGAAATTACTTGTTTTTCTCTGCATTTGACCCATTCACTCAGTGAAGCAGTGGGCAGCCCACTAAGCAGGCGCCCGGGGAGCAGTGTGTAGGGACGGTACCTTGCTCAGGGGTACCTCAGGGTAGCCGTTAAGTGGATTCGAACCGCCGACCACTTTACCTACTGAGCTATCCCTGCCCCATGGGGGCACCATGAGCATCTTGCTGTTCTGAAACCAGATATAATGAGACGGGGGTGGACCTGACCCAGAAAGTGAGGGACAGTGCACCTTGCTTTAACTTCCTTTTTTTTTATCCTAATGAGGACCATCATTTACAGTATGAGCATTAATTAAGACAATAGAGTCAACAGGAAAGTGGCTGAGGTCACAAAGCAAGAAAAACAAGGGCTGTGTGTGTGTTATATTTAGTGCTTAACAAATTAATTAAACAATCACTCAATATAAGGTTTATGCCACAGCTGCCCTAAAATGTGGTAAGTAACAAAATCATTTTTACGTTCTATAATAGATAATCAAACGCTATGTGCAAGCTCTTTAATCAAAATTATATTTTTAATGCTAAAATATAATTGTTGTTATGTATTCATTTTCTAACTTACATAGTAAACCCACATTATTTTTTTTTACTTTTTTAAAAAAACAAGATGCCTAGTTAGTTACTTGCATTCCTGAACATTAAAGTTTAAGTGTTTAAATGTTATGCCTGGTTTCCTAAAGAAGTCCAGTGTGTTAAAACTTGGGTATAAACAAGTGTGAATTTAGTTTAATACCCCAAATGATGTAGGAATTTTCAGTTTTAAACAAGTTGACTGATATCTAAAATACAACTGTGCTTTTTTTGTTTTTATGACAGGTGCTTTAACCTCCTAGGACCTGGCGTCCACATATGTGGACATCACATTTTTGGGTTGTCTAGACCAAAATACCCGTGGCAAACGCTGATTAGTTTTGCTCTACAGGGCCTGATATATACTTACGAGGACATTATACTGCCACAGTTCTATCAAAATTTAAAACGAATGTCCTCATATGCGGACCTCATTTTCCTCAGACACAAAAATCAGGTAAAAATAAAAATAAAAAAATCTGGTAATTATTTGTTTTTACATTCATCAGGTCCCAATTAGCCCAAATAGCAAAGAGAAATTAAAAATGCATGAAAGAGTTCGGGTCTTACGAGGTTAAAAATGTAGGTGCTATATATAATAAATTAAGACATTTCTTTATTGGCTTGACATGGTCTGCCATACAAAGTCATTAACAGGAATTCACTCTTACCCTCTGTCCAGGTTTAGTATGGCCTGTACTAGTGTGTCTTCCCCACTCTCTGGGAGCGCTCTGGGTGCTGGATAGATGCCTTGGCCTCTAACGCTATGAGGAGGTGGTGCACGGGCACTGAGGGGATTAACAAAAAATAAAAGAGACGCACACACAAGTTAGTGTTTGCAGATAAGCACACAGTGTAGTACATTGTGTTTATTTAGATTTCTTTGGGGAAATTTTGTAGAGTCTACAACACAACCTATGTAAGTGGCCGACGGTGTTGCTGGCATCTATGCTTGTGTGCTGAACATTATGTGATAGTGTGTTGTCTCTGTGTTTTATATGTGGTGTCAACCATGAAAAAAAACAAATAAAATGGTAGGACTTTTTCCCCTCCTGGTTCTTCAGTCTTTGTTGTGGTCAGTTTTATTTTTCAGTGGAGCAAACATGTTTGTCCCTCAAGATTTTCCACTTCTTTGAACATTCCTCATCTCCATCCTGCAATCTCTCTTCAGAAATGTACTGACATTTGTGAGTACTTAATTGACGCTATAATTGCTATTACCTATAATGAGGTGATGATTGTTACTCTCTCTGATATATTCAATTAAAAAAGCTGCAGCAAAACAGTAGCTGGAGATGTATAGGAGAAATCAATGGTATTGAGCAGATCAACCCCAATGTGTACATTTCTAGGGAGGTGCATGTCAGGCTACGGTTCAGAAGGGTGTATGACACAGTTACGGCGTAGCCACAAAGTGAATTTCTCACTGAAGCACAAATCTTCAAAAAGGAATTCACATCTGCTAAGTGACCACATGAGACAGAGCTCTTTCAACAGCCACAAATCCAAGCCTTACTTCAAACAGGTTGACTGGACACATGCTTTCTGGCTAAAGATAAAGGGCAGCATTTTTCTTAGTATCAGTTGTGTAACGAACTATTAAGGAGATATATTGTGTATCTAAAACATGACAGGAAACAGAATTAACATCCAAATGGTCTAAGGCTACACTAGAAGGAGTATTAAGGGTGGCTTTAGTCCAGGAGATAGAGCAGGTTGGAAGCCTGGTGGTTTGGTCTCTGTCTGCCCCAGTCTGCATGCCAAATATCCTTGGGCAAGATACTAACCCCAAGTTGCTCACTGATGCACTGATCCGAGTATGAATGTGTGTGAATGTTAGATAGAACACAGTTTACCTCAGACAAAAATGCTTGCATGACTGGGTATGAATGGATGAATGAGACATGTTATATAAAGCGCTTTGCGTGCTCATCCTGTGCAATACAGGATATTTGCTTTGCAATAACAAAACCCTAAAATGGGAAAAAACATGTTTTGTGCTTTTGTCAAGAATTTTAGACAACTTAAACAACCATGCATCCGACGCAGCTATGAAAACAAAATCACTCTCAATCTTCCCCTCTTCTCTCTCTGCCTGCCTAGATTGGTCTATCCAGTGAGTACACTTTATACCCAAGTACTGTTCATAAATTTTGCTACTGTACAAACAGCGCATTTTCAAAATGCACCCATGTGTGACGACATAATACCTACAGGTCTCTTACCACATCTCAGTGTCAGGGAGGATTAAACTAATTAAAGCTAATCCTTCAACTTTTCACAAAGTGAACAAATTGTAACATAGACATGCAAGTTACCTCCGCTCTTTGTTGTTAAAGTCATAACACTGCAGACTCATCAGTTAGGTAACATGAACTGCATATATATTTTTTATTTTGGCAATAGCAAAGGAGCACAGATATAACTGGCAAACCTTATTGTCGTTTTTAATAATGAAACATGCACAATGCAAATGCAACATTGAGGGTTTTACTAAACTTTAGCGCACTAATTGTACCCCGATATTAAAATATTCTTAATAATGTTCAAATAGGCTACCTAGTACTATTTAATGTGCTATTATCACACATCAGCATTACACACAGGTAAAATTAATTTTGACTCATATTTGTTAATGTTATTTACAGCTAATTTGTGCTGCCTTTGTCTATTAACAGACAAAAATCATACTGAATTGAACCAGTATTTTGAGAGAATATTGTAAACTTGTCACCTAAATGTCTGCAAACCTAGTGTTTAGCCTAAATATAGACACTGTTTAGCCAACATTGCTAGACCAACAGTTGTGTAAACTAAGAGTCTGGAGAGCTCAGCAGAGACCACAAGAAAAGTAAATGAAGTAAGACAGGCCAATATGGGTCAGAAACAGACCACGACTCGTGATTGCTGGTATGTACACAAACATTACAAACACACCCCCCCAAGTCCAACCAGAGAAACTAAACACAAATGACTTCCTTATAACATCAAGTGAATAGAACAAGACTGTCCCCTGCTGTCCAAAATGAAAACATTTTAATAAGCAACAGTCTAAATCCACCATCTGGCCGGGGCCTTTCTGTGTGGAATTTGCATGTTCTCCCTGTGTTTGTGTGTGGGAGGAAGCCGGGTACTCTGGCTTCCTTCCACAGTCCAAGAACACATTAGTGGGGCTACGTTAACTGGTGTCTCTAAATTGCCCATAGCTGTGAATGTGAGTGCGAATGGTTGTCTGTCTCTCTCTGTGTTAGCACTGTGTCAGATTGGCGACCTGTCCAGGGTGTATCCTGTCTCTCGCCCTATGTTAACTGAGATATTCTCCAGCCCCACTGCGACCCTGATAAGATTAAGCAGAAGAAGATGGATGGAATACTGTATGCATACAGAATGTGGCTGATAAGGCTAATATTAAAACAAATCCTAAGACAAACAGTTTACCCAAACTCCAAAGGCCGCGCTGTGTGGGAGTCATCCCTGGGTACTCTGTAAGGATAGTCCTCCTACACGACAAAGAAAATGTGAAGAAAAAAAATCATTCTTATTCGCCACTTCTATATTATTTGTTATCTCTTAAGACAGAAAAAACTCAGTATCTGGTTAAAAATAGTGTAAAATGACAAAAAGCATTGTATTTAATTTTGCATACATAACCCACTGATAAGTGACAAATGACAAACTAGCTGAAATGACGGATAGATACATTTACAATTTTAGAACTCAAATGTAAACACAAACTCTAAAGAGTAATATAGGGGGGAAAAGCAGAAAAATTAAAGAGCACAATCCCTATAAAGGGAATTTAAAAGTCTAAGAAGAAGAGTTCAATAGATGCCTATAGTACATATACGTTTCAAATTATCTTAAATTATATTGTTAACTACTTTGTCCTTGGATTGGCTCCTTAAACTTACAATATTATGGGAAATATCTAAACTGTAGAGACTTTGAAAAAGGTTGCTTGCTTTTGACTGAAAATATGTAGTTCACCTATTTGATTACAATATACCAAAAAAAACCCTCTTACCCTCCTTGAAGGTGGAATGGCTCTGCGTTCAGCAGGGAAATGAGGGCCATCTCCATGGTAACCCCTCTGATCTTCATGGTAACCCCGGGGTCCGCCTCCATTTGGGTAAAAGCGGGGACCTCCTTCATAATCATAGCCACCACGGCTGTAGTCATCTTCTGGCCTCCCAAAGGGGCCTCGTCGCTCAACCCCTCCAGCCGCCCGTGGGTATGGACCCTATATACACACACACACACACACACACACACACACACACACACACACACACACACACACATACCTTTTTAAAAAATTATATATGTTTTTTTTTTTATTCTTGCTCAGATTTTGTGAAAGAAAAGTCTGAGCCAGAGCTTATGGCAACTCGAAAATAAATCTTTAAAAAGATTCCTGGTGTTATTTTATTATTCACTCTCCATCCACAAAAAAATAAAAATAAAAATAATTAAAATTAAAAATCAGCAATTGTCAAGGGATAAATAAAGAAAAGTAATAAGGCATAATTTGCATGTGGGAATTATTAAATGGGATGCAGTGATAAAGAGGAGCTCACCGGCCTGTCTGTTAAAAAGCGCTCATCATACACCTCCCGTATACTCCTTTCTCGCCTGTAAGTCACTGAAACGGGCAAAGAGTGAAACATACTGTTATCACTAGCACTGTCTCTGTTCAAGTGTGGTCGGACTAGCTTCTTCGAGCTGCAATATTAATATAGTATTAAATAGAACTTTTTCTCAGAAGCCATCTGACATGAAATTGAGGGCCAACACAGATGACATTGTTCTATTTAGATGCCTTGAATCTTGTGGTTTCCTAATGTTTCATCTGAAACTGTCTGAAGTGAAGCACCTTTTTAGCCTCACACATGTGCAGGCTTCAACACAAAAGCAGCTTTTGCAAAAAGAACTTGTCTAATACATAAAAGTTTTGAATATTGGTAGAGGTTCTACATATGCACAGATTGCACAGGAGCTGCTGATCCAGTTCTACACTGCGGTCATTGAGTCTGTCCTGTGCTCCTCCATCACAGTCTGGTATGGTGCAGCCACTAAACAGGACAGGACTGTACGGGCATAAGAAAGGGTCATTGGCGCCCCCCTGCCCTCCATCCAGGATCTGTACCTCTCAAGAACCAGGAAACGTGCAGGGAAAATCATCACAGACCCCTCACACCCTGGAGACAGACTTTTTGATCTGCTGCCCTCGGGCAGACGGTACAGAAGCCTCCAGACCAGGACCACCCGACATAGGAACAGTTTCTTTCCCCTCGCCATCTCCCTTCTAAACAGTTGACCTGTCACACTGCTCCCACTGCCAGACTGCAACTGCACCTTATGTACATTCTGTAGTATTCATTCCACTTCATTTCTGTATTCTATGTATATAAGTTTAGATTGGTTATTTATAGTTGGTTTACACAGCTTTGTGTATGTACTTGTATGCATGTGTAATGTATATATAGACACGTGTGTGTGTGTGTGTGTGTGTGTGTGTGTTTATGTGTGCGTGTGATTTACATTGCAGTGCTTGAGAGCCTCCATCTACCAGAACCAAATTCCTTGTATGTGTCTGCACATATACTTGGCCAATAAACACAATTCTGATATGATTCTGATATGATCTCCCTAAACTAGTATCACATCAGTGTTCTCTAGTATGTTAGTGTTTAGTGTCTATTGTTTGTTAATAACTTACTTTTTTGTTTGTTTTATTTATTAAAAAAAATTTTTTTTTTGCTTTTTGGGCTTCTCGAAACGCAAGATCTTCAAAACAATCTGTAAAGAAAGTTCATATAAAGTGTTAAGACTTCAGAGCAGACATCAGCAGAAAACATCAAAGACAAGACAGGGCACGGTGTGAAATGCAAGTGAGGAGGCTGAGATTACTTTGTGCAGGTTGTATGACCTAACGTGGAGGTGAAAAAGAGAGTGCATGCAGGTTGGAGTGGGTGGAGTTGAATGTCAGGGGTGATTTGGATAGAAGAACAGCAGCAAGAGTGAAAAGAGATGGTCGTGAGAACTGATGTCATGTGTGGTTTGGAGATGGGGGCATTGACAAAAAGACAAGAGACTGAGCTGAAGGTGACAGAGTTGAAAGTGTTAGGATCTTCATTGGGAGTAACCAGGATGGACAGGATTAGAAATGAGTACATCAGAGGGATAGCTCTCAAAGTTAGAGGCAAGGCAGAGATTTTTGGACATGTACAGAGGAAGGATAGTGGATATATTGGACAAAGGATGTGGAAAATGGAGCTGCTAGGTGGGAGTAAAAGAAGAAGACCACAGAGAAGATTCATGAATGTAGTTGAGGAGGACGTGGAGGAAGAATGCTAATGATAAAGTAAGATGAAGGCAGATGATTCACTGTGGAGACCCCCAAAGGGAGCAGCCAAAAGAAGAAGACTGACCTAACGTGACATGTTAAAGTACATTTGATCCACAGTAACTTAGTCAATATAGCCATCAGCTTGATGGCAACTAAACACTATCATTAATAAATCATCACTACTCTTTGTGGTAAATTTACAACTGATTGCGATGTAAACCAGGCTGCTATCACGGCTAACTAGCTAGCTTCAATGCATGCACCAAACACCAGCACGCTTGTGTAGTAAGTTAATATATCGTTAAGGCCACCAACAAAATCCTTTGATATGTACGTCAGATTGCGGCTTCATCTACATAAACTATAGAGGTAAATAATTTAACTGAAAAATAACAAACCGAGCTTACTTTCCTCTGTCGCCCAGTTAGCTTAGCTTCTCCCGGTAGTTACGGTCGTTATTTACGTTGTTCACGTCATCAACGTGCGACGCACAATATACGGCGTTTTTTCCCGTTTGCTGAACAACTGCTCCGTGTAAATAAAATTACACACCATATTTTTTAACAGCTTTGGCATTATTCTAACGGACGGTGTGGTGTTGGTAAGAACTACTGTGAAGGTAGGCAATTGCTCGAATTAACGTTAAATTGAATAATGCTGTGTTTATAGTGGATGTATTAAGCTGAACTGCTGGTTGTGTGCTTTATGACCATCATGTGTCTTTCAGAGTGTTTTATTTGAGTCCAGTATGAGCGGGGGTTTGGCACCAAGCAAAAGTACCGTCTATGTGTCGAACCTGCCATTCTCTCTCACCAACAATGACCTACACAAGGTAAGTTTGTCCCTGTAACTCTTAAGTGTTTGTCCTGTGCCACCACCACAAACTTGAAATTAAAAAAATAAGAGCAAATGTTGTAAAGATTTTCAGCTTTCATTCAAGGGATTGGACAATGGATTGCATTTATATAGCGCTTTTCGGGGGCCCTCAAAACGCTTTACAATTCCACTATTCATTCACTTTCACATTCACGCACTGGTGGAGGCAAGCTACAGTTGTAGCCACAGCTGCCCTGGTGCAGACTGACAGAACGAGACAAAGGTGTCTAGGAACTGCAGCTATTTTATGCTCCTGTTTCTGGGGCTCTGGATCTTCAAGAGTTGTTGAACAGAAGGTTAAGAAGAGAGGTGACCATCAGTGAGCAGCAATATGGCTTCATGCCAAGAAAAAACCCAAAAAACGCGGCGGATTCTTTGACAGTATTTTTTTTAGAAGTACAGAGAAAGTCAGAAGGAGTTGCATAGTGGTTTTGAAGAAAGCATGTGATATGAACTGTGATACTGCATGAGGAAGTCACGAGGGGCAGAGTAGGATGAGTGCTTGGTTGCAGGACATGCATAAGGACAGAGACAGCGGTGAGGTATGTGGTAGGGATTACATTAGGGCTCGCCAGACAGATGAGGTCAGGCAGGAGTCTTTGTGGGTTATGATATTTGCAGAGGACATTGTGATCTGTAGTGAGAGTAGGGAGCAGATGGAAGAAAACCTGGATGGAACAGGAATGAAAGTCTTTCAGTAAAAGCAAGACAGAATACGTGTGAAGGGAGACAGGCCTAGCAGTGAAGGTGCAGGATAGAGGTAGTAAATGTGAATGATTTAAATACCCGAGGTCAACCAGAGAAGATTCATCAAAATTGTGAAAAAGATTATGCAGAGCAGGATGCTAGTGATAGGGTGAGATGGAACCAAATAATCCACTGTGGCAACCTCATAAAGGGAGCAGTCAAGAGAACAAGAAGATACATAAACGCTTCACTTTATTAATATACGAAATAGTTTTCAAGCAATGACTGCCTGACATTTAAAGTCATGGACATCACCAAAAATTGGGTTTCCTATTTTGTGATGCTTTGCCATGCATTTTCTTTTTGCCTGCTTAGATCACCATGGGAACTAAATTAAACACATGGTCGTGTGTGAGCGTGGTCTAGAGTATGTTATTTTCTGACTTTAGTTTTAAAATGGGCTGTATGTGGTATATTTTTATTAATACTTTTGATTTTTTTAGTTTTCTACAAGTATGATATAGAGTCTAAGGAATTTGTTTTATACATTAATGATCTGATATTTTTAATTACCAAGAATATTTCACTTTGATCTGGCCACAAAGAAAAGTGACTTCCACATCCCCATCATTAAGCTGTAGGACAGTGTCAGTTGATCAAGTTTAAAGTTTCAGAGCTCGAACGTGCAGCTTTTACATTAGAAATAAACAGCAGCACTGAGAGTGCACATGGTGGTAGAACCAATATATTAATGTATGAGATTAAGATAAATGATCTTCTGTAGCATTTGCTCTCGACTTATTTGCACACAGCTGATGCCTTTTTCTAGTTTTATTCTTTAAATTTCTTTATAGAAGTTTCTCACGTGTTCCTCAGATAATGTCTATAAATGAAGCATTTGGAATTAACTGAAGATGAGCCACATGATATATCAACTCTCCTTTTATGTAAGCACATAAAAAGCCTGAAGCAGAAAGCCTGACTTAACAGAGAAAGTTAATAACCACAGTTGTGACACCTGTGATCTCTGACTGGGATTTTAGGTTTTGTCAAGAGGCTTAAGCAAAGAAAGCTTGGCTTTCAGTTTAACTTCCTTCGTGGCACACCCCACCTCTGTCTTCGGTCATATGTTCGAGGGTTTTTCTATTTGGGTTTGTTGCCAGCAAAGTACATGCTCAGGTGAGATTAATTGATTGGCTCAGGCAGATCATTCGGCCTTCAAAAATTCCTGGATTGCATGCACATTATATTTTGGGTTACATTTCAGATTTAGTGCAAAGTGCCATCCTCAAATTCGGCATGGGCTTGAGGATGTCACTTTGTCAAGTTTATCTCTGTACTCTTCAGAATTCATCCAGGTCTTTCTATCTTCTGTCACCCATTGCTACTGGAAGCCATGCATACTCAGCCATCACCCATGTTTTACAGCGTGCTGTGAATTCCGAGCTTTAGTTTGGGAACATCTTCATTAGATTCTCTAGTGAATCCTACACTTGGATATTCTATCAAAAGTAGTTCAAGATAGTGGTGGACAGTGATGAACAGTGGTGAACCAGTGACGGGGTCATGGGTGGCCAAGGCTCACTGATGGACGTGAAAAGTGAAGCCTGATCTGTGTGGTCTGACCTAACAGATGAGCTGCTGTAGCTCAAACTGCCAAAACAGTTCATGCTGGTTCTGAATTGTGTCAGAATACACAGAGCATCACACGTTGTTGCCTATGGGGCTGCACAGCCCCAGACCAGTCAGGGTGTCCAGGCTGACCTGTTTATCACAGAAAGCGCCAACAATGGCGATGTGAGCATCAGAACTGGACCATGGAGCAATGGAAGAAGATGGTCTGGTCTGTGTTTGTTACCAGGGAAACACCTGGCATCAGGATGCACTATGAAAAGAAGCCAAGCTGACAGAGATTTCTGCTGGGACCTCTTGGGTCTTACCATCCATGTGGATGTTCCTTTGACACCTACCTAAGCATTGTTGCAGATCATGTGCACCCTTTCATGGAAATTGTATTCCTTCATAGCTGTGGCCTCTTTCAGCAGGATAATGCGCTCTGCCATAAAGCAAAAATGGTTAAGAAATGCTTTGAGGAGTTGGCCTCCAAATTCCACAGATCTCAATGTAATCAAGTGTCAAGTGGGATCTGCTGGACAAACAAATCTGATCCATGGAAGCTCCACCTCGCAACTTACAGGACTTAAAGGTTCTGTTGCTAACATCTTGGTGCTAGATACTACAGCACGCCTTCAGGGATCTAGTGGAGTTCATGGCTTGATAGGTCACCATGGTTGTTTTGGCAAAAAAGGAGGACCAGGCAATATTAGGGAGGCAAACATAATGCTATGTCTGATGTGTAGATGTGTTAAACAGGTATTACTTTATCATAGAAATGGTCATATGA